>NC_087347.1:77712326-78019733 GCF_030014295.1 Loxodonta africana | reverse complement strand
AATCTACGCCCAAGTCCTTGTCTTAGGGTCTACTTTCAGAAAAGCCCTAACTAAGAAAACGTCTTAGTTATCTAGTGCTGCTATCACAGAAATACGGCAGTGGATGGCTTTAGCAAAGAGAAATTTCTATTCTCTCACAATATAGGAGGCTAGAAGTCCGTATTCAGGGTGCTAGCTCCAGGAGAAGGCTCTCCTTCTCCGTCGGCTCTAAGGGGAGGTCCTTGTCATCAATCATCCCCTGATCTAAGAGCATCTCAGTGCAGGAACCCTGAGTCCAAAGGACGCGCTCTGCTCCCGACACTGTTTTCTTGGTAGTGTGAGGTCCCCCTGTCTCTCTGCTTGCTTCTCTTTTGTATCTTGAAAGAGACTAATTTAAGGTACAACCTTATCTTGTAGATTGAGTCCTGTGTCATTAACATAAAAAAACATTAACATAGCTGCTGCTAATCCCAACTTATTAACATCATAGAGGTAGGATTTACTACACATGGGAAAATCACATCAGATGACAAAATGGTGAACAGTTATACAAAACTGGGAATCATGGACTAGCCAAGATGACACATTTTTTGCAGGGGCACAGTTCAATCCATAACAATGTCAGTTCTATATTATTGAACAATTAGATTCATTTCATTATTAGAAAAAGAATTATAATGGATATCCTTGTACAAACACATTTATATATGGGACCAATTAAATGCTGGGTCAGAAGATATGCACATTTTAAAGATTCTTGACATTATTACCAAATTACTCTTTAGAAAGGTTATTCCAGTTTGCAGAGTATTGGTTTCTGTAGGGTCGCTATGAGTTGGAACCAACTCAACGGTAATGGGTTTGGTTTTTTTTTTTTTGGTTTCTATAAAAAAACACTGCTAATCCCTGAATATTAACCTTTTTTCTTATTTACCAGATTTACAGATAAGAAATTCTGTGTTGCATTCATCTGTAATTTTCACATATGATTTGGCCACATATATTTTTGTTTAATGCGTTGCCTATTTGTTTCTTCTCCCCTTTTTTCTCATTGGGTGTTTAAAGTTTTAAATCAATTTTTGTGGGCTCTTTAGTTACTGGAGATATTAATCCTTTGTCATATGTTATAAATAGTTTCCCCAAATTGACTTCTGGCCAGTTTTATGCTTCTTAATAACCATTCTCATTGGCTTCATTCCCAAATTCTTCACTGGCCTGCACATCAGTCTCCCCCTGCATTGACATTCTCACCATTTCTCGCCCCTTTTAGTTTTTCCATCTCATTTCCTTTCATCTTTTTCCTTCATCCAATTTCTTTATCCCTAATCTCTGTTCTAAAAATGGAATCGATTAGTCTGTTCTGCTTTGTGGCCATGCTCTCTGGGTGTAGAAGGACAGTCCACATTAGGATCATTGATGGGAGAGGTGGCTTTTCAAACATCATGTTTCCCAGCTCTTGAGAATCATAGCCACAGTGTACCAGTGTTACCACCGGGCGTGCGTGGAGTCCCTTGGCTGAGCAGGGCCAGAAAAAAGTTGGGAACCACTAGTGAAAGGATAAATATGCTGCATTAAGAAGGCATGGATATGCCACTCATATTTCTTTTGTCTTTGTTTCTATGATAAAACCATCACAGAGTTCCTGTGGCCTCAGGGCCCATCCTCAAGAAACTCCTACTTACATAAGCTTCGCAGATCTGCAGATGACTTTCTAAACTGATTGCTGAACATACTGAAGGCACATACTAGACCAGGCCTAGAAGACCAGAATCCTATTTAAAGCCTGGTCTATATGAGGGGCTGCTGTCTTTATAAAATGCCATGAGGTCAAGTTCAAATTACATTTCCACATCTCCAGAGTTTTCAAAGCTAGTGCCGATGGCAGATAGCCCTAGGGAGGGGTCACCACTCTGCCCTGTAGATTTATAGTCACATGTCTACTGACCTAGGAAAGGAGGAAAGGGCACTTCTTGGATTCTGAGGAGTACGCTAGCCTGCTTACCACTGACCATCAGCATCCAGGCTTAACGACTTCTGTCTGCATTCTTCTCACAATGTATATATTTTTAAAAACTCACAAAACATGAAATACTTCCTTGCAGTCTGAGTATTGTTTATAATGTCTATTAAATGAAAACAATGTTAGTAGAATAGATTAATTTGAAAATAACATTAGTAAGTCTCATTTTAAATTGACTTGATTTATATTAATTTATTTAAATAACACATTTGAATGTTTCTACAAATATTTGCAATGCTTATATAATAAAGTCATTAATATAGATATAAAACATTAAGAAAATACACATGGAAGGAAGGAGAATAAGCAAAGATGTTGAGAAGTGATCACAATTGCTGTGACTGAGCTTTAGAGGTAGTCTCAGCATCCCAAAGCTAAAGTGCAAAGGAAACAGTGGGGTAACATAATTCTCAGTTGATAAAAGAAAATATGCTAAGCATTTACAAAAGGAAAATATTTTTCCCCCTATGGATTAAATTTTAAAGGGAAAATATCATGTGGAAACTTAGGCATTAGACATGGTGGTAACCTTTCTGATATGGTTTCATTGTAGACATGGAAGCATTGTTCATATATTTGTTTCTTACAATAAATCCTCAATATAAGCAAAAGGTATATGGTTAAAATATAACTCAGTAAAAGTGTTTCCAAGGAAGGGATATTACTAAACTGATGTAGTTGAGGCATCTAGCTTTCTGGTATTTTTAAAAAATAATAAAAGGATCCACGTATTTTTTCTTAAAATGTGTAGAGGACGGCACATCTCTTAGACTGTATTCTGTGACCCTTAGTTGTCTTAGCTGGGCTTTTCAAAAGCCATGTAAGATTTTGGATGGAAATAGCTAAAGATAAAATTTTGCCTCTGAGATGCTGACTTTTGCTAAAGACCTGCACACCTTTCACATCTTTGAAGAGAGGACAGAATGTCTTTAATATTTTATATGATTCGTGTTCTTTTGTTAACTAAATATAATGAAAATAGTTAACAATTCAAGGAAACTACTATTCATACAGCCATAGGTATGTAAAAAAAAATATGTATGTGTGTATGTGGTTGTTGTTGTTTAACTGCTGTCAAGCCCCGGACTCATGGCAACCCCATGTGTTACAGAGTAGAACTACTCCATAGGATTTTCTTGGCTGTAACCTTTACGGAAGCAGTTCGCCAAGCCTTTCTTCAGGGAGCCACAGGGTGGGTTCAAACTGCCAACCATTAGGTTAATAGCCGATAGCAAACTGCTTGCACCAGCCCGGCTCCTTATATGTGTGTGTATGTGTATTTATATTTAATCATTTAACATGGGCCTGGTTAACTAGGTATCCTTTTCTTTGGCCTTGTGCTTCAAACTATATTATGCCTTTAGATTTGCACTGGTGTGATAAGCATCAGTGATTTGAGATATCCTAGCCTTAGAGGCTAGAAATCATGTCAAAAGGAACTTTAAAAAATAAAATAAGATCAAGCCTATCTTATTCCAGATGGTAAAGTAAAATTATCAGATTTGATCTATTTTTATTAGTCCTGTTCACAATGAAATCTCTATAGAACAGCTGATAAAGAGACAAACCTGATAAAAGAGCAGATTTACTGTCAGTTATAGAGGCTTCTCTACTGTTATCTTTCTTTAAGTCATAGAATAAATAGCACCCAAGTCTCATGTATATGGTTGAAAAACAAATGAGGGCTACAGGGGACCCTCCAGCAGTGTCCTTGGCCTCCGCCATGGTGCTGGGGTTGGGTTTGCTCAGAGTGAGAGGAGCTTCCCTTGGAATGCCGTGTTATTGATGGATGTAGTCACTACCCACTACCGAGCTGCGCAGGTGCTGTGTGCATAATATAATGAGAACTCCCACTACGCATTGTGGTTTAGATTGAGGGAGTGTTAGAAGTGATTTCTCGTCCACTATGACATGGCGCATTTTAGTCTTATTCCCATGTTTTGTGAGTCTTCTTAGATTGAAATTAGTTAATATGTAATTTAATAGTTGTTAAGTACCTTTTACAACGACTTGTCTTATGATGTTAAAAAAAAAAAAAAAATGTTGATTCAATTTCTTCTGACCAGAAAAAAAAAAGCTAGAAGTAAGCCTTGAGGCATCCTGTCAGTGATTGATAACCACGAAGCTGTTTAATGGTGAGAGGCGTGGTTACCGTCCAGGTTCTTTTGCAGATTAAACAGGATTTGAAGGTCCTTTCTGATGCTAAAATTCTGTTTGTGGGTAATAACCCATTAGGGAGAATTAATTCCAAATACTTATGATGTTTGCCTCTTCTTTGAATATCCAGAGTACTTAGGATAAGGTATAAGGTGGTGTAATGGAGGAGCCTGGTTGGCCTGGGTTTGGATCCCAGCTTGTCTGCTTACCAGCTGGGTAGCTTTCAGTTAATTAATTGAGGTAATTAATTATTGAATCCCTCTGCCATTGTTTCTTTGTTGAAAAAATAGTTATTGATATTTACCTTGATAATAATAGTTATTGATATTTACCTTGATGCATGTATTAGTGAGCATACAGGCCATGCTACTACATAAAAGGACCCCAAAACACAGGAGTTGAAATTATCACGGAAAGGAAAGGAATTTATTTCCCTACACTTCAGAGGTACATTGGCAGGAGGGCTCAGCCACCAACCTCAACAGGAATCTGCATCTCAGAGTCAAAGGTGACTGATCCACTTTCATTGTCTCTCTCCAAAGACATTTTCAATTCAGAAAAGCTGTTGCTAGGGTGGAGGTAGGCCTTGCATTTAATTCTGTGTTCCTTCTCACTAGCATTCAGTCTGCCAGGCACTCCTTGGAAACTCTATGGGGCAGTTCTACTCTGTCCTGTAAGGTCACTATGAGTCGGAATCGACTCGACAGCAGTGCAGTGGGTTTGGTTTTTTGGTTTAGCATTCAGTAAACGAGTGCTGAACTGTCGACTTGGGTGTAGATTCTGGAGGGATAAACATAGACATATGACATACCTTTCCCCCAGGGAATTTCAGCTAATTGTAGAAATAATAAACAACTTTATCAGAGAGAAAGGCAACACCTAACATCTGTACTATACTTTAGCACAGATTTTGATGTGTTAAGCCCACATTTAAAAATATGCATATATATGTGTGTGTAAAAACTAAATACATCTGTGTTTATTTCTATATTGCATATAAATAAATACTAAAAGTGGGCTATATATCAGAATGTTAACAGTGATGAGAATTCAGATTATTTTTTATTTTATTTTTACTCTTCTATATTTTCTGCATTATTCTCGATGGACATGTATTGTTTATTAACCATAAAAATAAAATAGAATATTAAATTTTTTAAGTTTCTAAGGCATTTTTATTATAAATATATATGTAACAAAATATTTGCCATTTCAAGATTATTTACATGTAGAATTCAGTGAGATTAATCGCATTCATTTTGTTGCTCAACCGTCACCACTATCCATTTCTAAATTTTTCCATCACCCTTAACAGAGGCTCAGTGTCCCCCTAAGCAATGAGTCTGCCTGTTCTCCTCCTTTCTGCTCCTGGTAACCACTGATAAACTTAGGTCTCCATAAACTTGCCTATTCTAGATATTTCATATAAGTGGGGTTATACAGTATTTGTCTTTGTGTGACTGACTGACTTCACTCAGCATGTTTTCAATGTTCATCCATGTTGTAGCATGTATCAGGACTTCATTTCTCGTGATGGCCAAATAATAGTTCATTGTAAGTATGTATCACATTTTGTTTATCCATTCATCTATTCATGGGCATTTAGGTTGTTTCTACCAGGTATCTTTATGCACGCTATCTCATTTGACCCTCACAGTCACCCTGTGAGGTCAGTAATGAACACTGATGTTATAGATGAGAGAAGTGGGGAAACCAGGCATATACACAACTCTAGCATTTAGAAAGTTAAGGTTAAGTGTAGAGAGATTACAAGATACACACGGTGTTGAACAGGTAGCAAATGGCAAAACCAGGAGTAAAGTAAAGATCTCAAAAAGGAAGAAAAGTCAGTAGTGCTTCAGTGAAAGGAAAGTGTACAGGTCCTGGAACATTTTTAGGTTTACAGTGTGACATGGTTCACTAGGCTAAAGTCTGGTTCCATTTTATCAGACCCAAAGATAGGGTGCACAGTGAAGTTTGGATTTAGGACCAGACTATCAGAGCTTGATTTTCAGCTCTGCCATTGCCTAGCTATTTAGCCTGGGCAAGTGACTTATGGGCACAGGGCCTCCATTTACCTATTTGTAAAATGAGACAAATGCTATTAGCTACTGTAAGGATTAAATGAGTTAATATGAGTAAGACCCTTTAGCAGTGTCTGGGACATAGTGACCACTCAACAAATGTTAGCTGATATAATCATCAGCAGCAACGTCATCATTCTTGTGGTGCTGGGCTGATGAGGATAATGAAGAGGCAGTATGTGGGTACACTGGCTTTCAGAGAGACAGCTGCATTATCCCACCACTGATGGAGCTCAGGCAGCAAGTTTTGATCTTATAGGGTCTGGTACAATATAAAGAGATTAGGTCAATACAAACATCTCTGAAATCAGCCCAGCATTAATCTTTCAATGGCAGTATTGTTATTGTAGTACATATATGTATATATGGAAACCCTGGTGACATAGTGGTTAAGCCCTACAGCTGCTAACCAAAAGGTCAGCAGTTCAAATCCACTAGGATGCTCCTTGGAAACCCAGTGGGGTAGTTCTACTCCATTCTATAGGGTCACCATGAGTCGGAATTCACTCAATGGCAACGAGTTTGATTTCTTGAGATATATATATATATGTCAAACCAAAAAACCAAACCCAGTGTCATCAAGTCGATTCTGACTCATAGCAACCCTATAGTGTGCATATATTAAACATGATATATATCTAATAGACTGAGGCTGAGGCTTGGTTAATGATATATTGATTCTTAATATGTGTGCTGGTATTATTGAATGGTTAAGCTATCTGTTTAAATCCAACCCCTCCCTGGTTATTGCCACTGTTTAAAATCTGTGTGGACACTTTGATTATCTATCTGATTTCACAGTGTTATAAAGCAAGTAATTATTCTCAAGTTAAGATTGGTTACTTTGTAATCAAAAGGCCTTGACCACAGGTCAGGAGAGTGAAATGTGTTGTGAGGGTTAAATTCCTCAGGCCTGGAATTGGCCTGAGCTGTACTACTGGAAGAAACCCTGGTGGCGTAGTGGTTAAGTGCTACGGCTGCTAACCAAGAGGTCGGCAGTTCAGATCCGCCAGGCGCTTCTTGGAAACTCTATGGGGCAGTTCTACCCTGTCCTCTGGGATCACTATGAGTCGGAATCGACTCAACAGCAGTGGGTTTGGTTTTGGTTTGGGTCCTAGTGAAATAAGAACTATACTCACATTTCACTGACTCCTGATCCAGTCATAAAACAATTGATTAATGATACTGCTTTCTAAACATTGGTCCTTGAATGGCAATTTTGAGGTAGTTTGTGCCAGTTGTCATCTATGTCTGTTGACATCAGTGAGATTAATTATATGTGTCTGGTCTTGTTGAGACCCTGGAAGGCACTGCTGTTGAAGCTGGTTGCATAGCAGGAATACGTCCTTGTGACCAGAAAAAAATGTAAAAAAAAAAAAACACCAGTTGAGACTCCATTCCAGAAGCAGGCTAAAATATTACCATTTGAGTTTAGAAAATTACCCAGAGATTATACATGATGGGGTAAAAATTGCCTCAATATCGTATCACTGGTCACACCAGGTAGATTATTGAAATCCAAAAAAAACTGGGAACAAGAGCCCGTCATAAACATCTCTTAACCTGCATCTTTTCCAAACTGTCTCAAATATATTTCTTTTTCACTTTTTCAGACTCCCTGGTTGTGGGATACAAGGCACTGCTGGTACAACTACCCCAATCAGGTAAGGAGACATTACTTTCTGGTTTTTCACCTGAAGAATATCTTCCTTAGGTCAGTGTCATGGTTTCAGGTAGGTCCCAACAGGTTGCACAGCCACCTTGCTATTGGCCCCTCGTGCTGATTGATGCTGGGTATAGCTCTACTGAGGAAAAAGTTTGTATGTTCATAGTGAAGTTCAGAATCAAAGCCCAGTTGCTTTAGCAGATACAGTAAGCTTGGAACATACATTTACTGGAGGGTAGGATGCAATCAATCCAACAGGTGGAATATTCCTGTTTCTAACAGCTGATCTGTTTCTAATTACCGAGGAAAGTCTGAAGACCTGATGACAGAACAGGCCTGTCTCAACAGCATGTGGAGAAAGCTCAAACGTGCAACTGGAGCAGGCACGCTGAGTTCATTTCCTTCTGTGGCTCTGGAGCTGATTCAAAATATGTAAATCAAGCACCATTTCCTTGAGCACAGAAAATGGGCCTGTACCACTGTTTATGGGTGGATTATTCCTGCAATAAAAAGAGCATTATTTAAATTGAGATTAAAATCATATCTCAGAAAGAGAGCATTTCAAATCCCTGCCCACTGACATATCTTTGCATCTGTCCATGAATGATTTGTTGTGGTCCCAGATCAGCTAATATTTGAATATCAATCCTGGGACTTTTCTCTTTTGATTGAAATATGTTATATAAGAGAAAGTAAAAAAGTAAAGCCACTAGATGTTTTGGTGACGAAATAAACAGGACACATGTTATAATAAGCAACTTGGATTTTTTACTTTTACCGGGGCTCTTTTGGGTTGTCTTTGTAGAGGCATTTGGTGTCTGTGGTGTACATAAGGCTAATGCTGAGAGACTCGTCATATATCTTCCCTGTTAAACATTATGTTGCAACAGTAGTGAGAGGCAGGCATTGGATACTTCTTGGACAAGTTCAAGGCTATGGATACATTGAAATGGAATTCCAGCTTGCATTACCATCTCTTTCAAGTAGTTTATGCAGATTATAAGAGAATGTAAATAAGCAACGTGAAGTGGTTAGAGAGAGCTAAGCCTTCCTGACAGAGACTAAAAGAGCATAGAAACCAATCGCCATTGTACACAATTGTAATTCTCAGGCCAACTGCTGTTTTACTGTCTTAAATACTTTAGTATTTTCATTTAAAGCTCTCTTGGTGTCCTATAACGGTACACTAAGTGGGAAAATCCACATATAACTAAAATTCTATTTTTAAGTGTATACCAAAAGGCTTCTAAAACCCTACCTTGAATGTTGGTGTGGCAGCTGCTCTAATGCACCACACTTAAGAGGAAAATTGTGTCACATGAAAGACACAGAGAACAAATGTCATATGAAATGCAATACCCACCCTTTTCCTTAACTGTAATGTCATCTGAAATAACTTTCACATTTATGGATGGAGCTGAGAAATTGCTTATTTTGAGAAAATTATTTGCAGTGACCCTAAATGTAGCTGCAGACTGCTTCACAGACAGCACTAAAAAATTCCACATGAAAGTCTGAAGGTATGGTAGATACAGTTATGTTTAAAAATAGGAAACATCATTAGCATTTAAGGAAAGCTACCGTATGTGGGGATTCAGATCAAGATTAACTATTCTTATACTGATAAGACATCATTGCTTATCTGTGAATAATTCGGTATATAGCTCCTGATCTCTTGTGGAAAAGTGGTCATCCTAAATAAACCCCATAAACTAATTTTTAAAAAATAGCTACTTTTGTGTGTGTGGAAAAAAAATTAAACCGTATATAACTGTTATGTGTGTAATCATGGTTATGCATGTAATTATAGAGCTTTGTGTATAATTATGTCTGTATAAATATATAGATTGCAGTTCAGGCAGTCAGTGCCAAGCCTTAATAGCACTTTTAAAGATGGAGCATTCTCATGAAGCATGTTTATTATGTCTTTAGCATATTAAAAAATAATTGAACAGATTTTAGAGGAAAGGATAGTGGTCTGCCTTCAATTTTATTCAAGATACACTGCTCCTTGTGTGTGGGTATGCATATTATATTGTATATTACACACACGATAGCTTTTTATGTATGTGTATATATTTGAAGTTTTAAATAATTTAAAGTTGTGTTTGGTTGAAGCTTGTATAAAAAAACCAAAACCAAACCCATTGCCGTCGAGTCTATTCCGACTCATAGCAACCTTTTGGACAGAGTAGAACTGCCCCATAGAGTTTCCAAGGAGCACCTGGCGGATTCTAACTGCCAACCTTTTGGTTAGCAGCCACAGCACTTAACCACTATGCCACCAGGGTTTCCTGAAGCTTGTATAGCTTGTTGCAAAGAGCACAAATGGGAGTGAAAAGCCCTAGTGGTGGTTACAGGGCCTTAGGAAGTGTAAGACCGAGATCAGCCCCTTAACCTGACTTAACTGACAGCCATTTCCTGTCAACTGTACAATCTGGAAAATGATATTACTAACGTTATAGGGTTGTTATGAGACTCAAATAAGATAACATGCACCTAAGCATTGCCAACTGCAAAGAACTCCACGAATATAGTAATTATTATAATGCTATCCTCTGTTATGAACTCAGGAGTTTCTAGACATGTTCTAACTTGTCCTCATCACCCCCCTGTGCAGTTTTCCCAGGTGGTGATGCAGGGAGTATGGAGTCTCATTAAGAACAGAAATTTACTTCCGTTCAAGACCCTTGGCTTAAAGGCTCCTGAAGTCAGTGCCCTATTTTTCTAGATTTCACTGCTGCCATACATCTGACCCGAACACTTGTCCCTCATGGCTGATGTCTTCAAGTTTTAAAAGGACATTTCAGGAGGAAGTGTATTCTCTCCAGGGTGTTGCTGACCATTACAAACACATTGGTGTTCATCATCACTTAGAGTTTAGGATCGCGGGTTGGAGAATATCCTATCTTGTCGTGCATTTTGTTGTCAAAAACCTGTGAGAGGGATAACTATTTTCCTAGATGCTCATGCTTAGGGTTGGTAGAGTTGATAATTAAGGGAGCCCACCTTCTTGTGGTAATCATCTGCGATGCTGCTGTTGGTGTATAAAGCTTTTAAATTTCAATTGTATTTACTCTACACCTTGTTTGTAAGGGTGTGGAGATGTTTGTGTGATCAGTTTAGAAGATTTTTCATTTATTCTAACAAAGCAAGACATTTCCCTACAACTCAATACAACAATCAGAAACAACTCATCAAAGATGATTGTTTAAAACTCTGTTTTGTTTTGATGAATTTATGTGCAAAATAGATACCTATGACTCCCACTGCCTCTCTGAGCCTCTCCCCATCTCTGAACCTTTGAGGCAGGTACAGCAAGTGTTACCCCCATTTTACAAAAAAGAAAACTAAGACCCAAACTCTGTATCTACTAAACTGTGGAGCTGGGATTTGATCTCAGATTTCCTAGCTGGGTCCCTAGTCTGGACTATATCTTTTAATAAACATTTTTGAGTCATCCTTTTTGATATTTGCAATGTACTGAACATTTCCTAATAACGAGAAATCTCCCGGATTAATGGAGCATAATGGAACTCTATGCCACAGTGACCAGTATAGCACTCCCGTTTCTCTCACCTACCTCACTTGCCGCTGTGCTGTGGAATTTCCCAGCAGTTGTCCAGGATTATTCTTTTGTGTGTGTAGTAGAATATTTTTTCCAAGTTGCCTAAGGAATCTTGCAGATATGCATTTTAAGGATCATAAATGTTATTGTTAAGCTCGATAAAGAATTGGATATCAGATGTTCATACTGATTAATGCTTTTTGAGTTGGAGATAAAATGAAAATAATGCCTCAGGCTGTGGATTAGAGGCATCCTTCAAAGTCCTGTTATTCACAAGGAGAATGGACCAGGAATTACGTTTGTTCAGGCTGCAAGACTATGTCAGTTTTCATGACTGAGCTTCAGATGTTTGGAATACAAATTGGGTTCCCTCTTAACTGCTAAGGGGCCCTGGTGGTACAATGGTTAAGCGCTTGGCTGCTTTAACAAAAGGTCAGCAGTTTGAACCCACCAGCTGCTCTCAGGAGAAAGATGTGGTAGTCTGCTACTGTAAAGATTGCAGCCTTGGAAACACTATGGGGATGTTCTACTCTGTCCTATAGGGTTGCTGTGAGTCGGAATTGATTCAGTGGCAACAGGTTATTAACTATTGTTCTTTCCCTTTATTTCTTTCATCCTCAGCCACTTACAACTGACCTTCACTACTACTACATCCTGGAGCTGTCGTTCTATTGGTCTTTAATGTTTTCCCAGTTCACTGATATCAAAAGAAAGGTAAGAGTGGTTGCTCACATGTGTCTTTAATGGTTTTTGGCAGACGGGTGTAGAGTCTCAAAGACATTAACCCCTTTCTACCCACAGTCCTAGGCTAGTGCTACTTTCTGCCTTATTACAGAAAGTTTGCTTTCTTGTTTGGTCTGTTTTGTATTTTGTTCCCATTGTCTCTTTGCTCTTTCCCAGAAACCTAGTGATCTTTTTTCCATAGAACAATATAGCAGTGAACCCCAATAGCAGTAATTTTCTCTCAGTCTGATTCTGTTCTAAAAATTAAATAAAGAAAAAAAAATTTATTGGTAGCTCCTGGGGGAGAGTAAAACCTGAGTGTTCCAGACCTCCATAATGGATTTTTCCCCAATTTAAGAGGAAAAGATATGTCAAAATATGTGATGAAAATACAACATTCCTAAAGAAACTAATCTGTTTTTCACCCCCTCCACTTCATTGAAACAACTCTTGCTGAGGGCACGCATGACGCACTCGTTTCAGCTCCCATCCTACTAGCTTCTGGGCAGAATTGGCACTTCTGACCATTCCCTGCTCTTTTTACTTCCACGGTGCCATTTTCCCCAGATTCCCACACTTGGATCATTCTTTCAACGTTGTCTTTGCTGGCTACCATTTCAGTACCTCATCCTCTACTAAGCTGTATATACCGGGGTTCTGGCCCTGGTTTCCAAAGGGCAGTCTTCCTGAATGATCGAGCTTACATACTCAGACACTTCCACCTGTAACCTATGTGTCAATAACGCCCAAATGTTCCTCTTCTGTTCCATATTCTTTCCAGGCTCAAACTTCCACAAATCTAGTCGCAAAGAGTAGAATCATTTTTTTGTGTGTCATATCATATAATCCTCACAACAACTCTAAGATCTACATTATTACTCATTATTTATCCTCATTCTATGGATGAGGAAACTGAACCTCACACACAAAGTGTTCCCAACTGTAAGCATGCTCTTCTTCCTCCAATAATTTTTATAGCCAATAAAAATAAAATACGAAGAGTTTTCCCTTTGATCTCCTGTTTCTTATTCCTCGCACCTGCTTCCTTAACATCACTGACACTGATTTAGTTTAGATGCTTTCCACTTTTTCCCATCTACTACAATAGCCTCCTAAATGGTCTTCCTATCTAAATAGTCATTCTTGTCCATCTACCACTTAATAGGAGTACACTTGATAAAAGTTATGTTTCTAAAACCTTCAAGACAAAGTCCAAACTACTTGCAATGGTGTGTAAGGCTGTAGATCATATGGTTCAAATCTCTCTCTCCAGCCTTATCACTCTCATTTCTCACCACCCCCCTTCCTGCACACACATTTGCCCTAGCTACAGATATCTTCCCACCATTATCCAAATGCATAAAGTTTTCCTATGCCTCCTTTTTTTTTGTCACACAAGACCCCTGCCTGTGGCTAGGATATACCCTACCTCTCCCTCCTTACCAAGCAAGACCTCACTCAAAAGTGAGCTTTTCTTTGAAGCCTTATTCAACTCCCTCGTGGTTTTTTAACCACTCCCTCCTCTGTATTTAGCTTATAAGAGTGCCCTACACTTCACCACATTGTATTTTAACACTGTGGTGACCCCCTTTTCCCCTTCACAAGACTTGAGGGTGAAGAATAGAATGTATTCATCTCTACATCGTTCATGACTATCAATGTACCTACTCATGGTGGGGATCAGTAAGTTTAGGGTGAATGAATTAATAGACTCATCAGAATGTCATATGACTTATTAATGGGTATCTTCCAAGTTCCTTTCAAAACAGGACTGTGCATTATGATGGAGCATAATACTACAGTATATTATTTCTTGGTTAGACCAGTAATCTGCTGAGTCACAAGTGGTATCTGCGTGGCAGCTAAAAAGCATTTAGGAGTCTATGGTCCTAGCACCTGAGTCCACCTTTCTCAGATATGTGCCTTCCACCATCCTACATCAGTGGCTTACCTGGCTGGCAAAAAAAAAAAAAAGCTATCTTTCCTATAACTACAAGGCCAGAATTTGGTACTATATGTCAGCTGATTTTCAGAAGTGAATGGTCCCTGTTAGGGGTTAGGCATAGCAGATGACTCATTGGCACTGCAGTTTGTGACTCCCTTACATGTTGCACCAAACATTCTGGGTCAATTTCTGGTAGCATTTCAAATCCTTCAGTGATGGTATGCCAATTAGGTCTCTGTCTTACATGTAGAACTTTCTTCATTCATGTAGTCAACACTCGTAGATTATCTTCTATATGCTAGACACTGTACTAGGCTTATGCATTTCATTTTCTTTTGAGAAGCACTTCTGTCAAGAAAGTCACGTAAAAGACTTGTATAACAAACAGGAAGGTAGAACATTCTTCCAATTTAGTAGCTGGGAAAATTGATGCACCATTAATTTTTGTGACTTTCTCAAGGCCTTGCAATGTAGGAATGGATTAGAGCCCAAGTTTCAAAGCAAAGTCCTGTGCCTCACACTTAGATTAAGCATATACACATTTCTGCATTGTCTTGCTTTGTCTGGCCATGCTCTTGACATTAGTAGTGGCAAGTCCATCATAGCTCTTCACTATTTTACTGATTTCTTTTTTCGCTTCATTATTTAGGAGTGACATCTAGAGTCAAAGAGACTAATAACAGCAGGAGTAGTTATTCCTGGCTCCCAGGAGCCTAGTCCTAGTGAGATACCAAAAGCCACCAAGCTCTCCACTTGCTTGAGCTTTCTCAGCATCCATGTATCATGTCTTTTAACTAACCAACAGGGCTACCTAAGTGTCTTCATTGCTTTAAGCCAAATTACCATTATCTTAATAGTTATCATAGGTGGACTGCTTTCAAGGGTTGAAGCATTTCATTGTGTATGATTTTAATATCTAGCATCAGTGTAGAAAACACCTATAGAAAGAGTCATTTTACGGTAAGTTTCATGGAATTGATCCTAGACCTATACATATTGTCAATGTATAGAAATTAATACATTTTTCTAGTCAACTCCAATAAACTTGTGTTAGACATCTTACACCTCTTTCTCCTTCACTTGGTCAGAGTACCTTTGTACATTCCTGATAAAATTGGCTTACTCTAGTTTCTTGCACAAAATGGGAATTCAGCCATCATCAGGCCTGCTTATTACTCAGCACAGGTTTTAATAAGTAAGGCCTTTTACTCTGCTGCCATCTCTCATTAGTGAGCTGTAGCTCTTTTCTCTTTAGCATCTTTGTGACCGGCACCGCAGGTCTTGGTGGTTCCCTCCTGATTGCTCTACCATGTGGTGAACCTGCTGGTCTAGCCATCGAGAGGATTTATGGCATGTTCTTACTGCGAAGTACACTCCCCACTTCTACATTGGAACTGTTAACTAAGATTTCTAAAAACAACCTGTTCCCTAATTACAGGATAGAGATGTTTGAAGACACTTGTTGACAAAATAGTTTGGAAACTACCTTTGAAGGCTGTTTGTAGGGTTGTTAATAGAAGGGTTATCAAAATGTTTCTTTAGCTCCCCTATTAAATGACAATGAGCTCAAATGGCCAGGAATTTATAAACATTGGATCCAAGTGCATACTTCAGACTGTTGGAATCAGTATCTTAAATGAGGTTTCCAAAGACCAAACCAGTTGGTGTTGAGTTGATTCCGACTCATAGCAACCCCATGTGTTGCAGAGAACTGTGCTCCCTAGGGTTTTCAAGGCTGTGACCTTTCAGAAACACATTACCAGGCCTTTCTTCCAAAGCACCACTGGGTAAGTTCAAATTGCCAACCTTGCTGGTAGTTGAGCGCACAACCATTTGTACTACCCAGGGACTCCAAATGAGGTTTAGAAACCACTTTTTGTGATGTAATAAGTTCAACAGTCTTTCTAAAATGGCATTTATATTCACAAACTCTTCTCCTCCTCTAGACGCATCCTACAGTTGCTCTTTTTTTTTTTTTTAATTCCTCTCTTTCCAAGTAGAAACTGGAGTTTTAAAAATAAGAGGAGAAGCTCTCATCCCTGCGATGACAGAACGCAGTGCTTCCTACTTGCACATTCCAGGACTGGTACTTATTTGGTCAGTGAGTTAGAAATACTATTACTCTCCCCAGAGGGAAGGGACTAGCCAAGATGTTGTCGTTTGATATAACAGACTTATAATTTAAATATTCTATTATATGCTATAAAGTTATGTAAACATTTTTTAGGGTTTTTCCTTACTTACTTACTCCTTGCCTGTCTTCCTCCTTTCTTTTCTTCCTTCCTGTTTTTCTTCTTTCCTTTGTAAAAAGAAATCTTTAAAATATTTTATTAAAACAATAGATATATTCTTTTTTCTAAATTTTAATTATTTTTTTGTTAAGAATATGCACAGCAAAACATAACACTTCAACAGTTTCTAAAGGTACATTTAGTGACATTGATTACTTTCTTTGAGTTGTGTAACCGTTCTCACCCTCCTTTTCTGAGTTGTTCCTCCCTAATTAACAAACTCACTGCCACTTAAGAGTCCTGTCCAACCTTTCATGTTGCTGTTGTCACTTTGATCCCATATAGATAGTTCTTAAAAGAGTCGAATGCTTAAGGCAGACCTTTTTTACTAGTTAAGCTAAACTGTTGTTCAGTTTTAAGATGACTTCAGGAAATATTTTTGGTTTAAGGTTTAAAGATTATCTCAGGGCAATAGTTTCAGGGGTTTATCCATCTTCCCTGGCTCCAGAAAATCTAGAGTCCATTAGAATGTGGAATTCTGTTCTGCATTTTCCACCTTTTGGTAAGAATTCCTCTATGGAATCTTTGATCAAAACGTTCAGTAATAGTAGTCAGGCACCATCCATTTCTTCTGGTCTCATGGCAAAGGAGGCAGCTGTTCATGGAAGCAATTAGCCACACCTTCCATATCCTCCTCGTATTCCTGACACTCCTTCCTGCAACAAATAAATTGGTAGTCAACATTGTTTGATACCTTTTTTATATCCCAAGGCTTAATTTTTATTAAAATGCTGTCCTTTAGCATGTGTTCACAATGAGTATTTCTTCTGCACATCTAAATTTTCCAAAGGAAGCTAGTAAATATAATCATGTTAGCTCTCAGAACAGCTTGCTTATGTCTAAATCCTATGTCCTTTTAACTAAGCTGCTGTTTGGCTTGAAGGCCTGGAATGTTGGCCAAAGAGTCCTGCTCGTGTTCAGAGCCCTTCACTGGAAATTATCCATGGCAGTGATCCAGGGCCCAGCTGGTGAAGTCAGCTTGTTGCTCTTTTGGTTTTTAACCTGAAAGAAACGCTACCTCTTGTAGAAGATTCCTGGCAGAGAAAGCAGAGGGTGGTATGATGATTAAGTTTTACAAGAAACGTATTGATGGGCTTGTTCTCTGGTAACTTTTTATAGAGAATAGCTGGTGTCTACTGTGGGCATGATTTAGCTGCCTACAGGGGACCTGCCATATTCCACATCTTTCCTGCTTTAATTAATTTTAAGATAGCTTTAATCAGTATGTTATGAGATTGACTACAATCATGTACATGAAACTATCTAGTACAGTGCTTGACGTACAGTAGGTGCTGTAGAGCTTAGAACAGGTGCCTGGCATATAACAAGTATTTGTTGAATCAAAATCTAGTGGTCGATGCTCTGACCAGGGACCTAACAGATGGTCCTGAATAGAATGGGAGAAAAATATAGATCAAAACTGAAATTCCTTTTTTAAAAAAGCCCAGACTTACTGGACCGGTAGAGAATAGATGAACTCCAAAGACTATCACTCCAAGATAATGCTTTAAACTGGGAACTCACACCACTCCCAGAGGTCACCTTTCAGCCAAATGACAGTTTGGCCCATAAAATAAATATCACTTGTGAGTACTGTGCTCCTCAAAATAATTGTCTAGATGAAACCAAGTGGTTAATATTTACCCTAGACCAAAGATGAGAAGGCTAGGGGGAGCAGGGAAGCTAGATAATGGAAACAGAGCAACCAAAATGGAAATGAGAATGTTGAAGAGTTGTAACCAGTGTCACTGAACAATATGTATAGAAATTGTTAAATGAGAACCTATTTTCCTTCATAAACTTTCACCAAAACAAAATAAAATATATATTTTTAAAATCTAGTGGTCAAAACAAAACAAAAATTAGACGTCATAGAATTTTTTATTTCTCGTCAAAGAATTTAAAGAAATAGTAGTGATGGAGAGGGACCAAAGGTTGCTACCCTTTCACTTTTCCTAGTAAGGAAATTTAAAAAAACACTGGTCATTTATCACCATGAATTCATAAATGAAAACACATTTTAACATAAAAGAAAAGGAGAAAGGGCATCTTGAAATACAGGCTGATCCTTTGTCTTTATGAAGTCATTAGAATCATCTTATTTTTCTCATTTTTGTCCTAGACTAGGGAAAACATTGGCTAATATGGCTTAGAGGTTAAAGATATGGGATCTTCAACCATTTACTTGCCCAGCTCTACTCCTGATTTGATGTAACCTTGAGCAAGTAACTTCATAGAATGGAGTTCATATAACCTACCTCATGGGTGTGCTGTGAGGATAAATGAGCATTACATGTACTTAGTACAGTGCCTGGCAGATAGTAAGTGCTCAGTAAATATGAGCCATTATTGTAGTTATTAATGTGGCTCACCAAACATTGCCAGCTCCCCTTACTCAGGCACACGGGAAGGATTGTACTTTCCAGCCACAGCTCTCCAGTGGTTGAGTGGGGCCATGTGGCCAGTAGGCTGTGAACAGAATTGGCTTCAGCCCCTTCTGGACTGGAGCATTTCATTGCCACTGTGAGGCCCTCTAGAGCTCTCTCCTAGCCCAGTACAGTGAAGTGATTGGTAACATTTGCTGTGGAGGCCTCTCCATTTCAGCCTGGGTCCCTATGTGACTTAGTAAGCAGAACCTCCCTGCCAACCAATGGTAATTTTTCAATGGCTAAGAAATAAGCCTTTGTTTTAAACCGCTTCAATTTTAAGGGTTTTGTTCTTGCAACCCTGACTGGCACAACTATTATTAATAATATGGCTAATTATAAATTTCCTAGAACAATATTTGGAGCCCTGGTGGTGTACTGGTTAAGAGCTCGGCTGCTAACCAAAAAAGGTCTGCAGTTCAAATCTACCAACTGCTCCTTGGAAACCCTATGGGGCAGTTCTTCTCTGTCCTGTAGGGTCACCATGAGTCAGAACTGGCTCAATGGCACCTAACAACAACAACAGAACAATATTTGGAAAGAATTTGTCGATGTCAGAAGTTCTCAAAGTATAGTCTGTGGACCCCTGGGGGGTCCCTGTGACCCTTTCAGGCGATCTGCAAGGTCAAAACTGTTTTTATAATGATACTAAACTGTCATTTGCCTTGTTAATCATGTTGCCATTTGCACTGATGGTACACAAGCGGAAATGGGCAAAATTGCTGGCAGTGGCACCAAACTGTGCTTGTAGTTACCGTATTCTTCACTGCCAGTGTTTGTTTTATTAAAGTGTTTGCTTTATTAAATCCCTACTCTACGTATCTTTTTAGTATTTTGTGTGATGAAGTGGGAAGTGTGCATAAAGAACGTCTGCTGCAGACTGATGAACAATGGTGTCTCCAGAAAAAGCATGTGCAGGGAATCTGTGTTGTAAGCTTAACTGATGGCTTTCCCCCCTCCCCATAGAGTCCCATTTTTACAAGAAACAATGACTGACAAGCTATGGTTATTCCAACTTGTATTTTTGGCACACTTTGTCTTAAAAATGTACCAAGTGAGCCTGGTAAATTGTTTCCAGGAAAACAACTGACATTCTTAGTTGTGAATAATAGCACTCAAGCTTTCAAGTGAAAATTACAGATTTGGAAAACTTGTATCCACCATCATGAGCTTGATAACATCTCAGTATTTAAAGACCTTCTTGATGAGATTGGTAGTGATGTTAACAAATGTGATTTTCTTTTAATACTGTAAAATAAAATGTGTCATTGACTCAGTGAACCAATATTTTCCAAACAACCAATGCGTGATGTTACAGAATTATGTATCAGTGGGAGATCCATTCAAAGTGCAGATCAGACCAATGGATTTTAATGTAATGGAGTAAGAAAATTTATTGATATGGTTTCATTCTCCACATTGCAACTAACCTTTAAGAATCTCCCACGTGTCAAGTTTTGGTACAGTATCAAAGAAGAGTGTCCACAGCCATCTGAAAGGCTACTGAGATACTTCTCCCTTTTCCAACAAACACATATGAGAGACTGGATTTTCTTCACAAATTTCAGCCAAAACAACATAAGGCAACAGATTGAATGTATAAGCAGTTATAAGAACACAGCTTCCTTGTCTTAAGGCAGACATTAAAGAGATTTGTAAAAATGTAAAACAATGCCACTCTTCTCACTCATCTCACTCTTTTTTTTGGGGGGGGGGGCAACTGTAGTTATTTTCCTAAAAAAAGAAAATTTGTTAACACAGAGTGCTTATTTAAAATAAATTATTTTTTAATTTCTCAGTTTTAATGTATAATATGGCAAACACTGACACATATAACTTACACAAGCAAACACTCCTTGGTCTCAATAATTTTTTGTTCTTGTGCTTTAGGTGAAAGTTTGCAGAGCAAATCAGTTTCTTATTCAAAAATTTATACACAAATTGTTTCGCGACACTGGTTACAATCCCCGCAATGTGTCAGCACTCTCTCCCTATCCACCCCAGCTTCCCCGTTTCCATTTGTCTCATTTTCCTGTCTTTTCCTGCCGTCTCATCTTTGTTTTTGGGCAGGAGTTTGTTGCCCATTTGGTCTTATATACTTGATTGAATTGAGAAGCACATTCCTCATGTGTATTATCATTTGTTTTATACGCCTGTCTACTTTTTGGCTGAAAGGTGAACTTTGGGAGTGGCTTCAATTCTGAGTTACAAGGTGTTCAGGAGCCCTAGTCTCCGGGGTTCCTGCAGTCACTTGTGAGACCAGTTAGTGTGGTCTTTTTTGTGAATTTGCGTTTTATTCTACATTTTTCTCCCACTCTGTCTGGGACACTCAATGTGGTTCCAGTCAGAGTGGTTGGTGGTAGTAGTCAAGCACTAACTAGTTGTTCTGGGCTCAGACTGGTGGAGGCTGTGGTTCATTTGGGCCATTAGTCCTTTGGACTAATATTTTCCTATGTCTTTGGTTTTCTTCATTTTCCTTTGCTCTGAGTGGGGTGAGACCAAGAGACGTATCTTAGATGGCTGCTCGCAAGCTTTAATACCCCAGACACTATGCACCAAAGTAGAATGTAGAACATTTTCTTCATGAACTATGTTATTCCAGTTGACGAAGATGTCCCCCTAGACCACGGTCCCCAGCCTTCAGCCTCAGTAACTTGGTCCCTCAAGGTGTTCGAATGTGTCTAGGAAGCTTCTGTGACCATGCCCACTTTGTGTTCTATTATATATATGAATATAGATGCTGTATATACAAATATACATGTAAAAATATCTACAGTCTAACTTATATATGTACGTAGGTATAACCTTATACACCTTCCTTTTCCTGTTCTGCCTATGTATTTGCGTGTAAGTTATTTGTTTTTACCATTGTTGTAGGGTTGTGTATGTTACAGTATTTACTGTGGTTGCCTTCCCCCCCCTTATGTTCCTCTAAGTGTCTTCCTTTGCCTTGATCTACTTGTGATGACTTACCCTATGATTGTGTATTGTCTTTCCCTTCACCAAAGTTAACACTTGTCTATTACCTAGTTAATAATTTCCCCTGCCCACCACTTTCCACCCTCGTAACCATCAAAGTTTGTTTCTTTCTGTGTGTAAACCTTTTCTTGAGTTTTTATAATAGTGGTGTCATACAATATTTGTCCTTTTGTGATTGACTTATTTTACTCAGCATAATGTCCTCCAGGTTCATCCACGTTGTGAGATGTTTCACAGATTCATCATTGTTCTTTATTGTTGCATAGTATTCCATGGTATTCCTTTGCATAGTTTGTTTATCCATTCATTTGTCGATGGGTGCTTAGAATATAATTTTTAAAAAGTTGCCATCAAATTGATCCTGACTCATGGCAACTCCATGTGTGACAAAGTAGAACTGTGTTCCATAGGGTTTTCAATTCCTCATTTATTGGAAGTAGATCACCAGCTCTTTCTTCCGGGATACCCCTGGGTAGATTCAAACCGCTAGCCTTTCCATTAGCACTGAGTGCTTAAACATTTCCCATACCCAGGGACTCCAATAAGGAGGTTAAGAGACTAAAAAGTTTGAGAACTGCTGGTCTGGATTATATTTAAGCCTTTCTTGAGAATATGACTTCCAGCGCATCAACAGATGAAAGGATAAATTACGGTATATTCGCACAATGGAATACTGTGCATCGATAAAGAATGATGATGAATCCGTGAAACATTTCATAACATGGAGGAATCTGGAAGGCATTATGCTGAGTGAAATTAGTCAGGTGCAAAAGGACAAATATTGTATGAGACCACTATTATAAGAACTCAAGAAATAGTTTAAACAGAGAAGAAAATATCCTTTGATGGTTATGAGAGGGGGAAGGGAGGGAGGGAGAGGGGTTTTCTTAGATAGTAGATTAGAACTGTTTTAGGTGAAGGGAAAGACAACACACAGTACAGGAGAGGTCCACACAACTGGACTAAACCAAAAGCAGAGCAGTTTCCTGAATAAACTGAACGCTTCAAAGGCCACTATAGCAAGAGCGGGGGTTTGGGGACCATGGTTACAGGGAACATGGTTACAGGGAACATCTAAGTCAATTGGCATAATAAAGTCTATTAAGAAAACATTCTGCATCCCACTTCAGAGCATGGTGTCTGGGGTCTTAAACGCTAGCAAGCGGCCATCTAAGATGCATCAATCGGTCTCAGCCCACCTGGAGCAAAGGAGAATCAAGAACACCAAAGACACAAGGTAATTGGAGCCCAAGAGACAGCAAAGGCCACATAAACCAGAGACCACATTAGCCTGAGACCAGAAGAACTAGATGCTACCCAGCTACAACCGATGACTGCCCTGACAGGGAATACAACAGAGAACCCCTGAGGGAGCAGGAGAGCAATGGGATAAAAAAATGGGATGCAGACCCCAAATTCTCATAAAAAGAAGGTCCCCAGACCTTCTGTTGGCCCAGGACAGGAACCATTCCCAAAGCCAACCCTTCAGACAGGGATTGAACTGGACTATGGGATAGAAAATGATACTGGTGAAGAATGAGCTTCTTGGATCAAGTAGACAATGTGAGACTATGTTGGCATCTCCTGTTTGGAGGGGAGATGAGAGGGTAGAGGGGGTCAGAAGCTGACCAAATGGACACGAAAAGAGAAAGTGAAGGGAACAAGTGTGCTGTCTCATTAGGGGGAGAGCAATTAGGAGTGTATAGCAAGGTGTATATAAATTTTTGTGTGAGAGACTGACTTGATTTGTAAACTTTCACTTAAAGCACAATAAAAATTTAAAAAAAGAATATGACTTCCAGATAGTGCTCATATCACCATGTGTTTTCTGTGCTTGAAAAGCTAAAATCATAGCAGATGACATCTGTTAGCCTGAGAGGAATGGGGAATGATTTAGAACTCACTGTAACATCAGTGCTGCTACTTACAGGCACAGTCAGGCAGGCCACTTAACCTCTCTCTCACAGAGGTACAATGCTGCTCTTTCATCTGCCCACTTGGGGTTGGAGTACCAATATTCTTCCCTTAAAGCGTAGGCTTCTTCCAAGGTAGGTATTCCTGACTCGTCAGCCTCTATCCTGTTTCTTTCTCACTACCGTGTCTTCAGAATAGAAGCAGGGAAGATGAGACAGCTCATTTTAATAAGCTACTGCCTGTGATCAAAGCATTTCAACCCAGTGCTGTGTGCAGTCTGCTAGGAGAGCAATTGAGCAGTACTGTCTGAAGAACAAATGTGTTGGATGGGGCAGTTTTATGGGATTTTATTCAAAGGTTGCCTTAACAACTGATTTACTCCAGCACTCAAACTCCCATGTGCCTTGCCAAGGGAGATGCTCTTAATCATCTTTAGGTCTTAGAGAGAAAGAACCACCCACTGGACTACCCTGAGGCATGACAGAGGCACATACTACTGTTCCAGCTGTGGGAGGGTGAAAGCCAGGGGCTGATGCTTCTAGTGTGGTGTCAAGGTCCACAGCATTGCTCCATAATAGAGAGACCACCCCCTCTCCCGCCCCCTGCCCAGGGCCCAGGCAATGCTGCTGTTGTACAACTCTGGAGCCTTATGTCTAGGGCTTCAGGAGTCCCACTTTCCCTCAGAAGGTGCCGCTCTCAGTTGGGAGGTTCAGTCATTCATTGCCCTTTGGAGAGCTTCTTTCAAGTCATTCTAGGTGTCTTGGGAAGACACCCATTTTGGCTTAATATAGTTCTAACTATCTTCTGGGTTTGTGAACACCCCCAGTTTCTATCTCCATGAGTATAAATGGACCCATTCTCATCTCCTTCCCTTTGGCCTCCTAAGAGGCTCCCTTTTCACCCAAGGCTGATCCTTTGCTCTTAATCCCCCATCTCTTCCCGTGTTCTAGGACTAAACCTTGTTCTGTTTGTTAGTCTCTCACTTATGTGTATTTTCTCCTTCCCCACAGTCTTTAAGCATGCTCAACTGTTTCCCCTCTTAAAATATAAATTTAAAAACACTCAATTGTATGTCGTCTTTTATCCAATCCCTTATACCTCTTCCCCTCTAGCCAAGCTCCTGGAAGAAGAGAGTACTGCCACAACTTCACACCCTTCCTTTCCCCCTTCAATCACCCAGTCTTTCATCAGGCATTTGTTTGTGAGAAGTAGCCTGTGGTGGTGGTTAGAGGCCCAAGCTCTGGAGTCACTCAGAACTGGATTCAGATTTGACTCTAGCCCTTTGGGAAAATTATGTTGCATTTAGCACCTCACTGTCCATAAAAATGAAGTTCATAATAGTACTTGACTTATTAGGTGGTTGTTAGGAATAAATTGTAGTGCCTGACACGTTACCATATTTTATGCAAATAACGTGCACATTATGCCTGAACCGTTTCACTTGATTTCATCTCTTCCACGTGTTATATGTATGGGCATGTTATTTGAGAAAAAATATGATACATGCTCGATAAAGGCTGGCTAGCATCCTCACTGTGGGTATCACATCAACATTGTTTATAGAACATTTACTGTGCTCCAGATTGAATGAGGTTGCCCGGGCCTTCGTAGAGAGCTCAAGCTCTACTGGGGGAGACATGAAAGAAAGCCAACAATTACACAGTGTGATGAGTTCTGTAATAGTAATACTAACAGCATTAATAGTTGCTTATATTTATATCAGACTTATATTTTAATCTCTAAGCACTTTTCATAATAGCCCACTTAATCCTCACAGTAAACAGTGATGTGGACACCTATCAAATTAACACTCTATATAGGGAACTATGGAAACTGAGGGTGGGGGCATCAGAATTACGTATTTTTGGAGCCCTGGGAAGACTTTCTCAAGGAGTAACAATTATACCAAGTAACAGATATGAACAAGAAATACTCAAATTTGGCTACACAAATCAGGGAGTAGATGACATTTGAGTGTACTGAAAGAGCTTTTGGAAGTTGAGAATTAGTAGGCAAAGTGGAGAGTAGATAGGAGAACACCAGGTAGTTGAGGTGGAGTGGGGCTTGGAGAAAAAAGGAGGAGAGAACAGGAGCATTCCAGCCAGAAGAAGCTGCATTGCCAGAGGTCTGCCCGGAGACAGGAAAAAGCCTGGCAAGTGAGTTCCGCAGGGCTGGAGTTTTGAATGTGAGAGGTGTGGGTGGTATGGAGCTCAGGTGACTGAGGAAAGAGGAGATAGAAGGGGGGCATGTAAAGCTGATGATAGTAAGAGTTCCTGCGAGCCCCTCCTGACAACTTACAGAACCATCCCAACCTAGTTGAACAGAAGACTTTACTAAGCTTCCCTGTAAGGCACAAAACTGAATCCTTGCTTGCCATTGTCATCTTGGGTCTTGAGACCTTGACAGTAAGGGTGAGGATGTTGGCTTTTGAGTCCTGGGATATTTCTGATTTTAGCTGATCACAGTCTGCCCCCTATTGATCATTCTGGATGTTTTCAACGTAAATGGGCTTACCTGAGAGAGTAAAAAAAAAGTGACTGAGTATTACAGAATAATGGGAATCAACATTGCCTTTATCCCCAAGGATTATTGCAAAAAATGGTGAGTAAAGTGTATTATCCATTGCATCACTTAAGACTATTATGTCAAGTATATTTGAATATCTCAGTAGTAGTCCTTCCAGCATTAAAAGTTGTGTAAATTAGTGTGTCTGAGACAATGGGAATTTGAACAGAGCCCAGAAAGCGTAACCAAGGCCTTGGGCTGCAGGTGCCTGTGATCTGGCAAGGCCTGTAGTGCTGGAGAACTTTCCAGGACCCAACGTTCAGTGAGAAAAAAAACACGTGCAAGTATAATTAAAAAAAATACCTACATCATTTGAAAGCAGAATGCATTTACAGAGTGTGCTTTTTATGGCAAGAGGAAGGGAAAGCATAAAGGAGGACTCCAGGGAGCTGCAAATCAAGCGGCATGCTCTGGCCAGGCACCCTAGGAGGGAATTGGTGGCCCTATCTTACTGTTTTCTGTTGGGCAAATAAAATTTTATTGCATCCTTTTCCAGTAATAAAATCAATTAGAGATTAAATATTAACTAAATAATTCATAGTGTATTGAGATTATGAGTTCTTGATTTTGAAATGGCACCATAAATGTACAACAGAAAGATTGAGTGAACACTGCTTGTACAGCAGTTCTTTATTTCATTTATATATGTTCCCAGAAGCCATAAAGTAATGGCATATCTAGCAGTAGACAAAGAAATACTGCATCCAAACAGCTTTTGCTTTAAAAGCTTTTCAAATGATCTTGAAGTAATAGGTGTAATTGATCATGAGATTTTGATGGGGGTACCTACCAGAACCTTCTGTTTATAGTTTTTCTGAATTTTGAGAGTAATATGTAATGGATTTCTCCAGAATAACTGTTAAAATTAAATCTCTTACGCATCTTTTATTTGAAGAAATGCGAATATGACCATGAGACTATACAATTGCCACATCTCAGATAAGTGACCAATTTCCCATAGTATGTATGTCCTTTGCTGTAGCTCTAAGGCAGGGGTTGTCACATTTTTCTGAAAATGGCCAGATAATAATATTTTAAACTTGTGGGCCATACAGTCTCTGTTGCAAATACTCAACTCTGCCATTGTAGCAAGAAGCAGCCGTAGATAAAATAAAACAAATAGATGTGGCAGTGTTCTAAGAAAACTTTATTTATAAAAACAAGTGGAGGGCCAGATTTGGTCTGCGTGCTGTAATTTGCCTATCCCTGCTCTAAGGTAGTGAAATCTGGATATGCACATTTGGTGAAGAGTGGGGATGTCAGATTTGAGATAAGGTAAACTACATTCAAATCACATCAGTACACATTTTAGAACTATATTCACATCACATCAGTACACATTTTAAAAACACGTTGGCAGTGACAATGGTAAATTCAAAGGCTAACTTCTTGACACTTAACTCTTTTTAGAATGATGTCTGTGTATGACAGTTCTCTCCCTCAAGGACTAAATGTGTGTACATTTAGTCAAAAGGGGGGAAAATATCTAGTCTATCAGAAAAAAAAGTGTTGGAATAAAGTTGGCTGTAGACTTAGTATAAATGAGTTTTTATTCGTGGCTTAAATCTTAGAATAGTTGCAACTAAATAATTTCTGCCTGGACTACTCCATTTCACAGTTGGACATGTTTTACCCAGATAAGTCACACCTTTTCATCCCTTTCCAATTTTTTTCTTCATTATTAACTCTAGGTTGCATGTGATGTACATGAAAACAAACGCGAAGTTCTAGTTAGTTTTTTGAAGAGCCTTGTTATTTGAAATATCTTTCTTTAAATGGTACATGTAACCAATTCTGTTGATAGTGAGCCCAAATTCAAGTCCTGTTGAAAATATAATAACCAAATAAATTGTGAAAGTGTGCAGATACTCAAAAGTTGGCATTTAAATACATCTGTGAACTTCTCACATAATATGTTGGTAAGAGAAATGTATAATTTGCCTCAGATTGCCAAATGCAAGTCAACTCAGAATCAACTGATTGCTATAAATCACCCTGAATAAACCTTCATTTTAATTATTGTGTTGTAAACCTAGAAGAAATTTTAGTCTCTTGTTTGTGTTTTTGGAAACCCTGGTGGCGTAGTGGTTAAGTGCTATGGCTGCTACGCAAAAGGTCAGCACTTCGTATCCGCCAGGCGCTCCTTGGAAGCTCTATCGGGCAGTTCTACTCCGTCCTATAGGGTCGCTGTGAGTCGGAACTGACTCGATGGCAGTGGGTTTTTTGGGGTTTTTTGTTTGTGTTTTAAGTATTATGTATTACAAGAGGTTATGTATTATGCTGTTAGTTAGAACTTCAGCCACCCATATCCAAAAGTTGAGAATCTGTGATAGGAAAATATATTTAACTTTTTCTGATCTTCTCACCATTCCCATCTGTTGTTTGTTCTGGAGTGGAGATGCGGTCCGAGTGGGCACTGTCCCTTGTATTGCCAAGTTACCTACTTGAGTCCACTTTCTGCAAAGCTGGGCCGTACCCTAACCTTCTGAGTTTTACCTCTAGGTTGCAGAATTCCAAGTGAAGAGATAGGAAAGCTGTTAGTGGTTTCTAGAAAAAAATACATATTGCTCTTTGAAAAGTAATACGAGTTTTTATGGGCCCTGAAGGCTCAGGTAAGAAGACTATAAAAAACCCAAGAGATTTCTATTATTCTTACAGATGCCATTAAATGAAATCAGCTTTAAGCTGTGCTCCTGGTCTTCCGTTTCCTAGAAAGTTTGAAAATCTGTTAAATGGGTAACCTGGTGCTAACAGCCTGATTTTCGTTCATATGAGTTAAGATTACAAATTTCTTAGTTATATTGATTTTATTAAATTAAATTCAGAAAAGCTAATATGTGCCATTTGCATCTGAGAGAGAAGAGCATTTTCTTTGCCTTGCACTTAAGAAGTAATTTGTATTCTTCACCATCTGGGCACATCCAAACCAGCCTTCACTTAAAATCTCAGTTGTCTTATTCCCTTTTTTTGAGGGGTTCATCATTGTTTTTCTTCACTGGTTACAAAGATAATTCCCAAAAGAGACTGCATAACATTATTGATATTTTATGCAGTAAATGGGAATTAAGAACATGTTTCTTGTTGTTTATGGTATTGTGCGAAATGAGTTCATTTTGCTTCCATAAGGGAGTTCCATCATAAAGAATGGCAGAACTTGGGTCTTAATGAGAGATTGATCACTCTGTCCTTATTTTATTGGGCATAAAATTTCCCAGGAGAACTGAATTAAATTAAAGATGGTGATCCTCATCTTAATAGTTGGGGATGGAGTCCAGATACCTGGACACCTAGACGTTTCTGAATGTGAGAACTGCACAGACCAGGCTAAGAAAATCTTTCTAGGGTCTCCAAATGCCATTTGGAAATGTGTTTAGGGGAAAAAAACAGCATTATCTTACCATGTTTTGGTATTAAAATAAATGGCTCTTCCTTTAATTCTTTCATTTCAGACTTATTCTAATTCAGCTTGAGTCAAGATCAAATCTCATTTTGTTTCTGTCTCTGAAAATTAACATAGACCACTGTCTTAGTCATCTAGTGCCGCCATAACAGAAATACCACAAGCGGATGGCCTTAACAAGAGAAATTCATTTTCTCACAGTCTGGTAGGCAGTGGCATTTTTAGTAGGTTACAAGTCCAAATTCAGGGCGTTGGCTCCAGAGAAAGGCTTTCTCTCTCTGTTGGCTCTGGAAGAAGGTCCTTGTCCTCAGTCTTCCCCTGGTCGAGGAGCTTCTCAGGCACAGAGACCCCATGTCCAAAGGACACACTCTGCTCCTGATGCTGCTTTCTTGGTGGTATGATGTCCCCAACTCTCAGCTTGCTTACCCTTTCCTTTTCTCTCTTGAAAGATAAAAGGTGGTGCAGGCCACACCCCAGGGAAACTCTCTTTACCTTGGATCAGGGAGGTGACCTGAGTAAACGTGGTGTTACAATCCCACCCTAATCCTTTTTAACATAAAATTACAATCACAAAATTAAGGACAGCCACAGAATACTGGGAGTCATGGCCTAGCCAAATTGATACATACTTTGGGGGTAACACAATTCAATCCATTACAGCCACAGACTCCTCTGTTCTGTCCAAGAAGCCACTGAAATGATGGCCGAGGTGGGGTTAATATCAGGCAGGGAGCATGAAAGGCCTTAATGATAGCTGTGACTATATCCAGAAACAATATGGCAGAAGAGCAGGAGGTTGGAAGCACCACTGAAGCAGACGACCAGGCCAGTTTATTTAGAATTAGGGCTTTGGGACCAGCCTTCAATCTGAGAGGCAACAAAAAATCACAATCTCTTTACTTCGTTGTTGCAACTGAAAACCCAGGAAAATGTCTTTAACCTAAAATGCTAAGGTTCTTTCAGCTATGCCTGAGTCTATATTCACACTGGTTGCTTTCAGTAGTAACAAAAGAAGATGGAAGTTTTGCACAGTGCATTTATAAAATCCAAATTGACAATTTGTTTAAAAACTGTTATTTGAACCAGATTCAGGGCCTAGAATATGCCTGTGTGAGGGATGTGAGTACACATAAAATAATGACTGCATGGCTTTTATCAAAGGTATTTCATTGCCTCTAATGTTTTCTGAAGCAGAAATATAAAAGACAAAATCCATTATTCATGCCTTTTTCATATTCATTTAGATACGACTGTATAATGAAAATTGGTCTGCCATGGGCATAACTCTGAGCCCCTGAGTAATAAATGTTTTCTAGGATCTTGAGATTTATGTGTGGAAATCATGTTCGCAAAGCAAACTTGGTCTGAAAAGCAAGGCTCTTGTTTTTAAAAAAGCACTGCAATGTTGCCAAGAGCATTGTGGTGTTCATTGACATTTGTTTCAGATATGAATTAGGAAACTCAATTACAAAATGGTCCAAATCCTCATAGGTGTTTGAATCAATTTGTATTTATTCATTTTTAAATTAAATAGAGAAAATCTCTTACTCTCATTCAATGAGTCAAGATTAATCATTCTGGGCCAAACAATGGGAAATATGGAGAGTATTGTTCTGGTGAGGTACTCAGCCGTTTAGGCTTTAAAATCTATGTATTAAGCAAGGACAAATATGCATTCATTTCACTGTTGAAATAGGTGCTGTATGTTTTCATTTAATTATTTAGGAAAGAGTTTAAAGTATTGGTAGATAGGCTAGCTCCTTTGTAATTGATCCATTGTCTTGAAATTGGTATTGTCTGGTAGAACACTATACTCCTGGTGATGAAACCTAATAAATTTCTGCTAATAAACTGGAGAGAACAGAATTCATCTTCCAGTGGGAGACATGGTCAGTACAATTTTTATTGCATGCCTGAGGCATTTTGGTATTTCCAAATTTAATTATTTAGCAAAATTCTAGATACTATGGAAACATCAGAGAAAATTAGGAAAAGTAAGTAAAACTGGTGACTTGAGCCTGTGCATAATCAATCATTAAACTCGGCGCATGCTCATCCTTTTTCTTCTGCCACTGAGCTGAGAACTAGGTGTAAATCTGGTTCTGGAGGAAGGGGTTCAGTGGTAGGTCAACAGGTGGTGGGAGTTTGTAACACAGCTCTGCTGCGGGCAGTTAGAATTAATTGATGCAATCCAGGTGATTCTTCTGACAGTGGTACCACCATCAATACCACATGGTTACTTTGGAAACTAAACCCAGATGTTAATTGAAATATTAAGATTTCATTTTTGAAATTATCTGATCTTATTTAGGATTATACATTATTTATTCTTGAGATAAGTCAATGTGTGTAATTATCAATTAATGTTAGGTGCTTTCCAAGAAGGAAAAGCACCTCCTAAACATGTTCACCAGAGTAGGCCCAAACCAAACCAAAAACCCAAACTCGTTGCCTTGGAGTCGATTCTGACTCATAGCGACCCTAAAGGACAGAGTAGAACTGCACCATAGGGTTTGCAAGGAGCACCTCGCGGATTCAAACTGCCGGCCTTCTGGTTAGCAGTTGTAGCTCTTAACCACTATGCCACCAGGGTTTCCGAAGTGGGCCCAGAACCATATAAACAATTGAAGTTCACTTTTTAAACCCATAACTGTAGTAATATCAACAGCCCCTCCTTTCTGTTTTTCTGTCTTTCTCTTACTCTAATTGACACTGATATGAAATTGGTAGATTAAAGACTTCAAATGCCATTTTAGTCATGAGAACTACCAAGCCAGGGATTATAGATTTGACAGCTTAAAAATAACTTGATCCAATCTCTTAACTGTACAGATGAGGAAGTTGACACCCTTACCAAAAATTTAAAAAACTCAGAAGGAGCCTAGATTACAAACTGACTCTTGCAGTATACACTCAAGAAATGTCCATTGTGCTAAATAAGGCACTTAGACATTCTTCAGGAGTCTAGCTGTGTCAATAGAACTCTGGTTTTACTTTCCCGAGCTTTTATTTTAAAGTAGAAACTGCGTTAACCACTGATCAGTGAACATGCTTCAGACAAACCAGATAAAAATAATTGTTTAATTGAACTGAACTGAAGAATAGAAATTAGAGGCAGAGATCTCTCTGAATTGTGGAAAAGGTGACTATAGGGCCAGGACAGGAAAATGGGTCCAGAGAAATTTCCTCTTTTACCAAGTGGCTCAGAGCCAGGCAGAATCTGTGAGAGCTAGATGGTTGCAGAAGAAAACCATAAGACAGCTCAAAGAAATTGGAGATATCACTAGGGCTGCCCCCTCTTGAGTAAAAGATTAAGTAGAATCTGGAAGGAACGGAGGACTCTACCTGACCTAGTTGTCAGTGTCAGTTTAAATTAGAATTAAAGTATCTCAGCTAAACATCCGCCACCCTTAGGACAGTTGCCAGACTGGTTCTCAAAACAAATGTTAAGAATAGTCCCAATGGAACATCCAAGAGGGATTTTGTGAAGGCATCTATAAGAATAAAAATTAGCCCTGCTTCGTTATGATTATGACCAGGAGTACTATGTGTTGTTAAATGCCTTCCAGTCAGCTCTGACTCATAGCAACCATGTGTATAACAAAATGTTGCCTAGCCCTGCTACCTCTTAGAGAGTGCTTAAAAGTGCTTTGTAGCTATGCCAATGTCATAAGTAAAATTAAAGCCCCAGAAATATTCTTGTTCTAGACACCTTAACCTTCCAATAATCTGTATGTATGTTATATAAAATAGCTGTATATATATATATATATATATATATATATATATATATATATATATATAACCCATTACCGTCGAGTCAATTCCGACTGAAAGCAACCCTATAGGACAGAGTAGAACTGCCCCACAGGGTTTCCAAGGAGCACCTGGTGGGTTTGGGTAACAGCTGGCCTTTTGGGTAACAGCTATAGCACTTCACGACTACACCACCAGGGTTTCCTGAATAGCTACATGCCAGTGATTAAGTAATGATTTCTTTCTACTCAACAAAGTTACGGTATCTTTTTTAAGAATGGTAATAGATAGAAGGAAGCTAGTAAAAAAATAAATAAATAAATAGAATCTATAAAGTTTCCACTCTAACCTCTACTACTCTCTCTCACACTATTCTAGGTACACTGGTTTTACAATTCCTTGAACATGTCAGGATAGAAAGAAGATAACGATAAAGCCTTTGCCTTGTTTGTTTTCTCTGCCTGGCACATTCTCTTCCTATATTTCTGTATGGCTAACTCACCTTTCTTCTTTAAGTCACCTGTTTAAAAAAGTCTACCCTGAGCCTGATATGTAATACTGCAACCCATTCCCCCACCAATCAGTACTCTCTCACTCCCCTTGCTATGCTTACTCTTTTTTTTCTATAGCACTTTTCTATTTTTTAAATTTTTATTTATTTTGTTGTTGGTGAGAGTATACATGGTAAAACATACACCAGTTCAGCAGTTTCTACATGCAGAATTCAGTGACATTGATTACATTCGTCGAGTTGTGCAATCGTTCTCACCCCCCTTTTCTGAGTTGTTCCTCCCCCATTAACATAAACTCACTGCCCACTACAGTTTCCTATTTTTCCAGTTGCTGTTGTCAATTTGATCCCATGTAGATGGATCTTGAAAGAGCACAATGCTCAAGACAGACATTCTTTACTACCCACCCACCAGTCAATAGTTTCAGGGGTTCTTCCAGCCTCCATGGCTCCAGAAAATCTGGATTCTAGGAGAACTTGAAATTATGTTCTGCATTTCCTCCCTTTTGATGAGGATTCTTCTATGGAATCTTTGAACAAAATGTTCAGTAATGCTAGCTGGGCACCATCCAGTTCTTTTGGTCTCATGGCAAAGGAGGCAGTTGTTCATGGAGGCAGTTAATCACACATTCTACCTCCTCTTCCTATTCCTGACTCTCTTCCTTCCTCTGTTGAACAGAGACCAATTGTGGATGGCCACTTGCAAGTTTTTAAGACCCAAGCACTATGCAGTGAACTAGGAAGTAGAACAGAAGCACTAAATACATTATTAGGCTAATTAACTGGGATATTCCAGGAAACCATGAACCTAACCACCAAACCAAGGAACCAAATGCCATGAGGTGTTTGTACATAAGCAGCCTCAAAAGCTACTCTTTTTTTTTTTTTGTCATTGTTGTGAGTACATCTATCACAGAAGTTTTGCCAACTCAGTTTTTTATAGGTTTTTTTTTTTTTTTTATTGACAACAATTACAATACTTGGCTGTGATTGTTAAAGTGATTTTTCCATCACCTTGCAACATAGAGATCATTTACTTATTATATTTATTGTTTATTGTACCAATTAGAATACATAACAAAGGCAGAAATCTTGGTCTCTTTTGTTTGCTGTTGCTGTTAGGTGCCATACAATCACTTCTGACTCCTAAAGATCTCAAGCACAACAGAATGAAACACTGCCTGGTTCCGTACCATCCTCAAACAATCATCGCTGTATTTGAGCCCATCGTTCCAGCCACTGTGTCAATCCATCATGTTGAGGGTCTTCCCCTTTTTGCTCACCCTGTGCTTTACCAAGCATAATGTCCTTCTCTGGGGACTGGTCACTCCTGATAACATATCCAAAGTAAGAGAGACAAAATTTTACTATCCTCACTTCTAAGGAACATTCTGGCTGTACTTCTTCTAAGACAAATTTCTTCATTTTTCTGGCAGTCCATGGTATATTCAGTATTCTTTGCCAACACCATAGTTCAAATACATGTACTCTTCTTTGACCTTCTTATTCATTGTCCAGCTTTCTCTTGCATATGAGACAGTAGACAATACCGTGGCTTGGGTCAGGTGCACCTTAGTCGTCAAGGTAACATCTTTGTTTTTTTTTTTTTTAACACTTTAAAGAGGTCTCTTGCAGCCTATTTGCCCAATGGAATACGTTCTTTGATTTCTTGACTGCTGCTTCCATGGGCATTGATTGTGGATCCAAGTAAAGTGAAATATTTAAACCCATAGTAGTTCTGAGTAAGTATTGGTTGAATGGATGAATAGAAATGTTGGGATATTGCTAAACCCTAATATGGCTATGTTTTTTCCTTCCCTAAGGACTTTGGCGCTATGTTCCTGCACCATCTTGTAGCTATTGTCTTGATTACCTTTTCATATGTCAACAATATGACCCGAGCAGGGACCCTGATCCTTTGTCTTCATGATTCGTCTGATGCTCTTCTAGAGGTAAGAGTTTTGCCTTTAAGAGTACAAAATCCAAATTCAGGAAGCCCCCAGGATCACCATTTATTCCATGCGATGCTAGATAGTTATTGGGAAGATGATAAATGACTACTTTTGACACTGCTGTGTTTCTTTTTGGGTTAAATTGATGAAAATGAGACTTTTAGTTAGTATATAAACTTCTATAGAAGAAAAGTGTTCATTATGTTAACATTCTTTATTAATAAACAATGAAACCTTTTACTCTTCCATGGTTAAGCAGTGAATGATTTACAGCAGAAAAGTCATTATCTGAATAGGTATTGTTTCTGTTTTGTAAGTTTCACTGATATATCTGGAGGGTGTATATGACTCATTTTAGTTATTAACAGGAGCTATATATCCCGATGACATTAACTAGTGGGTATAGTTTTCATTGCATATATATACATATATATATATTCCTAGTATTTTTACAGTGAAAAATCTGTACAAATTTCAAATTATATGTAAAAGCTGTGTTTTCTGTACATATAAGTAATAAAGACTGTGAAAATATCAGTTGCAATTTGGTTAACTTTCTTAACCATTATCATTTAGAATTTTTAAAGTGGTAAAAAAAGAAAAATGTTCTAGCCTATTTCAAAACATAAATCCCAAGGACAGTTTGATGCATTTACTCTTAATTATGGCTCCTGTGAAGAATCGCACTCAATAATGTCGTATAATTAAATAAAAGTCTTTCACTTTACACTAAGAAATTTATACACCTGGCCAAAATCAACTCATAAGTATATAAATTCCATGTAGAAATAGGCCTTACAATCTGTTTTCTAATTTATTTAATTCTGTTGGCCCTCAGCTTTGTCATCTTTGAAGCATTTACTGGTACTGTAAATATAGAAGTGTTCTCAAATAATGATTTGTTATTGTAATATAAGCAGAAATTCCGTGTCATAAATTCAGTCTACTATAAAAGCGGTTAGTCAAGGTTTGAGGTATATTTAGCAATTTATTAAAAACTGTGGTCCCTTTTTTTTTTTTTTATGGTCCCTTTAATTCCATAAAACAGAAAAAATAGCCCTAATAGGCTACTAAGTCAGAAGATAGTTTGGGACTATGGTTTTTTTATGTGATTCAAGCTAAACTCTACTTAGCTTTTTTTTTTTTTTTTTTTGAAGAAAGAGAAAAATAATTGGTATAGAAATAACACCCTGAAAATCAGTTACCGTTTAGGTAAATCCTAAATATCCTTGGAAGTAAAAATTTATACAGCAACCTACAATTTTGACATCAATCTTTAAAATCTGCCAACTTTATAGAAATAGAACTACCATACGATCCAGCAATCCCACTCCTTGGAATATATCCTAGAGAAATAAGAGCCTTTACACGAACAGATATATGCACATCCGTGTTTATTGCAGCACTGTTTACAATAGCAAAAAACATGGAAGCAACCAAGGTGCCCATCAATGGATGAATGGATAAATAAATTATGGACTATTCACACAATGGAATACTACGTATCAATAAAGAGCAATGATGAATCTGTGAAACATTTCATAATATGGAGGAACCTGGAAGGCATTATGCTGAGTGAAATTAGTCAGTTGCAAAAGGACAAATATTGTATAAGACCACTGTTATAAGAACTTGAGAAATAGTTTAAACTGAGAAGAAAGCATTCTTTTGTGGTTATGAGGCGGGGGGCGGAGGGTGGGAGATGGGTATTCACTAATTAGACAGTAGATAAGAACTACTTTAGGTGAAGGGAAAGACAGCACACAATACAGGGGAGGGTCAGCACAAGTGGACTAAACCAAAAGCAAAGAAGTTTCCTGAATAAACTGAATGCTTCAAAGGCCAGCGTAGCTGGGGCAGGGGGTCTGGGGACCATGGTTTCAGGGGACATCTAAGTCAATTGGCATAATAAAATGTATTAAGAAAACATTCTGCATCCCACTTTGAAGAGTGGAGTCTGGGGTCTTAAACGCTAGCAAGCAGCCATCTAAGATGCATCATTTGGTCTCAACCCACCTGGATCAAAGAAGAATGAAGAACACCAAGGACATAAGGTGATTATGAGCCCAAGAGACAGAAAGGGCTACATGAACCAGTGACTACATCATCCTGAGACCAGAAGAACTAGATGATGCCTGGCTACAACCGATGACTGCCCTGACGGGGAACACAACAGAGAACCCCTGATGGAGCAGAAGAGCAGTGGGATGCAGAACCCAAATTCTCGTAACACCAGACTTAACAGTCTGACTGAGACTGGAAGGACCCCGCTGGTCATGGCCCCCGGACCTTCTGTTGCCCCAGGACAGGAACCATTCCCGAAGCCAACTCTGCAGACATGGATTAGACTGGACAATGGGTTGGAGAGGGATGCTGGTGAGGAATGAGCTTCTTGGATCAGGTGGACACTTGAGACTATGTTGGCATCTCCTGCCTGGAGGGGAGATGAGAGGGTGGAGGGGGTTAGAAGCTAGTGAAAAGGACACGAAAAGAGAGAGTGGAGGGAGAGAGCAGACTGTCTCATTAGGGGGAGAGTAATTGGGAGTGTGTAGCAAGGTGTATATGGGTTTTTGTGTGAGAGACTGACTTGATTTGTAAACTTTCACTTAAAGCACAATAAAAATTATTAAAAAAAAAAAATGCCAACTTTGACATCTGTGATGGAAGTGGTTAGCATGAGGCTTGGCAGAGCCATGATTCAGAAAATGTTGGTTGAATTGTTATCCACCACTTTTTTCCAGAGAAGAAAAATAATCCCAGAAATCTCAGTCATGTGGTTTAAAAACAAATATTCTTCACTTAAATTCTCTGACATTATAAATAATGTTTGAGAGTATCTAGTTAATGAAATATGTAAACTGTCAACTCTTTGAAGGTGGAATCTGATGCCTAGTCATCTCTGAAACATTGATGTTTATTGCTTGCTTATTGAATACTTGCGAATTAATGTCAAATGGAAACTACATACTTTACATAGGCTAGAAAGAGACAGAAGGTACTTTTTCTCTTTTTTAAATAATTTGTGGTATTACACCCAAAGTATTCGTTAAATTAAAACTTAATATTCTTGGTAATAGATATTTCCCCATAGGGATACATTTCTCTAAGAGCTTGGTGTTTCGCTTAAAGCAGTAAACTTATAGCTTCTGAACATACTGTCAACAATCCATTCAACTTGACTTAGAAAAGCAACTTATTCATTGGAAATCCCGTTTTTCAACAACATAAACAGTGACTATACACGTGGACCTCACTGAATGAAATACACAGTAATGAAATCCACCTCATCTGTGGAAAGACACAATGGAAAAGCTCAATATCATCAGTCGGAAGAAGGCCACGGACCAACTGCAGAACAGACCATCAATTGCATATATGCAAGTTCAGGTTGAAGCTGACAAAAATTAAGACAAGTCCACAATAGCCAAAGTACGACTTTGAGCATATCCCACCTGAATTTAGAGACCATCTAAAGAATAGGTTTGACACATTGAACACTAATGACCAAAGACTAGACAACCTGTGGGATGACATCATGCATGAAGAAAGCAAAAGGTCATTAAAAAGACAGAAAAGAAGGAAAAGACCAAAATGGATGTCAGAAGAGACTCTGAAACTTGCTTTTGAACATGGACTAGCTAAAGCAAATAGAAGAAATGATGAAGTAGAAGAGCTGAACAGAAGGTTTCAAAGAGTGACTCAAGAAGACAAAGTATTATAATGAAATGTGCAAAGACCTGGAATTAGAAAACCAAAAGGGAAGAACACACTCAGCATTTCTCAAGCTGAATGAACTGAAGAAAATATTCAAGCCTGGAATTGTAATACCGAAGGATTCTGTGGGCAAAATTCTATAGGAGCCCTGGTGGCACAGTGGTTAAGAGCTTGCCTGCTAACCAAAAGTCAGCAGTTCTAATCCACTTGCTGCTCCTTGGAAACCCTGTGGGACAGTTCTACTCTGTCCTATAGGGTCGCTATAAGTCAAAATTGACTCAGCGGCACCTAACAACAATAATAACAATGGACAAAATATTGAATGACACAGGAAGCATCAAAAGAAGATGGAAAGAAACACAGAGTCACTGTACCAAAAAGAATTGGTTGACATTCAATCCAGAAGGAGGTTTCATATGATCAAGAACCAATGGTACTGAAAGACAAAGTCCAAGCTGCACTGAAGGCATTGGCAAAAGACAAGGCTCCAGGAATTGACAGAATACCAATTGAGATGTTTCAGCAGACATGCAGTGCTAGAAATGCTCATTCATCTATGCCAGGGAATTTGGAAGACAGCTAACTACCTGACCAATGAACTAGAAGAGGTCCTTATTTGTGCCCATTCTAAAGAAAGGTGATCCAGCAGAATGCAGGAATTTATTGAACAATATCATTAATATCACAGGCAAGTACAATTTTGCTGAAGATAATTCAAAAATGGTTGCAGCAGTACATCAACAGAAAACTGTCAGAAGATCAGGGTGGATTCAGAAGAGGATGGGGAAGGAGGGATATTGCTGATGTCAGATGGATCTTGCAGATAATACCAGAAAGACATTTACCTGTGTTTTATTGACTATGCCAAGGCCTTTGACCATATGGACTATAACAAATTATGGATAACTTTGCAAAGAATGGGAATTCCAGAACACTTCCTTGTGCTCATGCAGAACTTGTACATAGACCAAGAAGCAGTTGTTTGGACAGACAAGGGGATACTGTGTTGTTTAAAATCAGGAAAGATGTACATCAGGATTGTATTTTTTCACCATGATTATTCAGTCTGTAGGCTGAGGAAATAATCTGAGAAGCTGGACTACATGAAGAAGAATGAGGCATCAAGATTGGAGGAAGACTCATTAACAACCTGTGATAACTGCCAATAAGCAACATCATGATAAACAGAGAAAAGATTGAAGATGTCAAAGATTTCATTTTACTTGGATCCACAGTCAACACCCATGGAAGCAGCAGTCAAGAAATCAAACAACATATTTTTAGGCAAATCTGCTACAGAAGACCTCCTTAAAGTGTTAAAAAGTAACAGTGCTACCTTGAGGACTGAGGTGTACCTGACCGAAGCCATGATATTTTTAGTCCCCTTATATGCATGTGAAAGCTGGACAATGAATAAGGAAAACCAAAGCAGAATTGATGCCTTTGAATTATGATGTTCATGAAGAATAGTGAATATACCATGGAGTGCCAGAAGAACAAACACATCTGTCTTGGAAAAAGTACAGCCAGACTGCTCCTTAGAAGTGAGGATGGCGAGACTTCATCTCATGTACTTTGGACATGTTATCAGGAGGGACCAGTCCATGGAGAAGGAAATCATGCTTGGTAAAGTAGAGGGCCAGCAAAAAGGAAGACCCTCAACACGATGGACTGACACAGTGGTGCAACAGTGGTCTCAAACGTAGCAATGATTGTGAGGATGACGAGACACTAGGCAGTGTTTCATTCTTACATATAGTCTCTGTGAGTTGGAACTGACTGGATGGCACCTAACAGCAACAACAGCAATTTAACTTTCTAAGAAGTAGAAAACACTGTTTGAATTCAGAAGACACCTTCCATTTATAACCTTTTGTGTTTGTGCTGTGAATTCTACATAAAAATGTAAAAAGTGGGGATCAAACAAAATTATGTTTTCAGTCTCACCTGTTCTTACTTAGAATCATCTGTAAAATCATGTCTGCTCATCTGGATAGTAGAGTAAGATAAGCAATTTCTTCCATAGAGTAATTTATAATGTAAAATGTGGTCACTTAGATCACTATAATAAATTCTTAGAATACTTCTCACAAATACTTTGAACATTAGTGACGTTCATCCAGAAAAATGACCCATTAATGTAACTTTGAAAATTATACCTAAATGGATTAGTGGAAATAACATTATCTTAATGCTTTCTTCATTTCTATGAGAATAAGCGAGCTAAGACAGAAACTATCTCCCCAGAGTCTACCCTGTGCCTGTTTAAAGAAAACCTATAGTTCTAAGTAGAAATAAGAAAAAATGCAGAAAGGCTACAAGTATTCTGTATAAAGTTGAGTGGCTGCAGTGTTTGGGCCTCGTTAAAGGTTTAAGGGATTATCTAGCACTCTCTATTTTGACTTAGTATGCCAAATTTCTGTTTTGGTGTCTTTAGTTTGCTAATATAATCTATAATGCAAGAATTTATTTTTCTGTTTTCCTGAAATCAACCACATAATTGAATTTTTCAGGTTGCTGAATATTTTATTAAATCTGTGACAGTCAGTAATTCTACTTATGGCAAATGCTGCATTTCACTCGACTTATGGGTAAATTATAAATTCTATTTCATGATGCATGACATTTCAAAGTAGCAGGAAATTTTATGCATCTGGTAAATTATAACTTAGAGGGTCTTCATGCATATTCAAAGAAACTTTTATCATTTTAGCTAAATTAATATGTCACATTTCTTCCTTTCATAGGCTGCCAAAATGGCAAATTATGCCAAGTTTCAGAAAGTGTGTGATCTCCTGTTTGTTATGTTTGCCATGGTTTTTATCACCATGAGACTTGGTATATTTCCTCTCTGGTAAGTATGCCAATCTTTTTTCCAAATAGGCTTTATGAACCATATCTTTTTGAACTCCAACCAAATACTTAGCAAGAGGTTTAAAGAAAGGGGGTGAGGGACTCAAAAAACAGAAAACTTGGTTTCATCTTCCAGAAAAAGTTTGCATTATTTCCTATTATTTTCCACCATATAATTGCGGAAGGGTATGGCTTTTTGTTGTTGTTGTTGTTATGGCTTACATGGGTTCTGAAGCCACAGAAAGACATCTGGCATTTTAGGGACTAGTCTAGAATATGACGTAAGAACCTCAGCTACGAGGGTTTGAATTAGGAAAGGAAACATGATGCTGTGATCAGGTACATACCAGGGATCCTCCTGTATCGGGGTTCTCAAAGACTTGTTCCTGGACCAGTAGCATCAACGTCACCTGAGAAATTGTTAGAAATGCCAGTTATTGGTTCCCATCCAAGACCTACTAAATCACAAACTCTGGAGATGAGGCCAGCAATCTGTGTTTTGGTAAGTCTTCCAGGTCGTTCTGCTACATGTTGATGTTTGAGAACCACTGTCCTATATAACTCTTCCCATTAGCTATATTTACAGATAGAAGGTATAACTCAAAAATAACCCAGAAATTCTCTATGGCTCGTTACTGTCTGGATGTCTTTTCTTTTGTGGAGAGCTAAGAAAAAGATGTGACAGATTTTGATGAAGTTTGACAAACATTTCTCCAGAAAAGAGGTCTGTTGTCATTAATCTTTTTCTGGAGAACTTTTACTTGAACTACAAAAATATGAATGGTGCAAACAGTTTGTGCTCAACTGCTAACCTAAAGGTTGACAGTTCCAACCCACCCTAGCAGTGCCACAGAAGGCCTGGCAATCTGCTTCCGTAAAGATTACAACCAAGAAATCTCTATGAAGTAGTTCTACTCTGTAACACATAGGGCCTCCATGAGTTGGAATCGATTTGATGGCAATGGGGTTTTTCTTTTTGTTTGATTGTTTTTTATATCACTTAAACTCTACCATTGATGACAAACTTTTTTCCATTTTTAGAAGTTTATTTAAATGGAAAATTAAGGCAATGGAAATTGGAGAAAGCAGAGAAATGGAGGGATATAATAATACCTTAACTTCCAGCCCCAGCAGAAAAGTGACAATAATAAAATTGGAGTTCTTAAGTGAATAAGGTCTATCACTAGGGTTCCATTAGCAAATTACTAACACACACATAGCTTCCCCTGGAGACTTGCAGCCCTTTTGGACACTTACTTATTATAAAAATTATTTCCAGGCAACAGAACTGTGTGTCGGCAACAGACGTTTATAAAATCTCATTACAGTTTTATATAAATGTAGGTAGGAAACGCTGAAGTAATTTTGAATATAGTACATCTGTAATAATTACAGTTATTTCAGGATTGGAGCTCTTTCAGGGTTATTAGCAGAACTAATGATGAGAATTATAGATGAAATTGAAGCAAAGTCCAGGAAGTATTTCTCTGAGGAGTAATTGAAAGTTTCCTACTTAGGATTTCTGAGAACTTGAGTTTTAAAGAAATAAGCATCACTATCAAGGACTTTGATTTGTTTTCTTCCTTTCAAGGGTTGAATTAAAATTGAGGTGGAACTCTTCTCACTTTTGACTAATGTGTAAAAGTTCTTGAGGTTTAGACAATAGTTTGTTACCTAAAACATAAAAACCAGTTGCTATAGAATTGGTTTCAAGTAATGGCGACCCCTTGTGTGTTAGAGTAGAACTGTGCTCCGTAGGATTTTTAATGGCTGATTTTAATGGTTTCTGCTACAATACCCTTTAGTGCAGCAAAGTTTATCAAAAAGCAACTTTGTGGAGAAAAATATTTTCTTGTTCATAATACAAGAAATAAGTTATGTACCTGATGCCGTTGTGGTTGTGTATCTAATGGATAAAATCCTTTTCAGATATGTCCAGCAAGTTAAGTGAGTGCTTGACTGAGCTAAGGTTTGACGCTACTTCAATTACTAAAGAATAGCAGGCATTGTTAGTATTTAAATTTTTAACTTGAATGACAATAACAAAGAGTGTTTTCAATATTTACCTTAATTTTATGAAATTACTTAGAAATTCCTTTTAGGCTAGGGAATGCTGGAATTGAAAGGGACTCCAGAGGTTACCAGCTCCAGACTCTTCTCCTACTCCCTCTGTCCAGGGAAGGAATTCCTTTATCAACTTTTCTGATAGGTGTCCATGCTATCTCTGCCTGATCAGGGGTATTGCTTAAGAACATCAATGAAAAAAGAGTTTCTTATATGAAACTGAAGCCTGGGTCCTTATAACTTCTAAACCTAGGGTTCTTAACCTGAATCAGAGCCCCACGAGACTATATGTAAAACATGTGTGTATATGTGTATGTATAAATATATATTATGTGTATATGAATTATATATAACTATATTTATGTAATTTTTCCCCGGAAGGAGGGCCCATGGCTTTATCAGGTTCTCAAAGAGACCAGTGACTCCTAACCTTATCACAAAAAAAAAGAAGGGCATAATAGACTAAATGTACCCAATCGCTTTTAATTGAAAACCCTTAAGAACATCAAAATTTTTAACATATGATTTGTAGGCTCTCCCTTCTTCAGACAGGCATCTTTAATTCCTTCAGCTATTCCTATTTGTTTTTCTCCCTTGTTTGTTCCTCAGAGTTTCTCTTGTCATAATGTTTCAAATACAAACTGTCTGGTACCAAGTATAAGAGAACCATAAAACAAGCTTTATTTAGAACTGGATTTATTCTAACGCAGCCCAATGTGCATTCTTTTTTTTTTTTTTTTCATTTTTGTTGTGCTTTAAGTGAAAGTTCACAAATCAAGTCACTCTCACACAAAAACTTATATACACCTTGCTACATACTCCCAATTGCTCTCCCCCTAATGAGACAGCCCGCTCCCTCCCCCACTCTCTCTTTTTGTGTCCATTTTGTCAGCTTCTGACCCCCTCTGCCCTCTCATCTCCCCTCCAGGCAGGAGATGTCAACATAGTCTCACGTGTCCACCTGATCCAAGAAGTTCACTCCTTACCAGCATTCCTCTCCATCCTATTGTCCAGTCCAATCCCTGTCTGAAGAGTTGGCTTTGGGAATGGTTCCTGTCCTGGGCTAACAGAAGGTCTGGGGACCATGACCACCAGGGTCCTTCTAGTCTCAGTCAGACCATTAAGTCTGGTCTTTTTATGAGAATTTGGGGTCTGTATCCCACCACTCTCCTGCTCCCTCAGGGGTTCTCTGTTGTGTTCCCCGTCAGGGCAGTCATCAGTTGTAGCCGGGCACCATCTAGTTCTTCTGGTCTCAGGCTGATGTAGTCTTTGGTTCATGTGGCCCTTTCTGTCTCTTGGCCTCATAATTAGCTTGTGTCCTTGGTGTTCTTCATTTTCCTTTGGTCCCGGTGGGTTGAGACCAATTGATGCATCTTAGATGGCTGCTTGCTAGCATTTAAGACCCCAGACGCCACTCTCCAAAGTGGGAGTTCATTTGTTTTTTAAGCAGCTTTCACATTGCACTGGTGGTATCTGATACACAAGGGCGTTGTTGCCAGACTAGATCCCTTCATCCTGAATTTATTTTTATTTCTAATTATGATTCATTTTTATACCTAATCACATAAACTAAATTTGTAGATTAGGCTAGATTTCATCATGCTGTTTTCAGGTATCATTCTAGCCCAACAGGTTCTTCTAAACCACACTCAAGGGATAGTACTTATCCCTTCCGTTTTATGTTACTTGCAAATATGCCTTTCATGCTTCCTCCAACTTATTGAAGAAAAATGTTGACCAAGAGGAACTGCTGGAACACTGCTAAAGAATTTATTTTGGTTGACCACAATCTCCTAACCACCGGTCTTTTTGTATGGTTTTTGTGCTCATTACAAAGCCTTATAACCGCTTTATCATTGTACCTGTTATTTCTCTGCATTTTCAAAAAGTATAACAAAGACTGTCCAAGGTCTTGTGGAAGTCAAGATTCACTCTAAGACATTCTCTGGCAACTACTAATCTACTTTCTGTCTCTATGGATCTGCATATTTTGGACATTTCATATATAGAATCATACAAGGGCTTCTGGACTGACTTCTGTCACTTAACCTAATGGTTTCAAGATTCACTTAACCATGTTGTTGCATGTATCCGTATTTCATTCCTTTTTATCAGTGAATAACATTCCCTTGTCTGGATATACCACATTTTATTTATCCATTCTTCAGTTGATGGGCATTTGGGTTGTTTCCACTTTTTGGTTATCATGAATAATGCTGCTATGAACATTAGCATATGCTGTGTATAAGTTTTTTATGATTGTATGTTTTCCATTCTCTTGGGTATATACCATGTTTTCACCTTCTATGTTTGTTTGCCTACCATGCCCCCCCGACAAGAGCTATATTCATAAGCCCGCTATGCTAATTTTTTTTTTTTTTTTAATAGCAACATGTAAAAAAAATTGGCATAGTGGCGTTTATGAAAATACCTCATGGTGGGAGGGCCGGGTTAACAAACACACATATAAGGCACACATTATTTGCGTAAAAATACCCTACCTAGAAGTAGAATTGCTGGGTCACGTGGCAACTCTCTGTTTAACTTTTTGAGGAGCTTCTGAACTATTTTCCAAAACTACAGCATCATTTTACATTTCCACCAGAAATTTATGAGAGGTTTAATTTTTCCACCGCCTTGACAACATTTGTTACTGTGTGCCTTTTTTGTTATCTTCACGAAGTAGTATCTCATTGTGGTAACCCCAGTACATTGTGGTATTGATATGCATTTCCCTAATGACAATGGTGTTGTTGTTAGCTGCTGTAGAGTCAGCCCCAACTCATGGCAACCTCATGCACAACAGAACAACATGCTGCCCAGTCCTGTGCCATCCCCATGATTAATTGCAGATTAGACCATTGTGATCCATAGGGCTTTCCTTGGCTGATTTTCAAAAGTAGATCTCTAGACCTTTCTTACTGGCTATTTGTATATCTTCTTTGAAGAAATATCTATTCAGATCCTTTGCAGTTTTTTAATTGGGCTATATGTCTTTTTATTGTTGAGTTGTAAGAGTTCTTTATATATTCTGGATACAAATCCCTTGTGAGATATATGATTTGAAAATAATTTCTCCCATTCTGCAGGATGTCCTTTCACTTTCTTGATGGCATCTTTTGAAACACAAAAATTTTCAATTTTGATGACATCTATTTTTTTTTTTCTTTTGTCGCTTGTGCTTTTGGTGTCTTTACATAACCCGTGGTCCTATGTTTTATTCTAAGAGTTCATTTATAGTGTTAGCTATACAATTAGGGCTGTGGTGCATTTTGAGATAACTGTTGTGTATGTAGATAGGGGTCCAACTTTATTCTTTTACATGTAGATATCTGGTTGTCCCAGCACCCTTTGTTGATTGGCTATTGTTTTTATTATCATCATCTTTATCTTAATTATTATCATCATCACATAACTCCAGTGGAGCAAACTCTTGTCACTTTCCTCATTTACCACCATCTTACCAGTTTTGATTAATCTCCATCTCTTGGAATCACACTGTTTTAATTCCTGACTTGCTTTCTGGATTGATTCTTCCACCCTGTGTGGCCACACTGTATTTTATTTCTGGCTTACTCATTTCAGCCACACAGTGAGGGCTATACCAACCAGTTCCTTAAACAGAACTGTTGGAAAATAAATATTTAATTTGATTTGTGGCTTTCTGATACAATGTGTTGTGATTTTTGAGTTATATGGTCAGTAGTTATGAAGAAGTATGGCATGTAGCAGTCAATGAAATATTCATTAAAATTTGTTCAAAAAGGCAGTGAGAAATGGTTCTGTGTAGATTATATCTTTAAGTAACAGTTAAGAATTCCAGATGTTTTTTAAATTCTAAAAGATGAAGTACAGTTTTAATTGCTTAACATTTTTAGATTGTTTTCTTAAATAAAAAATATAGTAAAATGTAGTTAATTAAATGGGATACATCTACTCCTCACTTATTGACTATCTTGTGATCTGACATTTTGCATTTGCAACAATAATCAAAAATCTACCATCTGAGTGTTTTGCACATTAACAACAAAGATATGGAAGTAATGAACGCCAAGGTGCAAGCGAGAGTAACGCTGGTTGTGATGGTTAAGGTTATGTGTCACCTTGGCTCGGCTGTGATTCTCAGTAGTTTTACAGTTATGTAATACTATAATCTGGCAGTTTTGTAGTGTTGTAGTCATCCTCCACTTTGTGATCTGATATGTTCATCCTCCATTTTCACATAACAACCTGGTCTTTGGAACTTAACCATGTCGATAAATGAGGAGTGGGTGTACTCTGTTCACTGTAAATTTACTGCCTAGTAATGAATGCTAATCAAATAAGGAAATACTTGTGATTATTCCTCAAAATAACCTCCAAGGAATGTCCTGAGTCACTTATATTCCAAATCGGTCCCCTGCCTTTTGCACCCGTCATGCTCTGCAAACACAATTGGTGGTAAGAATGTTAACCTGAAGGAATGCAAAATTATGAGCCATCGAAGTAAAATAACTTTCAGTGACTTCATTATTATGTGTTTTGACTAATAATAAATAAATGAAACAAAATAAGGATGACTTTCTAGTTTTTAAGTTAATTAGAGCATTTTCAGTAATGAAGATTTTCATCTACCAGATTTTCCTTCTTTCTCTCCCATGGAAATATAAGGGTGTTTTATCTCTTTTCTACTACTAAAGGGGAAACACCATGATAAAGCAGTGAATACTTTGGGTCAATATTAAAAGACCATATGAACATGTCCTATTCAGTCAATTTAGGAGCTAATGTAAAGCACTCGAAGGAATTTTTCTTTGCATACAAGTTCCTTAAATTACCTCGTTTGCACAAAACACTACTTTATATTAGGAGCACAATTTGCAAGGTCAGCACTTTTTTAAAAGGGTCAAAACCTTTCCTATACGTTAGATCTACAATATCTTCTAGAAAGAAGTCAGGTGCTTCACAAAATAGGTTAAAACTGCCATGAAGAAGTATGGCAGAAACAGACCTTAAATGTTTTCTGTCAGTAATGAATTATTCATAGCACTTGACCCCGTTTCTCTTCCTATCCATATGATTACATTTACTTCAACTTGGGTCTTCCCCAGCCCATTTAAAACTTAATTAGATGTTTGAGTCCTCTATCAGTAGTAATGACATGGTATTTTCCTGAAGTGGTGGTTATAGTGATATTGTTTAATATTCATTTACTTGCCACTCTTCACTCAAGAGTTCCAACAGGACTCATTCACTGTTTGTATGCCCAGCACCTTATACAATACCTGGTGTGCAGTGAGTTTGCTGAAATAATGTACAGTAGATCTCTATGATTTATTAATACATCTTAACTCAGAGTTCATTTTCATGAAGGTGTTTCCTCTGACAGGCCGTTTACGTATTACAATCTAATAGAGTATCACCCCCTTTATTTTCTTCCTCCCCAAATTGGGGGAACGTATTTCAAATGCTAAAATAATATTTATTTTAATGTTCTGTTATCCTGAGCCCATGTATCCTAAGGCTCCTACCTTGATATGCCCACCCCAACGTTCTATCCCTCACAGCTACGTTTGGAACTTTCTCTCTTTTAGGCATCGAGTGAATAGGACTGGTCTTTGGGTGGCCTACACTGAACATGCTGTCTTAGGCTGGGTTCTCTAGAGAATCAAAACCAGTAAAGCGTATAAATATATATAGAGAGAGGTTTATATCAAAGAAACGGTTCACACGATTATAGCGGCTGGAACGTCCTAAATCCGTGGATTGGGATAGAAGCTTCTCCTGATTCATTTAGCCACAGGGGCTGGTGAACCCAAGATTGGCAGGTCGGAAGGATAGGGTTCTTGCTCACAGGCTGTGAATGTGGACAAATCCTGAGATTGGCAGACAAGACCACAAGGCTTCTCCTGATTCATGTAGGTGCAGGGGCTGGTGAACCCAAGATTGGCAGGTCAAAGAGCAGGGCTCACAGGCTATGAAAATCAGCAAATCCCAAGATCAGCAGATAAGCTGATAGCTCAAGTACCAAGAACCAGAGGTCAGATGAACAGTAGATAGCCATAGGATCCAGATGAAGTAAAAAGCCAGAACATCTGCATATATTCAGATGCAGGCCACACCCCTGAGGAAACTCCCTTTAAGCTAATTGGCTACTCACAGCAGATCTCATCGTGGGAATAATCACATATAAACACTGAGTGTCATGGCCCAGCCAAGCTGATACACAGTCTTAACGATCACACATGCTGACTTATGACTGTTTTTTTTTTTTTTTTTTTTTTAACTTGATCTCTCCCCATCTTTCAAGGGTTTGGGGAAGATGATGAAAGTTTGCCTTATTCTGATAATGACTTCATGCAAAGCTAAGATCATCATTTATTTTTATCCTCTGGCCTACTTTTCACACACACAAAAAAAGAAGTGAAATAAAACAGCGCCCCTCTGTGTGTGTGTGCGCACACAAGTGTGTTTGATACATATTGTACAAGTATATGTGTATATGTATATATAAAATCATATATTGAAACTGATTTTGCCTACTCTTATCAAGATCAAATTGATATATCAGCTGCTTTTTCCAGTGAGTTCATGGGGCTTCTCTTTTTATTAATCAAAAAATAATGAGAATATTGATGGCTTGCTACTGCAAAAGGAATAAAATTAAATAATATATTTCCTACATAAAGAAGAGCCTTAATATCTTGAGGTTTCAGGCTAAATAATTCCATTGCATTTACAAAAATACATTAGAACTACATTTTGCTGGCATTTTATGTGCCTATAGAGTCTTTGTGCTGCAAATGGTTCTAAAACTTGCATACCATCATTTATAAATAGTCTCAGGATATGCTTCTCTAGGCCAATATCTTGAGAACCTTGGAAAATAGTCAGGTAGGTTTTCAGTCACCTGAGAACAGATGCAGGCAAAGGAGGAAGATGGGTTAATTTTCCTTCTTCAAATTAACACTCAGTCCCTGTTCTGGTGTGCAGTGACAACTTGCTGTTCCTTATTGTTGCCATGCCTGAGAGCTTCTTTACAATAAAAAAAAAAAAATGCACTTTCCTATTGGATAAGGGAAGAAAAGTTTGAGTGTAAGATATGTCAGTTGCTTGAGTCGTCATTTGACAAAATGAATTATCTTAAAGTAAAAGAACAATATATAGTTATGTTTACTAAGGTATGAACAATTCAGCTCCAGCAAAGGGGGGATACTATACTGAATTCTTCCAGCAATAACAAAGGCCTGTGGTAAATATGAAAACAGTTTGAAAGTAAAGTGAACCATGGTCATGGCAGATGGGCAGGTGGAGAGTTATAGGTGTCTTGCCCAAGAATCTTAATTGAAAGCATACACATATCTTTTTTTCCATGCCCAGTGAATTTTATCCTTAGTAAATTTTTTAAAGTCCTTCTCTTTGGACCAAACAGATTCACAATATTTTGTATATTTTAACCTATGTTATGCAGAAATAAGGAAGGGTCAACAATATCAAATATAGCAGGGGAGATCAGAGTAAATGAGACCACTGGTGGTGTGAAATGGTGCCTGTCCCCATCTTCATCTGTAACATGAGAGAACTGGACCTTCTAGCTCCAAAATTTCTCAATCCTGTGATTTGGCAATTATGATTTGGTGGCCTTCCCATACGAAAAATTTTAGACTGATCTCAGCAAGGGATTCTGAGAGGGGAAAAAAGTGAGCAGTAGGCAAGAAAAGCTAGTGGATACAGACTTCTCATTCAAAAAGTGTACAAGGTAGAGAATGAAAGAAATAACATGATAATTAGATTGAATGCAGTATCAAATACTTATCTTTATGGAATAATGGATATGTGTTCTTCTTTGTAGAAACAGGAGAAAGAGTACCTTCAGGAGCTAGTGATGTTTCTGTTGTTAGGTGCCATTGAGTCTGTTCTGACTCATAGTGGCCTCATGGGACAGAGTAGAACTTCCCTATAGGGTTTCTTAGGCTGTAATCTTTATGGGAGCAGATCGCCAGGTCTTTTCTCCCATGGAGTGACTGGGTCCAACCATTAGCAGCTGAGCACTTAACCATTGCACCACCAGGACCTAGTGATGCACCTGTGAATTCAAGAAGAGACTCCTACTTTTCAGAAATGTAAAGGAAGGAAGACAAGCACCCAGTAGTGGCTCCAGTTAAATGACTTCTTAGGTCCCTACGATTCCTTGAGTTCAGTGAAAAGGAGGGGATAGATGAGGCTGAAGACGGTAAAAGAACAGGAGAAAACTGAGCAAGCTGAATCCAAGAGGATTAACAGAACAGGTGGAAGGACAGCCTTCTGTAAGTTAAAAACTTGTCCTTCTGAGGCATGAGGCAAGGAAAAATGAAAGGCTGGGCTGGAAAGGAGTGTGCATGTGACAGAAAGGTTGATGGTCTGCAGCTTCTTATTAACAAAAAAATCACAGTCATATCTGACAAGATGTGGGAGATTGCCTTGGGACTTGGGAAGAAGACCAGGAATGAGAGCAGAACAATGTCAAGGACATCATTGTCTTTTGATACAATGGCTGGTGAGTTGGGGACCTTGACCATCAATACCAGTGATTCAGTTATATATCCCAAATTGGTATATTTGTTCTCAAAATGAGCCGTAGCAAAATCCCCCTGGCATCCTTAGGGTCCTAAACCAGTGATTATAAACATCTCCTGTTATATAGGACCTCAGAGAAAACTGAAGCCCAGAAGAGTTAAGTGACTTACCCAGGGCCACATTTTAATTTATCCTCAAGGTCAGGACTAGAATTCTTATCTTTTGTTTTCTTTCTTGGAGTTCTTGACTTTAAGCCATTCTACACAGGGGATAGTTAAAGCAGTGTGTCTTAAACAGTAAAATCATGGAATAGGCTAACTTTGATCTTAGCCTTGGTTCTGCTCCTGACTTTGGGCAACTCAGTATCTCTAGGCCTCAGGTTCCTTATTGGTTAAAAAAAAAAAAGGACTATTCAGAAATCTAGGGCTGAACATATACCTAGCATTTTTGAAAGACCAGTTGAAGTTGAGCATCAAGGGTCCTGACTACCCAGGATTTCATTAACTGGCTTCAAACAGTTAGGAAATTATAAAAGGAAACAAAGTTCATCGTTACAAGAAATCATATAGTAATGAATTAACCACTGGAAAGATTAGTTCCCTCTCAAACATCCCTCTCCTATACCATTAGCTCCTTTCTCACCCACCTGGTTGAGATGCAAAAACAGTTCCAAAACAATGCAGATTAGCTGCAAAGTGAAATTGCACAGATTTGAAAATATACAGGATTTCATGACATTAATGAAAGTGATGTTGGAGGTCCACTCAAAGGACCTTCAGCCATTGCTGAAGGAGGATTTGACAGACCAGCTGACGATTGAAAAATTAACAAAGATGGTGATATGATAAGTACTTCAAAAAAGAAAGATATGGATTATGAGGGACCTTTGGGAAAATGTTGATACCTTAAAATATTTTTGTACCTTCCTTAAAATTATCGTATACTTAATTTTGAAGAAAATTATATAACCTTCCAAATCAACTCTTTATTCCTTTTTTGTTTGTTGTAAGAATTAAAGAGAGTTTCTATTCTTACCCAAATTTTATTAAATAAAAGATAAACCCATTTTCATTATATTTCATTTCTTAATATAAATTATCTATTGAATCTTTTATTCACTGTTCTCTATGAAAGTTTATGTTCTATTTTAAGTGGATTCACTTTAAATGGCCTTTTCTTGGTGGCAATATTCCTTATAATAGGAAAGCTTCCTATACTCAGAATTTAAAGTGAGTATAATCTTTCTCTGCTTCTAGACCCAGTCTGTGTGGAAGTAGACTGAAGAAAGCAAATGAGGTGGGGTGAGCAGGGTAGGAATTCCATAGTGTTAAAGGGTGCCACAAGTCAAGGGAATTTGGGAGGGTCAGTATGTTAGTTAGGGGTACTATTCACACAATTGGCCAAGAGAATCAAGCTGTGGAGAAAGTCAGATAACACCCAGAATGGACCAGGTGAAAGAAAGGAATCCAGTATTTGGAGGTTTTTTATTTTCCTCATGGTTTTATTTTTTGTTTTCCTCTCTGATTTTACCTTGGGTTTTCATGTTCTTTATCACAGAAGGAGAAAAAGAATCCTTCAATCCTCCTTTTAATGGGAAGGGTTTAATAATTTCCATTCTGTCCCCACCAGACAGAGAAGTGCTTGGAGTGGGGAAATACTTTAAAGTAGAAAGTTTTTGTTTTTTTTTTTTTCCGAAGTAGAAAGTTTTACCCAATTGCAAGAGATGCATGCTTTGATAGACTGTGGAGGCAGAACAGCTGAGAAGCACATATTGAAAATAACCAATTGGTTTAAATTATTGAGTTTACATTAATTCACTCGTATCAGTGTTTTTCTTTTAATGAGCTTCATCCCCAAAATCTCATGAAGAAACAGCAGTTGTTATCTTTCAGGCAGCCCATCCTGCTGTTCAGTCTAAAGTCTTTTACTAAGCAATTTGTACACCACCTGAAGGAGAATAAATATAATCCTCTTTGGGGGTTCTCATTAGCCATGGGCTCCAGAAGATGGCTGTGGTTATTTGTTTAGGGCCCCAAGGAAATTTGCAGAGCAGATATACCAATTTGGGCAGTCACAACACGTGAACTGAATCATTGGTGCTGATGGTCAAGGTCCCCTGGAAGTGGTCACTGACCATTAGCTCAAAGGGCAGTAGAGAATTTTACTTCTCCCATTTTGGTAGCAACTTTTAAATGATGTATATGTACCAGCTGGGTTTCCTAGAAGCAGATGCCAGAGTTTTATTAGAGAGTAATACCTGTCAAAGATAAAAGGGAAAGGAAGCAGGAGTGGGCAGGCAGAGCCTCAGACAGTGGTGCAGACCTAACAGTTTTGGCCAGGCCAACAAGGAGCTACACAGCAACGATTGTCCGTGAGAAGAGCCCCAGGTTGGGCAGAAATGGCCAGCCCTTAATGCCCCAGTTATGCTCAGTCACTGACTGTGAGGTGCCTGGGAAGAACATGGCCTCAGCTCAATCATCCCGGCAGATCCCAAGGGCACTGCCACTGGTGACTGTCAGTTAACCATACTCCTCGCAGCTCAATGGCAAGTTCTTCCTTGAAGGGAGATCTCAGCCGCTCACCTCTGTGGTATAACTTAATGCCATTGTAAGTAGGAAGTTAACGCTGACTTATTAAAATGAGCATATCCATCAGGAGTAAAACACTTCAAGATGGAAGTGTGTGGCCGTCTATCAGTTATCAACTTCAGTAGTCAACAGAGTTAATCAGCTTGTATTTGGGGAACATACGTAGTTTTACTTTCTTATAAACATAATTTTATCCTGAAGAACAGTGATGATAAAGAACTCATCCTATATCAAACTCTTTGGCTTGAAAAGTTGCTTAGCAATGGGACAAAAACAAAAGAAAGAAGCAATTAGGTTTATATTTAGTGATCTATCTATATGCATCTGGAGCACATTTCAGGAATCATTCAAAAGGCCCAATCCATTTTGTGCCTCTTGCTGTTAAATGAATGTGGGAGTCAAGCTGCTATTTTCACAGTGCAAGACACTTACTGTTGATAAAAAAAAATTCTCCCACTTATACATAATCACCCATCATGGCAAATGGCACTGTAGAATTTCAACTCCTTAAGCATAAGGGTGGAACGATCTTTAAAAAAAAAAAAAAAGACCCCATGAGTTAAAGTTAAAAATCAAAGCATTTAAACACATACATTATTCTCAAATGGACCAGTTTTACTGAGTAGGTGTTTTTTAGATAGACAAGATTGATCTTTTGTCTCACCTTCCTCAGTTGAACAGTACAGCACCACTTTGATTATTTAGTCAATATAGAACATTCTAGCTCTGTGCCAGTCTTACTCACAGATATCAGGATTAATACAACTTAATATTATCTGATGTTTTTAACAAACTTCTTCCCTATCCTTTCCCTGTCTTACCCCAGAAAAGAGTCTATACGATCAGCTGCTAATTCAAGTGAGGGCCTGGTAGATTTAGGCTTATAAATTGTACCAACCTTAATTGCTTCTATTTCCTAAAAGTTTATCTAAGAACAGTTTGCTGCTGAGGTGGGGGAGGGAAGGTAGACAACCTAATTTCTGTTTCTTCTATTTAGATTGAATGTGAAAACATTTATAATCAGACTATTTGAAGCCTCCAAGACTGTGAGCCCTGGGCAAAAACAGTTTCCAAACACAGGGTATGAAATGCTGATGAGACCTTGTCATAAACAGCACTTAAGAAATATTAGGCTGACACAGCTCAGAAGGAAAGGGAAGGAGGTATAGAAAACCAAATAAATTTTCCATTGATAGCTTTTCTTCACCTGGTATATCAAGAGAACATAGTAAGAATGTATCGAGCCCCTAAAATATGTTCAATGTGGTACCAGGGGACTGACTGTTGGGAATACAGACTAGGGTCACAGGATGTCCCCCACCTACACTCAAATGGATGAGTAAAGAATTAGAAATGAGGAAACTTTCTACATAAGCCCAGGGGTTATTTTCCAAGAAAAGTAGAAGACATTTGGATCATCTTGGCTGATGATTTGAGCTGACCTATAAACTGGAGTTGGCATTGTACTAAAATAATTTAGGTGCTTTTTCAGCCAGCTTATTCTCAAAGCTTAAATAAAGAAGAAATAAAAAATAGAGAGGTAGATGTATATTAAATTTCTGTGAGGCCCTTAATTTTTTTCCCTTTCTATTGCTTTCTGGAAATAAACCTGGAAGTAGGTATTTAAAACCTTAATCAGAACCATTTTAGACACTCAATTTTGGGTGTTAGATCAGAGTATCCATAAGTCATTCATAAGTTATAATTGTAAAGCAGAGGTGAACTTCAGCACTGTTGACATTAACAACAACAACAACAAAAACCTGTTGCCATCCAGTCGATTCCAACTCATACTGATATTAGGACCAGATGATTTTTAGCTTTTTAGGTTCTTTGTTGTGGGATGTTGTGCATATGTTTTGCAGCATCCCTGGCCTCTATTCACTAGAACTAATTTCATGCCTTCCCTACCTACCCCCAATTGTGACAACCAAAAATGTTTCTAGACATTGCCAAATGTCCTGGTGGTAAAACCGGCCCCATTTGAGAACCACTCAACAACCAAAAAAAGTGATTCTCAAAATGGTTGGAGAGCTAGGAAGAATGGTGTTCTTTTCAGAACACCATGAGCTATTGGCATTTTTAAAAAGTCATCATTCCAATTCTGAATGGCTTGCCTAGAAGGAACTGTATAAAATTACAACCTCAAATACACATGCCTAGAATAAAAACACATCATCAAACCAAGCATGATCAACAATTTCCTTGTGTTTCCCTTTAATTTTAATTCTACTCAATGACAAAGGTTTACAGAAAACCTAAATTTGAGAATTTTTTTGTCTGCAACAAGGGAAAGATGAACTTTGGTTTAGCTAACTGGCTGTTAGCTATGTCTTAGTTATCTAGTGCTGCTATAACAGAAATACCACAAGTGGATGGCTTTAAGAAAGAGATGTTTATTTTCTCACAGTAAAGTAGGCTCAAAGTCCAAATTCAGGGCGTCAGCTCCAGGGGAAGGCTTTCTCTCTCTGTTGGCTCTGTAGGAAGGTCTTTCTCGTCAATCTTCTCCTAGACTAGAAGCTTCTCTGTGCAGGAACCCTAGGTCTAAAGGACGTGCTCTGCTCCCGGTGCTTCTTTCTTGGTGGTAGGAGGTCTCCTGCTCTCTGCTTGCTCCCCTTTCCTGTTTATCTCTTGAGAGATAAAAGGTTGTTTAGGCCACACTTCAGGGAAATGCTCTTTACTTTGGATCAGGGATATGACCTGGGTAAGTGTGGTGTTACAATCCCATCTGAATCCTTTTTAACATAAAATTACAATCACAAAATGGAGGACAACCACACAGTGCTGTAAATCATGGCCCAGCCAAGTTGCTACACACATTTTGGGGGGATATAATTCAATCCATGACAAGGTAGTTATAAGTTTCCTGAATTTCAGCCATTGATAAACTGACTTTTGTCAACGCCATACACTGCTATTATTTACTTGATCATTTTCTTTTATAGAAACACTTATTTTTACTTAAAGAAGTTTATTTTAAAAGAAATCTTTATATTACTATTGAAAATTAAAAACCAGGATTAGTTACATTTTATAAAATTTATATCATTATTATATATAACTATTATTTATCTCATTTAAAATCATCTTATAACACACTTTGGAAACTAGTGAGCTAGTCAGACAACTTTGTTTCATTAAAAGTTTATGTAAGGCCACCTTCTGTTAGCCCAAGACAGAAACCATTCCTAAAGCCAACTCTTCAGATAGAGATTGGACTGGACTATGGGATAGAAAATGATACTTGTGAGGAGTGAGCTTCTTGGATCAAGTAGACAAATGAGACTGTGTGGGCAGCCCCTGTCTGGATGGAAGATGAGAGGGCGGAGGGGGTTAGAAGCAGGCTGAATGGACACAAAAATAGAAAGTGGAAAGAAGTGTATTGTCTCATTAGGGGGAGAGCGACTAGGAGTATATAGCAAGATATATATAAATTTTTGTATGAGAGACTGACTTGATTTGTAAACTTTCACTTAAAGCACAGCAAAAATTTTTTAAGAACTTAAATAAGGGCAAATCAACACTCACACCTTCATAACACTGCAATACTAAGAAACCTCTAAACCTTTTTTTTTTTCAGTACCTATTTTTTTTTTTTAGCGTGTAGGGCCTCTATGAGCTGGCATCGACTCGATGGCAACGGGGTTGTTTTTTGTTTTCTGGGGTTTTTTTTAGTATACATTCAGAGCCCTGGTGGCATAGTAGTTACGAGCTTGGCAGCTAACCAAAATGTCGGCAGTCTGAATTCACCAGCCACTCCTTGGAAACCCTATGGGCAGTTCTACTATGGACCACAATGAGTCAGAATCAACTTGACAGCAATGGTTTTGGTTTGGGTTTAGTGCATATTCAGCATAAGTATTATACAAGGACAGAAGAGATAAAAATTTTGTCCCTCTGTACATGAAATCTGTGATCCAGAATTGTACAATTCAGGATGGAAAGGAAAATTAGCATTTATTGCATAGCATTTATTGACCTACTGTATACATTGTGCAAAGAATTTTATATTTATTTCTTTCAGCAATGATTCCTTTTATTCAAAAAACATTTCCTGAGTGTACACTATATGCCAAGTATTATGTTAGAGCCAAAGAGATAAGACACAGTTTTTACCCTTAAAATATTTAATTATAATTGCAACTCTTACAGTATATTTAAGGTGCATATGTGTAATTCTAATTATCATTCTCTTTAACCTACTTCTTCAATTATTAAAATTACTATTTTTAAAAAAGTTACTGTCAAGTCAGTTACTCTCAATCAGGTAATAATGTGACAATGCAACATATATGAATGTGTATGTATGTCTAGAATGTGTCATTGAACTCGTGTCAGCCAAGGATATTGGAAAGCTGTTGGAGGCCTGGTGGTTCAGTGGTTAAGAGTTTGGCTGCTAAGTAAAAGATCAGCAGTTCTAATCCACCAGCTGCTCCTTGGAAACCCTATGGGGCAGTTCTACTCTGTCCTATAGAGTGGAATCTTTTTGATGGCAGTTGGTTTGGTTTATTTCCCAGTAGCCTGGAGGCTGATTGTTTTTCAAAATTGCCTCTAGGAATTAGGAATGCTGTTCAAGTTTTAAATTTGATGCTAACTAACTGTTAGTGAACTTGGTCTTTACTTCTGTTACCTCCACTGTAAACGAGTATGATAAAGCGTTCTTGGCAAAGAGCTCTTGTGTGTATCAAATGACAGTGCATGTAAAAGTACGCTGAGAGGTTTAAAGCATTATGCAACACTTGTTCTAATCTAATTTAAAAAATGATGGTTCATATATGTTAATGAAGAAATTATCAGACATAGGTGGGCTTTCCAACGATTAAGAATAATCAGCTGCAGTGTTTAGGCAGTTTGAGACAAGAATTATCTCCTGATGGCTAGTATTTTCCTTCCAGGTGTTCAGGTTGAGATGATTCATGTGTAAAGACAGCCCTGGCTTGGCAGGTGGCAACATGCATGCTACTGCCCTGCGCCCTGTGCCTGACCCATCCCCACCCTGCCCTCAGAAGCTATCAGGGAATGCTCTTATGCCATCTCACCTCAGGTCCTGGTTGGGTAAATGTGTGGATCTGACCTTCTACTTGAGGAAATTAGTGTAGAATCTGTGCTAAGGGGACTAATTGGTAGCTATTCCACCTCTTTCTCTCAACCACTATTTTTCTGTTCCCTGTGAAGAGCCATTGCTGCCTGTGGCTGCCTACCTTGACCTCTTCTTGACCTGATAGCATGCCAGCCTCTTAAGAGGCCTGAGCAATTGTGACGGAGACCAGACTGAGTAATAGGATGACAGCATCTTCCATTAGTGCTGTGCTCACTGTGAGTGCGTTTGTAATAAGAGGGTCTGAGGAAAAACACAATGAAAACCTTTCAAGACTAATTCAATTAAGAGCCTCCCAGGAGAGACTGAGCACCAACAATGGAAAATTTAATATTGGGCTCACAGAAAGACATTTCATGTCATAAACGTCCTTTTTCTCTAATACATAAGAAAAAAGTCTACAGCAATCTTTAGAAAACTATGGCATTTGGTTTTTTAAAAAGCGCTACCTCTTTCAAATTCTTCAATACAAATATTTGTAGGAAATTCACCATAGGGGAGAGTGAGATTATACATGACTGGTTGCAATGCTTAAAACCAATTGTTCAGATACACAGTTGAAATCCAACATGAAGTTATCCGTGTTTGTGACCCCAGGCAGGATTGAAAATGAAGAGTGGCTGTTGAGCTTGATATGGTTGTGGGGTTCTACTGATTTTGTTTTTTAGATGTGAGCAAAGGATATAATGTTCAACCCCTTTGCAAAAACTGTGAATTCAGTATTAAGCGGCATTCAGGGTACAAGGTGTTTTTCTTTGCCCTAGAAGTAGCTTTGTAATAGTCAGTCAGCATGTGTACAGTTTATAAAGGGCCTTTGAGCTGTTTAAACCAAAAAAATCCCCAGACCCATTGCCATCAACTCAATTCTGACTCAGTGACCCTATAGGACAGGGTAGAATTGCCCCATAGGGTTTCCAAGGCTGTAAATTTTTATGGAAGCAGACTGCCACATCGAACCACCACCCTTTCAGTTAGCAGCCAAGCATTTAACCACTGCACCACCAGGGTTTCTCTGAGCTGTTTACAGGGAAATATTCACTAAGAACCATTTCTGCAGCAGGATCAAAATGAGGTCAACAAATGAATGTGAACTCTTGTTAATGTTTAGGTGTGATAATGACTTTGTAATTAGGTTTTTGTTTTTGCTTTTTTTTTTAGACTCATGAAATATTTATAGATTAAATAATATTGTGTCTGGAATTTATTTCAAAATAACTCAAGTGAGGGAGTATATAAGGAGCCCTTGGTTAAGCACTTGGCTACTAACCGCAAGGACGGCAGTTCAAACCCATCAGCGACTCCACTGGTGATCTGCTCTCATAAAGATTACAGCCTAGAAAACCCTACCAGGCAGTTCTATTCTGTCACATGGGGTCGCTATGAGTCAGAATCAACTTGACAGCAATGGGTAATGTTCTCATTGGAGTCCTGGTGGCACAATGGTTAAGAGCTGAACTGCTAACCAAAAGGTTGGTGGTTCAAACCCACCAGCTACTCTGTGGCAGAAAGATGTGGCAGTCTGCTCCCGTAAAAATTAAAGCCTTGAAAACCCTGTGGGGCGTTTTACTCTGTCCTATGCTATGAGCCATAATTGACTTGACTGCAGTGAGTTTGTTTTTAATATTCTCATTCTTTTTTCTGTTGTATATCTAATGCTTTTGTTAGAACTAAAGTCTTTGCAGTAAACGGGGCAAAAACAATTATCATGGCACAATGTGCTGAAAAATTATGCCTATGGGGTATAAATATCACAAGGGAAGTGTGAGAAGCAGCCCTGCTCTGTGTGTGCTTGTAAATCAGTGTATCCAACAGGGATACACTGTGAGCTACTGCAGTGAGTTTTCTTAGAATGGGAGTTGATCAAGTAGCCCCCATTATTAGCACCTTGTATTTATAAAGAGTTCATAAATACCTTAGCAGATCCAAAGCAGGTCTAGTGCATACAGTTGTTGTACTCTTACAGCTTAATGCTTTAAAGTGGGAGCAGTGAGATCATGGACAAATATTTAAAATGAAATAGATGCATGTTAAAAGACACACTGGAAGAAGCCAGGCAGAGGAACAACTAGTGCAAGCACCTTGAGGTGGGAATGGTCCTGGCCTATCTATGCCTGGGACAGAAGAAAACTCGATGAACAAGAGAGAGAAGGTAGGAGTTGAGGCCGAAGAGGTAGGGGAGGTCAGAATAGGGACTCTGTGGGCCTTGGTAAGGTGTTTGGTATTTTATTTTAATTACAGTGGGTGGTCATTAGAAGGTTTAAACCAGGAGAATGATACTAATCGCACATATGAATTATCCCTTCAACTTTTCAGCATCACTGATAGCAACCAGTAGGACCACTCCTGCTGGCCCTCTACACGCATCTCCTTGGCGTGGTCGCATATTTAGGACTTTGGCTGCCTTTCCAGATAGACTGATTGTCATTTGTATCCATATTTTGGGCTTGGATATAGTTTTCCCCCGAGTCTCACACTACTTAGGGCTAGCCCTAACCCTCCTCATTAGAAAAAGAGAGTAATTAAGATGCCAGATAAGTGTCCATATTTATGTTTTCCATTTTGATGGAAAAGGTAACTTAAGGTAAGGTGAAGAGACAATGAATTACTACCTGGAGCCTTTTTAGTGTGGCTTTTAAACAATCCAACATGCAAACCTCCTTTTATATATTCTCCTCTAGTATCTTAAGCAAAAAAAGAAAAAAAAATTTTTTTTCTTTTTTTAGTATCTTAAGCATAGTAAGTCCAATGCTCTATTTTAGGAAACCTGCTAATATTGACTCAATCTGAAGAGGATTATTTTTATTAAGTAAAAATCTATCATAAATGTTGCTCTCTCTTTAGCAATGTGAATGTTAAATGACTTGGGTCACCAGGACATTCAGTGCTGGTACCTAGCAGGACACAAGTAAAATGGGGGCACAAATATGATTTTTAAATATTTTTGTATTTTTTTAAATTGACTTGGTTCTATGCCAAAAAAAAATAAATTTTAGATATTCTTACATTGTTCAGTAGTTAGGAATAAACTTTTAATTTGAATTATATTTGGGCAGGGATAAGGGTACCATCGTCATTTTCCCTCCAATAAGTCTGGCTTTAATTGTTGACTGGATTAGTTTACAAACTTACGTTTGAGACGCTTTCTTCCCAGCTGAGAATTTCTGCAAAGTCCTGGGAGGTTCAACATAAGCTTAAAGGTACTCTGGGTAAAGGAGGGTAAGGAAGGAACTGAGAAGAGTGGGGTCCTCAAGTCTCTCTGAGTGGTGCAGTCTGAAACCTTAAAAGTTGAGGATTCTGTAGGCAAAGTCATAGCAACAGGAAGTAGAGGCTACTGGGGGCTCGGGCAGTTGTGGTACAGGGGGATTGCTCACTGGATACGGAGTTTCTGTTTGAGGCGATGGAAAAGTTCAGGAAATAGTAGAAGTGGCCGTACAACATTGTGAATGTAATTAATGTAACTGAATTCAACACTTAAAAATGGTTAAGATGGAAAAATTTGTTATGTATATTTTGCCATAAAAATTTTTTTTAAAAAAACTGACGATTCTCAAGCTCAGGGTTCTACTATCCACGTTAAGGGTGGGTGGTGGTGTTAGGTGACATCGAGTCAGTCCTGACTCATAGTGACCCTCTGCACAACAGAACAAAACACTGCCCGGTCCTGCGCCATCCTTACAGTTATTATTATGCTTGAGCCCATTGTTGCAGCCAGTGTGTCAATCCATCTCATTGAGGGTCAGAATTAAAAACATTTAATACATAGCTTGGTAAATACCATTCAGGCACATAAATGACCCATATCATCATGTCTCTACCGAGAGCTAGAATGGATCAGTAAGATTATTCAGAATTGTTTATAGATTTAAAAAAGAAATGAGCATGAAGGGGAAATGGAGAACAAAAGGAACAAACAAAAGAAGCCTACAGAAGCAGTTCTCAAACTTGTCTTCACATTGGCATCATTAAGAGATGTTTAAAAATTTCAGTGCTTGGGCTATTTCCCAGACCATTTAAATTAGAGTCTGTGGAGGTGGGTCACCTGCATCATTACTTTTTGAAGCTCCCCAGGGGATTCCAGTATGCAGACAGGTGGGGAACAACAGGCCTACAGAACAGGCCCATGAAGTGTAGGGCACAAAGGTCGGAAGGGCAGAAACCAGGTTTCAGAATTCTGCAGATTATGGGAAATTAGTTTTACAATGAAAAGCACATTACAATTAAAAGCTGATTTTGAATATTTTCAATGAATGTGTTCTATGTATTGTATACAAACTACAGAATGTTCATGCATGCTTATCAGTTAGTCAAAAATATTTACAAAAGGTATTTGTAGAGCACCTGCTATATGCTTCACCCCATACTCTTCACCCTAACATTGGGAGGCCCAAGACAACAGTGCAAATGGAAACCCACAGACCATATGTCTAAATATTTGCGTTATAATTCAAGCTTAACAACCGTTAGATAAAATGTGTTCTTACCTGAACAGATATACCTACGTAATGGTCTGGAAGGCCAGGTTCAATTTAGAATTCTGTACAGAGTCTCCCCAGAATAATGTGGTTCAGGGCGAGAGGACCTTTACCCCTGGGTAAGCAGCCTGCCCCTTTCTCTTCCTATCTTCAATGCCATGAAACACTTCAAGGGGCATATACTCACCTGTAGGGACACCAAGCCCACATGTCAATCCCCCACCCCTCCCAGGATGAGCTGACCTCTGAGCCCCCTAGAGATGTGCCACACCCATGGCTGGACCTCAGGAGAACAGACCTGGGCAAGAGACCAGTGCAGGCCCAGAAAGTGGGCTCAGGAATTCCCAGGTTAGGTAACCAGGACATGGTTCAGAAGGGAGATGGGGGATGTGGACCCACAGTGGTACATCCCCTTCGCCCCATGTATTCCTCACCCTGTGGGGACCTGTCTGGCCAGATAAGGACCAGAGCAGCCCTCTTACCCCAGCCTGCAGAGGTCCTGCCCAGCACATTGTGGAAACCACATGCAAACAGGTTTTACTCATCTGGCGGTCAACAGTCAACAATAGAAAAATGAACTTCTAGCCAGAGAATAGAACAGACTTTGATAATAAATCTGACACTACACAGGTTTTATTGCCATTGAGGATCAAGGAAGGATATTTACTAGAGACCTTCCTAATGAGCACATATTCTCACCTCTCTGCTCTTGGGTTCTGCGGGAGGTCTCAGTATAAGGAAGAACGGGGCGGAATAATCTGACTTAGGTTTGCTTCTCTGGTACCATTTGAATGCCCCGCTAAGGATACTTGCTCACAGGAATGTTAACCTAAAACCAACAGCTGGCTCAAATTTCTAGTTCTGCTCTGTGAACACCCTGAACATTGCCAAAGACGGTCAGGCTTGGCACTAGAGATTCAGCTTGGTCTCCTTTCCCTCTGAGAGTCAAACACAAATAGGTGTTTTTGAATTGATTTGAAAGGGTAAAAGTTTTTCTCTTATGCAATCACCCTTGAAAAGTTTTAAAATGTTTTCTCTAATTATAAGAATATTACATGTTCATTAGATAACATTTGGAAAATAGAGAAAACTATTTTTTTTAAATCCCCGGGATCAGAAGTAACTAGTGTAAACTTCTTGGTATATTTTCTTTTAGTTACATTTTATACACACAAGTGTATAAAATTTTATATACACAAATGTATAAAATGTGTGTATATGTGAAAACTTGAGCTCAAACTGTCCTAAACATAGGTTTCTTCCTCAATCAGGGCCTTATTCCAGTCTTCCCACCCACGCATCCTCAAATCATCCAGAGTTCCCCATTGTTTTCCATTGTAAATTCAAGCTTCTCTTCCCAGCAAGAAAGATTTTCCACAATGTGACGCCAGCCAGCATTCCTCCTTTCACTATTCTGCCTTGTGTACGCTCTGCTTTTCTGGCCTGCACATGCCTTTGCTGAAAATGCTCCTTTTCCCTGGAATGCCTGTTATATTTAAGTTATCCTGCCCTAATAATCAATGCGTTTGGCTGATTCTCTGACACTTATTTGTAAACTCTTTCAGTGTAGACATTGAGTCTTATCCGCCTTAAAATCCCTCTCAGGGATACAATTGCATTAGTGGGTGAGGGGAGAACTAAATGTCTTATTACTTTTAAGTGATACCAATTTTTCACATTTTTGTATTCCACATAAAGGAGATGTATGTCCTGGTCATAGGGGAAAAAGTCTTTTAAAGATATTGGTTTGTGTTTGACACAGGGATGTGTCCAGTAGCATCAAGTTATATAGTCCATGCCTCAAGCCTTGCACACAATTGAAAATTAAAGACAGCAGCATCATAAAATTTATTGCTAGTAGTTTTCAGCTTTGCTGGATTGAACAGGAATAAGAGACAAAGGGCTGTGAACTCTCATTTCCCCTGACAAGTCGACTCATGTGTTCCTGACTCTGGTTACAGATGGAAGTTAGTGATGAGCTGTGATCAAGGAATTTGGCAACCAGCTGGCAGTTGCAGCATGCCTAAACTGAACACTTACTAAGGAATCCCTGCCACCATTTTAGTCTAAATCAAGATCTGCTGCTGCCAAAAGCTAAGGCCCTGCCCACTATGTCAGTGTGCTGCGAAACCAGAGTCATGCAGAGGTTTGCTCTCTTAACTATGACAGTTGCTTATGGTTCTTTCCCTAAAGATGGGATTTTATGCTCTTTGCCCTGCTTTCTACTTTTTATATTTCTCCATATTTCTACAAGTAAAAAACAAAACCTGTCTTCCCTTTTTCTTGGTCTTGGTTGTCTGGTTATTAAATTCCAACAAATATGATTCAGTTGAGAAGAATACGTCTGTACTCATAGGAAACCTTAGACCTGGAGAAAGCAATCAGAAAAAGTGAAATTTCAGGTAAATCTGAAAATGTAAGAATTCCTAAAGCTATTTATGTTAGAGTTTAAAGAACCTTAAGTAATCATCTAGTCTTATTATGCCTTTGGTTTGTAGATAAGGAAACAGGCTTAGGGGAATAGAGAAGACTCACACCGTAAAACCAGTGAATGCAAGAGCTGAGACTAAACTCCAGGTGCTTTGACTTCTAGTTCAAACCCAACACAACATGACCACAGTTCTTTTTGAGTAAGCTCACTTCCCACCCACAATCCCAAATACGTTCATTATCTTCTCCAGAAATTGTTCCAATATTTAATGTTGTTTCTATTTTTTAGCCACAGTATCATGATTACAGACGTTTTTATTAATCAGTTGCCTCATTACTGCTGAATGCATGAAGTTTCTTCTTTTTTATTTTCTTTCAAACTGGTGAAGCCTCCAGGAGCAAATTTTTCTCGTCTAAATGTTTGCATTCCCTCTTCTCTGTTTCCCCGTTTTTTGAGGGGTAGGGGATTTGTTGTTTATTTGTTTTGCCTTGATTTTCAGCTTCTTACAACTAAGTTTTATCAACTCTGGGTTCGCCCTAGGGAGGCACTTCTTTGTTACAGACATGTTGACTGTCTCTTGCTAACCGGCAGAGAACATTAAAGATAGCATGGTGCAGAGCTCTCCCAAGACTGCAGGCCTGTGATACGCTTTCTCTTTGCTGCACCACTTCCAAAAGTTTCAGAGATGTTTCGCTAAGATAAAATTGAAGACTGAATCTTGGAGATATTTAAAAGCAGAAAGAGATGAAAAAAGTGCTGGTAATATTTGCCAGCAGTAAGGTCAGTAGAATCCAACACAGTGTGACTCACTATTGCATTTCTAGAAATTCCACAGGCCAAATCACATCTCCTCACAGAGAGTCAACTAGAGGAGAAATGTAATACAACCTAGGTAGGAGTAAGAGAACATCCCTTTCTTTCCTCTCTGCCTCCCCCTTGGAAATAGATCACTGGACCTTTCTTCCTAGTCTGTCTTAGACTGGAAGCTCCGCTGAAACCTGTTCAGCACCACAGCAACATGCAAGCCCTGCCACTGACACACAGGTGGTGGTTATGCGAGAGATGCATTGGTCAGGAACCAAAGCAGGTCTCTTTCAACCACTGAACCACCACTGCCCTCTAGAGGTTAATTAGAATTAGGCAAAAGTCTGTCTTGGGTCATGTAGGCAACAAAGATCTAGGCAGAAAGTTGAAGACAAACATGTTCGAATCAGAGAACATCCTGAAGGACATGGGCTTGGTTAGAGGGAATTAGGTTGGGAGATCAGCACATAGAAAGGTAGACCAGCTATGGAGATGTTAGGAATTCAGGCAGGCAGACAGTAAATGGGGCACTAAGAGACACATAGGAAACCCTGGTGGTGTAGTGGTTAGGAGCTATGGCTGCTACTCAAAAGGTCTACAGATTGAATCCACCAGGTGCTCCTTGGAAACTCTGTGGGGCAGTTCTCCTCTGTCCTATAGGGTCACTATAAGTTGGAATTGACTTAATTGCAATGGGTCATTTTGGTTTAAGAGAGGCATGACTAATTTTGAGACAAACATCTGTCCTAGCCAGGAAGTCACCACTTACAAACTTCCTGTGAAATAAGGGACCGATGCCTAAGTATGGTCAGGGTATGACCCAAAAGTAAAAATAAGTAAACTGTTGTTGTTGTTAGGTGCCCTCAAGTCGATTCTAACTTACGGTGACCCTATGTACAACAGAACGAAACACTGCCCAGTCCTGTGCCATCTTCACAACTGTTGCTATGCTTGAGCCCACTGTTGCAGCCACTGTGTCTGTCCATCTTGTTAAGGGCCTTCCTCTTTTTCGCTGACCCTTTATTTTACCGAGCATGATGTTCTTCTCCTGGAACTGGTCCCTCCTGGTGAAAATGTACATGAAACGAAGTTTCACCATCCTCGCTTCTGAGGAGCATTCTGGCTGTACTTCTTCCAAGACAAATTTGTTCATTCTTCTGGCAGTCCATGGTATATTCAGTATTCTTTGCCAACACCATAATTCAAATGCACCAATTCTTCTTCCGTCTTCCTTGTTCATTGTCCAGCTTTCACATGCATATGAGGCAATTGAAAATATTATGGCCTGGGTCAGGCATGAAAACCCTGGTGGCGTAGTGGTTAAGAGTTCAGCTGCTAATCAAAAGGTCAGCAGTTGGAATCCACCAGGTGCTCCTTGGAAGCCCCTATGGGGCAGTTCTACTCAGTCCTATAGGGTTGCTATGAGTCGGAATCGATGGCAACAGGTTTTTTGGGAGTCAGGCATACCTTTGTTCTCCAAATGGTATCTTTACGTTTTAACACTTTAAAGAAGTCTTTTGCAGCATGTTTGCCTGATGCAACACGTTGTTTGATTTCTTGACTGCAGCTTCCAGGGATGTTGGTCATGGATCCAAGTAAAATGAAATTCTTTGCAATTTCAATCATTTCTCTGTTGATCGTGATGTTACTTATTGGTCCAGTTGTGAGGATTTTTGTTTTCTTTATGTTGAGGTGTAATCCATACTAAAGGCTGTAGTCTTTGATATTCATCAGTAAGTGTTTCAAGTCCTATTTGCTTTCAGCAAGCAAGATTGTGTCATCTGCAAATCACAGGTTCTTTTTTTTTTATTATTGTGCTATAGGCAAAAGTTTACAAATCAAGTCAGTCTCTCATACAAAAACTCATACACACCTTGCTATGTACTCCTAGCTGCTCTCCTCTTAAGGAAACAGCACATTCCTCCTCTCCACCCTGTGTTCCCCATGTCCATTCAATCGGCTCCTGTCCCCTTTTTCCTTCTCATCTCACCACCAGACAGGAGTTGCCCATACAGTCTCATGTGTTTACTTGAGCCAAGAACCTCACTTCTTAACCAGTATCATTGTCTATCTTATAATCCAGTCCAATCCCTGTCTGGAGAGTTGGCTTCGGGGATGGTTCCAAACTTGGTCTAACAAAGGGTCCAGGGACCATGACCATCAGGATTCCTCCGGTCTCAGTCAGACCATTAAGTCTGGTCTTTTTGTGAGAATTTGAGACCTGCATCCCACTGTTCTCTTGCTCCATCAGGGATACTCTGTTCTGTTCATTGCCAGGGCAGTGATCGGTGGTAGGCAGGCACCATCTAGTTCTTCCAGTCTCAGGCTGATGAAGTTCTAGTTTACGTGCCTCTTTCTGTCTCTTGGGCCCATCTTTACCATATGACTTTGGTGTTCTTCGTTTTCCTTTGTTCCTGGTAGGTTGAGACCAACTGATGCATCTCAGATGGCTGCTTGCTAGGGTTTAAGACCCCAGATGCCTCTCACCAAAGTGGGATGCAGAATGTTTTCTTAATACATTTTGTTATGCCAGTTGACCTAGATGTCCCCTGAAACTATGGTCCCCAGACCCCTGTCCCTGCTACTCTGGCCTTCAAAGTGTTTTGTTGTATTCAGAAAACTTCTTTGCTTTTGGTTTAGTCCACTTGGGCTGACTTCCCCTGTATTGTGTGTTGCCCGTCCCTTCACCTGAAATAATTCTTTTCTACTATCTAGTTAGTGAATATCCCTCCACACCCTTGTAACCATCGAAGAATATTTTTTTCTGTGCTTAAACTTTATCTAGAGTTCTTATAATAGTGGTCTCGTACAGTATTTGTCCTTCTGCAACTGATTTCACTCAGCATAATGTCTTCCAGGTTCCTCTGTGTTATAAAATGTTTCACAGATTCATCATTGTTCTTAATCATTGCGTAGTATTCCATTGTGTGAATATACCATAAGTTATTTATCCATTCATACATTGATGGGCAAGTTGGTTGCTTCCAGCTTTTTGCTATTGTAAACAATGCTGCATTGAACATGGGTATGCATATATCTGTTCATGTGAAGGCTCTTATTTCTCTAGGATATATTCTAAGGGGTGGAATTGCTGGATCATATGGTAGTTCTATTTCTAGCTTTTTAAGGAAATGCCAGATCAATTTCCAAAGTGGTTGTACCATTTTACATTCCCACCAGCAGTGTGTAAGTGTTCCAGTCTCTCCACAACCTCTCCAACATTTATTATTTTGTGTTTTTTGGATTAATGCCAGCCTTTTTGGGGTGAGATGGAATCTCACTGTGGTTTTGATTGGCATTTCTCTAATAGCTAATGATAGTGAGCATTTCCTCATATATCTGCTAGCTGCCTGAATGTCTTCTTTGGTGAAGTACCTGTTCATATCCTTTGCCCATTTTTTAATTGGGTTATCTGTCTTTTTGTTGTTGAGTTTTTGCAGTATCATATAGATTTTAGAGATCAGACACTGATCAGAAATGTCATAGCTGAAAACTTTTTCCCAGTCTGTAGTTAATCTTTTTACTCTTTTGGTGAAGTCTTTGGATGAGCACAGGTGTTTGATTTTTAGAAGCTCCCAGTTATCTAGTTTCTCCTCTGGTGTTTGTGCATTGTTAGTAATGTTTCGTATACTGTTTATGCCATGTGTTAGGGTTCCTAGCATTGTCCCTATTTTTTCTTCCATGATCTTTATCACTTTGATTTTATGTTTAGTTCTTTGGTCCATTATGAGTTAGTTTTTGTGCATGGTGTGAGGTATGGGTCTTGTTTCATTTTTTTGCAGATGGATATCCAGTTATGCCAGCACCATTTGTTAAAGAGACTGTCTTTTCCCCATTTAACAGACTTTGGGCCTTTGTCGAATGTTGGCTGCTCATAGGTGGATAGATTTATGTCTGGATTCTCAATTCTGTTCCATTGGTCTATGTATCTGTTGTTTTCCACTACCAGGCTGTTTTGACTACTGTGGTGGTATAATAGGTTCTAAAATCAGGTAGAGTGAGGCCTCCCGCTTTGTTCTTCTTTTTCAGTAATGCTTTATTTATCTGGGGCCTCTTTCCCTTCCATATGAAGTTGGTGATTTGTTTCTCCATCTCATTAAAAAATGTCACTGGTATTTGGATCAGGATTGTATCTATAGATGGCTTTTGGTAGAATGGACGTTTTTACAATGTTGAGTCTTCCTATCCACAAGCAGGATATGTTTTTCCACTTACATAGATCTCTTTTGGTTTCTTGCAGTAGTGTCTTGAGGCTATTGTAAATGGTATTGATTTGGTGATTTCCTCTTTGATGTTCACTTTGTTGGTGTAGAGGAATCTGACTGATTTATGTATGTTTACCTTGTATCCCGATACTCTGCTAAGCTCTTCTATTAGTTTCAGTAGTTTGCGTATCACAGGTTGTTGATCAGTTTTCCACCAATCCTGATGCTACGTTAGTCTCCATATTTTTCCAGCTTCTTGGGTTATTTGCTCAGCATATAAATTGAATAAATATGGTGAAAGGATGCAGCTGTGACGCACACCTTTCCTGATTGTAAACCATGCGGTATCCCCTTGTTCTGTTGGAATGACTGCCTCTTGGTCTGTGTACAGGTTTCATATGAGCACAATTTATTGTTCAGGAATTCTCATTCTTCACAGTGTTATCCATAATTTGTCATGATCTGCACCGTCAAATGCCTCTGCATAGTCAGTAAAACACAGGTAAACATCTTTCTGGTATTCTCTGCTTTCAGCCAAGATCCATCTGACATCAGCAATGATATCTCTGCTTCCACATCCTCTTCTGAATCTGGCCTGAATTTCTGGCAGTTCCTCATTGGTGTACTGCTGCAACTGTTTTTGAATTGTATTCAGCATAATTTTACTTGTATGTGATATTAATGGTATTTTCCGGTAATTTCTGCATTCTGTTGAATTGCCTTTCTTTGGAATGGGCACAGATACAAATCTCTTCCAGTCTGTTGGCCAGGTAGCTGTCTTCCAATTCTTGGCTTCTGATGTTGGATCCGTTTGTTGAAACATCTCAGTTGATATTCCGTCAGTTCCTGGAGCCTTGTTTGTCACCAATGCCTTCAGTGCATCTTGGACTTCGTCCTTTAATACCATTGGTTCTCAGGCATATGCTACCTTCTGAAATGGTTGAACACTGAACGTTGACTGATTCTTTTTGGTACCGTGACTCCATGTATTCCTTCCATCTTCTTTTGATTTTTCCTGTGTTGTTTAATATTTTGCCCATAGAATCCTTCAAAACTTGAAATACCAGTGGCATTGCTTCCAGAATCACAACCACCACAATTGCAATCACTACAGTATGACAAACTGACAGACGAGTGATGGGAAAGTGAATTGACCCCATGTTTTATTCATACAGAACTCATATGTGCATTGGTATACGACAGATGGTACAACTGTGTTCATTCAATTTCAGTGTCCTATCAGGGATAAAGAAATTACTGCCATATCTGCTACAGACTTTATGGATCTGTTATTCTGGATTATTAGACACCCCATGCCACCAACTACTCAGGAACTATCCTCCCAAAATAGAGAATTGACTGACCAACACCGTGTTGTGGTGAAATCCAAACTGTGAGTTAGGCTTTCTTGTCAAAAGGGGGAAAATAAGAAATGTGCTTTTCAGCTTTGTGCCAGCCCTGACTTCTCAACTTGAGGAGAGGTTATTTAGAGCATAGCCAGATTGAGTCCATATGATCCATTAAAGTAATCTACCATTGCTAAGTTATTGGATTGGTAACCAGTGTATCTGCACATCTCTGATGAGTTGTATGGACGTCAGCTTTGCCATACAGGCATGCATTTCTGTTGAGAGTCATGCAGGAAGAAAGAAGCTCAAGCTGAGGGCTATTCCTTTCATTGTTTGACACAATTCTTACAAAGAAAGGGTGTAGTCTGGAGATCAGGTGTTCTCTGTGCTATGACCCACACCTGGCAAAAGGTTCTGGCAGAGCCAACCAGTTGGAGCATGCTTTGTGCATGTGTGATATGCCACCTAGTGGTTGAGTGAGCCTAATATTAATGAAAAGAAAAATGGTCTTTTTGGTCCCCTCTGCAGCTCAACTCTACCATTTGAGTAAGCCATAGTGGGGTGGGGGGGGATTGATGCTGTAGAGTCAGTATTACTTGGAAGGGCATTTCTTTTATTTTCTTAGATGCTATATGTTGAACACAAATTATTATAGAAAAAAACCGCTAATATAGTAATTATCCAAACTAGAAGCATAAATTGGCATTGTACATATGTGTTTTGGAAACCAGTTGCTGTAGAATTGATTGTACTGATGGTAACCCCATGTGTATCAGAGGCGAAATGTGCTCCATGGGGTTTTCAATGGCTGATTTTTCTGAAGTAGATTGCCAGGACTTCCTCCCCAGGTACCTCTAGGTGGATATGAACCTCCAACCTTTCGGTTAGCAGCCAAGTATGTTAACCGTTTCACCACCCAGAGACTCCTTTGTTTGGCAAACAACATATTTTTTTTTCATTTTCTGTTATTGAGGTATAACACACATATAGGGAAGTGCAAAAATCTTCAATGTACAGCTTGATGGATTTTTACATATGTACAGCCCATGTAATCACTACCAGATCAAGATATAGAACATTTCCTGTACCCGCATCCTGCCTCATTCCCTCCTCCGAGCCAGTCCTCCCTCAAAAGTAACCTTTATTCTGAACTCTATTATTATAGATTTGTTTTGCCTGTTTTTGAACTTCACGTAGATGGAATCATTACAGTACGTACCCTTTTGTATCTAAGTATTTGTTTTGCTTAAATTATGTCTTCTAGATTCATTTCTGTTGATGGGGGTAGCAATAATTTACTCTTTGCTGAATCATATTCCATTGTATGTCTCAACCACAGTGTATCCATTCTACTATTCATGGTCAATTAAGTTGCTTCCATTTGGGGGCTGCTGTGAACACCCCTACATATATCTTTTTGGTGGACACAAGCACCTTTCTCTTGGATACATTTTCAGGAATAGATTCAATGGGTCGCAGGATATATGTATGTTTAACTTCGGTAAACCAAAACCAAACCTATTGCTGTCAAGTTCATTCTGACTCATAGCGACCCTATAGGACAGAGTAGAACTGCCCCATAGAGCTTCCAAGGAGCGCCTGGTGGATTCAAACTGCCGACCTTTTGGTTAGCAGCCATAGCTCTTAACCACTACACCACCAGGGTTTCCGTAGTTTCAGTAGACATTGCTCAATAGTTTTCCAAAGTGATTGCAGTAATTTTCATTGCCACCAGCAATATATGAGAGTTCCAGTTGCCCAACACACTGGTCAGTACTTGGCATTGTTAGTCTTTTCATTTTAGCCATCCTGGCGGGCTTCTAGGGCCACATAGCATTTATATGTGAAAATGCAAACCTTAGTCTTCTCTTTAGAGATCGGAATATCTGAAAACACTGCTCCACGATTCCTATAAAACTACCATTGTCTGGAGTTTATCAGCCTATTTCCTGTGGATACCCACTTTCCATTTTATCATAGTCTTCCCACTCCTTTTTGTTTTAAATCTGTCTTCTTTCACCAATTTGTGTTATAGGCCTGGCCCCATAAGCAACTGGAGACTATGACCTCTGACTTGCCTGACCTCTATATGTCGTACAAATGAAATAAAAGCCTTCTCTTCAAAACAGAAGTAGCATGCCATTAACACCCTTTCTTAATGCATACATTCTTTCCCTTCCTCCTTCCTATTCTCTCTTTCTCTCCGCAATCCTTCGTCAGCACAACCATTCCCAACAGAAAGAACGAAATCTTGTAAAATCCAATTTTAACATCTTTTTAAAAGGTCCCAAAGGGATCGTTTCCTCATCAGAAACGTACTGTGACCAAACAAAGCCCCCGATTCCTGGTTTGACTGTTTTTCAGAGTCCAGGTGGCATAATGATAGTTCTTTCCCCAGTCTACATTCCTAATATATTGTTTTTCTCACTAAGCTTCTCACTGAGAGATACATCCACTTGGTGCACTGATTGTATTTCCCCAAGTGTCTCTGCAGGCAGCCAAGTCAATTTTCAAAGAAATCCCATTACTTTTGAGCAGCATCTCATACGTGCCAGTGCTTTTCATGACAAAGCCTATGAATTCTGATACAGCATTTCAGAAATTAAAATGAGTTCCGTGTCACCATCAACTGCTGTGACACCCTGCTCAAATTAAGCCAAGCAGTAGCATCACTCCTAGCATAGTAATGATGAGAAAGGCCTCCAGCCTGTAATCTAGCATAGGCAGATTTATAATGAGTAGCATAATGCAGTCATTTTTGCTATTTATACAAGACCCCTTTCTTTTGAAATGAAACTTAAGTTCTCTCTGAATGTCAAAATGTATACTATGTCAAGAAGCAGAACTGGTTTTTGAAATAAAATTATTATTATTCCAGAACTTTCTTGTGCTTATTTACTGGCTTGATTTCTAGGAAAACAAATACACAATCAACAAATGTGTCTAGTAAACATGTTACTACCAGGTATTTTTGAGGTGTTGGAGATATCAAAGCATGTGGTCTTTTACTTCAACTGAGTTGAGCCTTGTTTAGAACTGTTGCACCCTGACCTGCAAACTGGTTTAAACAGGTCTCATAAATGAGGCAGGTATATGGGATTTATCTTAACGTACTCCTTTTTATAAATAACTTGTATTTTCTTCTAAATATTTCTTACAACTTTAAAAAATAGAAGAATATAAAGAAGAAAATACAGAATTCCCAAATTCACCAACCAGAGTTTATAACTATTTCAATCAATTCCTTTGAAGTTTCTTTTCTGTGTGGGTATGTATACATGTGTATGTGTACATTATAGCTGTGTGTGTATATATGTGTATGTGTGTGCCTATATATGTATATATTTATTTTATGGAGTTGAGATGATACTATGTATTTTTTGTGTCATTAGAAACTCTTAAAACATACTTAATACTTTGAATGACTTCATAGTTTTCAGAATAAGAATGAATACTGGTTTTTTAACTATTCCCTGCTGTTGAACAATTTGATTGCCGTTTTAAAAATATAAATGTTTTACATCTATGTATTTGAAATTATACCTTTGACTCCCTGCCATACTCAATGGCCAGAACTTCCTGAATATTTTTAAATAAAAGTAGTGATACTGGCTGTCCACAGTTTGTTCCTGATTTTTAAGAAAATAACTGTGGTTTTTGTTAAATATGATGGCATCAGCTAATTTCAGAGGGTTAAAAATCTTATTAAATAAGTTTTTTGAGTTCTGGTGGATTTGAACTGCTGACCTTTTGGTTAGCAGCCATAGCTCATAACCACTACGCCACCAAGGTTTCCATATCACAGGGTATTATTCTTTTAATGAATTATCACATTCAAATCCTTGCTATTGATGTTAAGATTTTAACGTGTGTTTCTTGTTTATTGTGATTTAAAGACAACTTTTTTAGCATGACAGGAGGATCCCTGCTGACATACTGGTTAAGAGCTATGGCTGCTAACCAAAAGGCCAGCAGTTCCAATCCACCAGCTAATCCACCAGCTGCTCCACCAGCTATGGGGCAGTTCTGTTCTGTCCTATAGGGTCACTATGAGTCGGAATCAGCTTGACAGCAACAGGTTTGATGCTTTTGTTTTTGTTTTGGCGAGGGGAGTTTAGTGTGGCAAGGTGTCATGAATTGAATTGTGTTCCCCAAAAATATCTGTTGACTTGGGTAGGTCATGATTCCCACTACTACATGATTATCTACCATTTTGTCATCTGATGTGATTTCCCTGTGTGTTGTAAATCTTATCGCTATGATGTTGATGAGATGGATTAGTGGCAGTTATGTTGAAGAGATCTACAAGATTAGATAGTGTCTTAAGTCAATCTCTTTTGACATATAAAAGAGAGAAGCAAGCAGAGAGAATGGGGACCTTATACCACCAAGAAATAAGAACAGGAGTATGCACCCTTTGGACCTGGAGTCCCTGTACTCAGAAGCTCATCAACCAGTGGAAGATTGATGACAAGGACCTTCCTCCATAGCCAACAGAGAAAGAAAGGCTTCCCCTGGAGCTCACACCCTCAATTTGGACTTATAGCCTGCCAGAATGTGAGAGAATAGATTTCTCTTTGTTAAAGCTGTCCACTTGTGGTATTTCTGTTACAGCAGCACTACGTGACTAAGACACAGGGTTAAAGACAAACTCTGTTAGTGTCATTCTAGTCTATGAATAAGGATTGCTGAAATTAGGGTTAAAAAAAGCTGCTTGTGTGTATTTTTCTATTCCCCACTTTTCTTTTTTCTTCTTACTCCAACTGCAGTAAGCATTCTCCTTTCATGAACTCAGAAAGTAGTTAACCTCCCTCATGTCAGTCTCATCCCACTCTTATATTAAAGCTATTTATCTACTTGTCTTCTGTCCTTGTATAAGTAATCCGCGTCTTAAATCTGAGCATTTTCTATCCCTCCTTCTTAGCCTATAAGTTTTGCCCACCTAACCTCTCCTGTAGAATAACATTGGTCCCAGCAAAGCACTGTTCAGTGGCAGATGGTAGAAATGCACTTAGATGAGTTTTCTTGTCAACACCCTCAGATCTCCAGACCAGCCCAGTGGTGAGCTGAGGAGCAGGGAGGTGAGAGCAACTCCAAAGGCATATGGGTACCACGTGGCTTCTCTGTGGCAGCAGTATGGGTCCAGAAGATGTCAGTCAACTTCCAAGGACTAGAAGCAGACACAGGCAGAAACTAGAGAAAGCACTAGAAAGCAGCCCTTGTGCTTCTGCTCCAGGTAGCTGATCCAGTCTGGTCCTGGTGGTAGATTACAAGGAAAACCAATTACATCCATCACTTTTGCCTACCTCGAGTATACGCTCTTAAAGCTAAATAAATTCATTATAGTCTAAATTTTTTTAATCTTTCCAATATTCATTTCAAGGCAGTACTTCAAAATGATGCCTTTCAATTGTCAATTCTTCCCAGGGGAAGCCTTGCAAAATTAAGGACCCTCTGCAGTCTGCCTCTGCAGAGATTACAGCCAAGAAAACCCTGTGAAGCAGTTCTGCTCCGTAACACATGGGTCACCTTGAGTCAGGGGTGACTCAGCAGCAGCTAACAACAGCAAATGACTTCTATTAGCCTATAAGCCACTTTAGGACAGGGGTTAGGTCTGAAGCATATTCCAGTTTCCTCTGTGCTTTGCACTGTGCTAGGCATATGGTTTATAGTTTCTGGAACTAATTAATCTTTTTTTTTTTTTTTTGGCAATGTAGTGTTATGCAGTGATGGCCTTCACACCTCTTTAAAGCCCAAAAGCAACTTCACAGACCATGCAGGCCTTTTAACAGGTGGTTAGAGGTAGAACAACCACCAAAAAATTTAATAGAAGTGAATGGGGAGTATAAGTACACTATTCAAGCTAGAATCAAAATGAATGTCACACTGATGGGGGAAATACTTCAGTGATAAGTTTTCTAAGTATCTGGTCAGCTTTCAGGCCATCCTTGAGGGAGAGAGTAACCCATTGCAGTTAAGTCGATTCCAACTCATAGCAAACCTATAAGGCAGAGTAGAACTGCCTGTCTCCTGGGGTTTTCAAGGCTGTAAATCTTTATAGAAGCAGACTGCCACATCTTCCTCCTAAGGAGCAACTGGTGGGTTTGAACCCCATACCTTTCAGTTAGCAGCTGAGCACTTAACCACTGCACCACCAAGGCTCCTTGAGGGAGAGAGTTATCTAGGGACTATTTGCTAACCTGGTGCTTCCATGCCGTAACTAGAGTTCTTTGAAAGCAAAGTGAAATGTGCTGTCGGTAATTACTTTCCTCTTCTCTTCAGGGTTTTAAATACTACATTATTTGAAAGTTGGGAGATTGTGGGACCTTACCCTTCCTGGTGGTTTTTTAACCTACTGCTGTTGGTAATACAAGGATTGAACTGCTTCTGGTCTTACTTTATCATAAAAATAGCTTGCAAAGCTATTTCAAAAGGCAAGGTAAGATAAAATGTACCCTCTCCAATATCTCCTAGAAAATTTTGATTTTTGGTTCTTCTGAGTCAATAAGAACATTATTATTTCAGATTTCATGAAAACTGTTATTTCATCAAAATGTAATTATAACCTCAATGCAAACCAATTTCATTTTCTTCTGTTTTGTTCATTTTTTAAAATTCTTTAGCATTGTTTTGATGATTCCCAATGATCTGCATTTATAATTTTAGATTTAATGAGGATATATTATTCTGTGTGTGTGTGTGTGTGTGTTTATTTTTTTTCTCTCCTTCTGTCTGTCTCCCTTGAACCTTCTCTGATTATACCTATACAGAAGAGAAATTTAATAGCTTCTTCCCCTTCGTGAGAAAGGTTTTTTGGTACAGTATGCCCATTTAAACAAACCTCTCTCTGAAATTGAAAAATGAATCCATTCATGACTTTTCCAGTAAAAACTAGTTAAATCTCTTTGGTTAAGAAGGACTCATGGGGCTGATTCAGATAAAGTTCCCTGAGGTCGGTCCCTCTCTGTGTAGCAGTGATTTTTCCAGGTCGTTCTCTTTCACTTGACGTTCTCTTACTTTCATTGTTTGTTCTCTTCCTTCTGCCACCCTGGAAGGCTGGGAAGTGGAACCCTTTACATGTAAGTTTCTCCCACCTCTCTCTATCCCTGCCATAGGTGCTACTTAGCCTGCAGGAGGGGCACTCTGGTGCTTTTCTTTCCATGTGTCTTTTTCCACCTAATCTGTTGACACTGACTACAGACTCCTACTAAGGTGTGGCTCCCACCAGCTGAAAGGAGTACTGGGGACAGCCTTGTTAGTGCCCTTTTGTATGAGTTTGCATTCTGTTAAATTTTGCATGATTCAACAGAGAAAGGGAGGAATGTCTTTCATTGTTGTTTAACATTTAGGCTAAGAGAACAAAATAGAGCAAAGTAGGAGAAACAGAGCTAAGTTTGGGAGAGAACTAACATGGTCCTGTTAATGAATGAAGGTCAGAATGAAGGGCTGAGCATCAGCTGTCTGCTTGATCTGCCCTTGTCCTCAGTGAGGTCCCTTCACAGGTGAGATCAGGACTTCTAGCCGTGTACTGTGTAGCCCTGGTGGCGTAGTGGCTTAGTGCTATGGATGCTAACCAAAAGGTTAGTAGTTCGAATCCACCAGGCACTCCTTGGAAACTCTGTGGGGCAGTTCTACTCTGTCCCATAGGGTCGCTCTGAGTCGGAATCGACTCTATGGCAATGGGTTGATTTGTTTGGTTTGGACTATGCAGCCAGGTCTCAGCATCTGCTCCTATGTAAAGCCAAACTATTTTGACCAATAACATTGTTTGAAAGCTGAAGTTTTTCTGTGACATTTTACTCGTATAATGAACACATGTTTCTATTTAAACTTTTTCTTGTTTTCATTTGGATGCAAATTAAATTAATTTGTAGACTACCGTCAATATGATAACAACACTAAAGATGCAAGGACGCCATGGATTAGATTACTTGGGTCCTTACTGCATTGCTGTTTCCACCAGACATATTCTCTTCTCTTCAGCTTATTCCTTCAGCTTTACAGAGAAACGATAATTCATTTTATTCCTGCCATTGCTGCTCACCTAGGATAGTAAGATTCATCTTGGGCATGGGTTATGAACTCAGTTTCCCTATGGGTTATTGTGAGATATTCTAACTTGTTCCTTTCTGTGAAGGTAACATAAATACAAAGTTTTCTAAATGCAAATTAAAATAATCTCACTAAGCATGTAAATGTAAATTAATCACTCCCTGAAGCTAGAGTTTTCTACTAGCAGCTTAATTTATGACTAATGAACTCCTAAACATAGTGGAACTTTACTGTAATACTGTCTTTGTGACCTATGTTTTTTGAGTTAAAGTGTCCTATAATGTAGTTATTTTGGTGTTTTAGTAACCAAACCTTCTTAGAGATGACCCGTGGGAGTTCCGCCTCATCGCAAGAGGCACATCGTTACAAAGTGGACCTCATCACTGGTTGGAATGGAGCAATAGTTCTCAGCTTTTACTTTCTGCTGTCCTAACCCACCTGAGACAGGTGGCTTTCTCCTGCAATAACTATGGCTTTTCAAGTTGAGGTAGATTGCAGAATTCTTAGATTGGGGGGTGCTGGTGGCACAGAGGATGTGATGTGAAAAAGCACCCAATTAATTCTGATACCTCTTCCAGGGAACTTTGCCATCCTTCCCAGCCCACCCCCTAGAGAATCACCAGCAGCTAGATTTGGAAGATTTATATGAAGCCAGGCTACCAGGCCTCTAGTATCACCCCATTTATAAAATAAGTAAATGGTGTTCAGTTACTCTAAAGGTCTTAAGGTCTGGGTAAAAATGCTAACCATAATTAGAGTTATAGAGCAGGAGGCTCAGACTATTAATGTTTGCAGAGCAGTAGAGCATTCCCTTAATTTCTCTCTAAATTACTTTCTTGCTAGACAGTGGGATTATTGTCATCCCTTATGATAATGTAGAGCTCTATATTCTGGTGCCTTACCTTTCTTCTCTCATCACTTTAATGTGACTGAACGTAGGATTAAAGAACCCTGGAATGATGGGGACTAATTTACGATGATCCAGTCAGTAGATTTTCCTCGGGAAATATTTTAAGCTTGACCTCACCCAGGAGGTTCCCAAAATGCCTCCTGCTGCCATTAGTTATGTGGCATGTAAATCAAAATTTCTACTTAATTTTAGCAGATAACAAAGGAAAACAAATCATAAAACAATGCATCAGAAAGCCAGGTAGGAATGATTTCTTTTAATGCTGTAAGATAGCAAATCTTTCCATTAATGTGGTTGATTGAGAGCTGACTTTAAGTGACTTTTAAGGAAACTGCTCATCAGAGAGAAAGTTGATCCATTTATACCAAATGCTTATAATATTATTCCAGTAGCACAGTGTGCCACTTTTTGGGTAAGAGTAAGATGCATAGTCTAGTACATTCTTAATATCGAAAGGTACCATGAAGAAGTCAACAGGTCCAGTCCTCTGTGATTCCTAAATCTCCCTGAATTCCTTTATAAGTGACTTTGTCCCTCAAATTATTTGTCTCCAGTGAAGAGGAATTTGTTTATATAGCAAATTCTTATCCTCTTCTACATTTTTTCTTAATATTCAGATCAATTTACCTTTGTGTATCATTGCACGATGGTTTATTAGAAGCTGGCTACACTCACCTTCTGTGTATTCCACAGGTGTCTAAGGATGATCGAAGTGATATTGAGTCTAGCTCAGATGAGGAGGACTCAGAACCTCCAGGGAAGAACCCCCACACCGCAACAACCACCAATGGGACCAGTGGAACCAATGGGTACCTCCTGACTGGCCCTTGTACCGTGGATGATTAATTACAAGCAGTCCCTGGGTTATGAACATCCAACTTACAGACAACTCGTACTTAAGAATGGACTGCCATAAAGCCTATTATATTAAAAATTTGAGTTAAATACAATGGCTCATAACAGCGAACGCACGCACTACTTTGTGACACTCATGAAAACATCGCGCAGTTTGGAAGTGTTTCTTAAGTGTTTCATATGCATAGGTAAAATATATTTACTAAGACTGACGCTAAATAAGAACCATATGTACCTGTTCTGATTTACCTACAAATTCGACTTAAAGATAGACTTAAGAATGGATCTCGTTCCTAACCTGGGGACTGCCTGTACTCAAAACTACAAGTCCTGAACAAAGTAAAATATGTGTTCCTGGAAATATTTAATAAGTTGCAAATGCAGTTCATTTCATAATATCTCAGCACCAGAAACAAAATTTAGGATTATCAAAGCATTTGAATAGTGCACTGCCATATGTTCTGTCTGTGAGTGAAGAATTCCCATTCTCTATATGTAGGCATGCTGTATGTAATTGACACAAGGGAATAGTATTTGCATTTGTACTGTCTTAGAATATTATTTATTTTCTGTATTTGTAAATCTGTGGACAAAAGGGGATTTCCTCACTCTTTACTCTCTGGGTTCATGACAGTGAGGGAGGTACTCCATCTGCTTCTGCCCCTTTCTATTGCTGTAGCCCAGTCTGCTATGAGCATCAGCTTAATTTGTCACTGAGAGTAAGCAAAACCCAGCACAAGATTCTTATACAGCTCCAGATAATTTCGCTGCCTTTGTTACAGTGCCCATTTTGAAATTGCCTATGCTGTCTCAGTGACCATTCTCCCAGTGTAAAGTTTAAACAGGAAGAACTAGGTTTTTAAATTATCACTTGATGGGGTCAATTAGCAATTCAAATTAAAGAGCATGGTGATTGGAGGACTTTTTAAAAATCATTTTTGTATGAAATTCCTTTGGAATAGACTTCATTTCTTATGCACAGACAGAGCCAAGATTTCTTCAGTGAATGTGGTAGCTAGTTGGAGATCAAATCTACCTTGTAGATTGCTGTGAGTCGGAATCAACTTGGGGACACACAACAACAACATGATGAGGTCATTGCTGTGGCTCTGAAGAAAGACATTTGTTTAAGCATAGTTACAAGTAAAGAATTCACTCTAACGTTGGGAATGTGCCCCCATGAGCTGGGAATAACAAAGAGACTAACTGATTTCAACCAGGTTTTGCCACTACCCCTGTAATTACCACAGTTTTCTGTCATGTCCTGAAGAGAAGAAGTTAAGTGTATTTCAGAGCAGAAAATGGAGACTTCGAAGAGTTGGCAAAGATTACCGCCAGTGTAAAACACTTTGTTGCATTCAATTTTCAAGAAGGAACCCCATCTGGTATTTGTTCTTGATATTTTTAATTTGCCGAGAAAATAAAATCAGCAGGAGAAAGACTATTTTACCTTTGTCTTTTCTCCTTAAAGAGCCCTGGTGGCACAGTGGTTAAGTACTCAGCTGCTAACCAAAATGTCAGCAGCTCGAGTTTCAAACCCACCAGCCTCTCCGTGGGAGAAAGACATGGCAGCCTGTTTCTGTAAAGAGTACAGCCTTGGAAACCCTATGGGGCAGTTCTGCTCTGCCCTATAGTGTTGCTATGAGTCAGAATTGACTTGATGGCAGTGAGTTTGATTTTTGGTTTCTTTTCTCCGTAAACATAACCCAAAATGGCTTTCTTTTTGCAAGAAACTGAGCAGTGTCACATTCCAAGTCCGGAAATATTTTTTCAAATGAAGCTATTCCTAGAAAAAAAATGTCTATTGGACAGTGGCAATATCAGCAATGAGAAAGATTATGGAAGAATAAGTTTCTATAAGTCTCCTACCTGGTAGTGTTCTATGTGTATAGTATAGCTAAAAAAAAAAAAAAAACCCATGCACATAAACCAAAGATTTTACCTTTTTTTTCCTACTTTAGTAAGAGGAAATAAAAAGATATTAAAAATACCTATTTCATAAATCAAAAAGACCATCATCTAAAAGAGGAATCCACAACAAAAACTCAGTAATATAAATGTGTATCAGGGCACAATGCAGACAACAGCAAAACACAAGAGTGCATGTCCCACTCAGAGACCTTCACATTCAATTCGATTTTTGAAAAAATAAAAATAAAGCTTTGTGCCCACAATTTTCAATCTGAGTTAGTAGTTAAAGGAATGCTCCCAACACCTCTCACTGTAATATTAAATCTTTCCCCACCTATTTACAAAATAGTATATTTCTGGCATGATTGATAATAATAATTGAAAAGGCCTGGAAGTATGCCTGTTTGTTTATTGAGAGAAAAATCCAGCTAATTCTGCTTGTAAATTATTTTATTTCACAGGATAGGGATATAATAATAGGAGTGTAATTTGTAGATATTCGAGTTTGTAATACCAATCATAAAACATCAAAAGTACTCGTTAGTTGTCTGAACATCTGCTAAAATGCCGGAATATATAAAAAGCTGTATCAAACATGTTATAGCTGACAGATGTTGAAAAGGTGAAGTTTTTCTTCTTATCAACTAAAATATGGAACACAAGAATAAATTCCTACTAGCTTTAGTGGCTGTGGCAAGCCTTGTCTATGGGTGAAATGAACCAGGGAACCGCAGTGTGTTCAAATTTTGATCTTATGACACCTTTTAGCACAGAAGAATAATTTCAGGAAGATCAGCTTAAAGATTTAGAGAGCTGCATAAAATGAAGTAAATTGAGCGTGTCCTTATCAAAGGCAAAACTAAGCAGTGTTTTATGTTGTATTGTTTTTCCCAAAAAATTATGCTGGAGGAGGACTGGGAAGACTTGAAACCTCTCTGACCAGTGGTATTAACCCAGAACTCTATGTATCTATAGATTTTTATTTCATTATACATTTAAGGACAAAGAGTTTGTTTTGGTTAATCAAAATGGAGCATGTAGGCCTTTTGAGGTGGAGAATAACATATCTCTGTCTACTGTTCTCAGCTTCCCATGGTGGCCTGGAAGAGAAAAATATGTGAGTCATTTTATCTTCCACCTGTGCCAGGCCACAGCTTTTAAATTGTAGTTTGTAAATTCAGCTATAGTTTAGTGAGAGTGTTGTTTCCGTTAACTTTGCTTATGTTGATACCTCCTTCCTCCTGGTCACATTCAAACCATCCCACAGTACAAAGGGGTAGGTAGGAAGGAGCCTAGAAAAAAGTAATTATGTTATTCTCCAAAGTTATAGCTTTTCTAGATCTCTTAGTGAGAGAAAAAGTAGAAAATCAAGTAGAATTTGGCTTTGAGTCAATAAATGATATTAAAAATGTGTTACCTATATATTTGTGTATTTATCCAAAAACATGATGAAACCAAAATATCACTGATTCATCCATATTCTTTTCATAAAAACCATCCTCCACATAAAATAGAACCTTCTCACCTTCTTCTGTTCATGCTGCTGAAAGTAATAGACTCCTTCCAGTCTCTTAGCCACAGAGCTAAATATGGCAGAGTTCAAGTTACAGAGAGCCTAAGGCATATAAGCCAAATACAATTCACATTTCCAAATTTACTAGTATGGTTGTTGAGAATAAGGGAGCAACTCTCAGTATCTTGAATTATTAAAGTGTATGTTGTAAAAATGGCACCTGGTGGCTGCTTCACCCCAGCGTTTTATTAACATCCAACTCCTACTGGGCTGCTAGATGGATGGTTTCCTGAGGTACCATCAGATAATGAAATAGGAATCGGACAAATATGAATGAGACTTGCAAAGAATGCAGGCAACTGAGTGAGAGAGATAACTCTTCAGTGAGATAACATCAGATGACCTTTAGCCAAAATGGTGCGTGAAGCTCAAAATGTCCAGTTCTGCTGCCAAACTTTTCATTTTAAGTATGTTATTGTAATGCTGGAAGCTGTGCCACCAGTATTTCAAATACCAGCAGGGTCACCCATGGTGGACAGATTTCAGCAAAGCTTCTAGATTAAGACAGACTAAGAAGAAAGGTCTGGTGATCTACTTCTCAAAAAACTGGCCAGTGAACAGCTTATGAATGGCAGCAGAACACTGATATAGTGCCAAAAGATGAGCCCCTCAGGAAAGACAGCACTTAAAATATGAATGAAGAAGAGCTGCCACCTCAAAATAGTCAATCTTAGTGACATAGATGGAGTAAAGCTTTCCGGACCTCCATTTGCTGATGTACCATGACTCAAAATGAGAAGTAACAGCTGCAAACATCCCTTAATGCAATGTATGAAGTATGAATCTAGGAAAACTGGAAGTTGTCAAAAATGAAATGGAACACATAAAGATCAATAGTTTAGGCATTAGTGAGCTGAAATGGAATGGTATTGGCCATTTTGAATTGGACAATCATATGGTCTACTATGACAAGAATGACAAACTGAAAAGGAATGGTGTCACATTCATCGTCAAAAAGAACATTTCAAGATCTGTCCTGAAGTACGTTGCTGTCAGTGATAGGATAATATCCATATGCTGACAAAGAAGACCAGTTAATACAACTATTATTCAAATGTGCGTACCAACCACTAATGCCAAAGATGAAGAAATTGAAGATGTTTACCAACTTCTACAGTTTGAAATTTATCAAACATGCAATCAAGATGCATTGGTAATTACTGGTGATTGGAGCACGGAAGTTGGAAACAAAGAAGGACCAGTAGTTGGAAAATATGACTTTGGTAATAGAAATGACACTGGAGATCCCATGATAGAATTTTGCAAGACCAAGTACTTCTTCATTGCAAATAACTTTTTCCATCAACATAAACAGTGACTATACATGTGCACCTTGCCAGATGGAATACACAGGAATCAAATTGACTACATTCAGGGAAAGAAATGATGGAGAACCTCAATATCATCAGTCAGAACAAGGCCAGGGGCTGACTGTGGAACAGAACCATCGATTGCTCATATGCAAGTTCAAGTGGAAGCTGAAGAAAATTAAAATAAGTCTGCGAGAGCCAAAATATGACCTGGAGTATATCCCACCTGAATTTAGAGACCATCTAAAAAATAGATTTGACACATTGAACACTAATGACTGAAGACCAGATGAGTTGTGGGAAGACATCAAGGACATCATCCAAGAAGAAAGCAAGAGGTCATTAAAAAGACAGGAAAGGAAGAAAAGACCAAAATGAATGTCAGAAGGGACTCTGAAACTTATTCTTGAACATAGAGTAGCTAAAGTGAATGAAAGAAACGATGAAGTAAAAGAGTTGAGCAGAAGATTTCAAAAGGCAGCTCAAGAAACCAAAGTAAGGTATTATAATGTTATGTGCTACAAAGACCTTGAGTTAGAAAACCAAAGAATATGTTCAGCATTTCTCAAGCTGAAAGAACTGAAGAAAAAATTCAAACCTTGAGTTGCAACACTGAGGGATTCTATTGGCAAAAAAAAAAAAAAAATGGATGACCCAGGAAGCAGCAAAAGAAGATGGAAGGAATACAAAGAGTCACTGTACCAAAAAGAACTAGTCGACGTTCAGTCATTTCAGGAGGTAGCATATGATCAAGAACCCATGGTATTAAAAAGGAAGAAGTCCAAGCAGTACTGAAGGTACTGGTGTAAAACAAGGCTCCAGGAATTGACAGAATACCAATTGAGATGTTTCAAACAAACAGATGCAACGTTGGAATCACTCACTCATCTGTGCCAAGAAATTTGAAAGACAGCTACTTGGCCAACCAGCTGGAAGAGATGCATATTTTTGCCCATTCCAAATAAAGGTGATCCAACAGAATGCAGAAGTTATCAAACAGTATCATTAATATCACACACAAGTAAAATTCTGCTGAAGGTAATTCAAAAATGGTTGCAGCAGTACATTGACAGGGAACTGCCAGAAATTCAAGCTGGATACAGAAGAAGACATGGAACAAGGGCTAACATTGCAAATGTCAGATGGATCTTGGCTGAAAGCAGAGAATCCAGAAAGATGTTTACCTGTGTTTTATTGACTGTGCATAGGCATTCAGCATTGTGGATCATAACAAGTTATGGATGACATTGTGAAGAATGGTAATTCCAGAACACTTAATTGTGCTAACGCGGAACCTGTGCATAGACCAAGAGACAGTCATTCGAACAGAACAAGGGAATACCACATGGTTTAAAATCAGGAAAAGTATGTGTGAGGGTTGTATCCTTTCACTATACTTACTCCATCTGTATGCTGAGCAAATAATTCTAGAAGCTGGACTGTATGAAGAAGAACATGACGATATGCAGATGACGTAACCTTGCTTGCTGAAAGTGAAGAGGACTTGAAGCACTTACTGATGGAGATCAAAAACTACATACAGCCTTTTGATTGGATTATACCTCAACAGAAAGGAAACAAAAATCCTCACAACTGGACCAATAAGCAACATCATGATAAACAGAGAAAAGATTGAAGTTGTCAAGGATTTCATTTTACTTGGATCCACAATAAACACCCACAAGAAATCAAATGAGTTATTGCATTGGGCTAATCTGCAAAAGACCTTTTTAAACTGTTAAAAAACAAAGATGTTACTTTGAGCACTAAGCACTTAACCAAGCCATGGTATTGTCAATTGCCTCATATGCAGGGGAAAGCTGGAGAATAAATAAGGAAGACTGAAAAAGAATTGATGCTTTTTAATTACGATGTTGACGAAGAATATTGAATATACCATCGACTGCCAGAAGAATGAACAAACCTGCCTTGGAAGAAGTACAGCCACAATGCTCCTTCATCTCCCGTACTTGGGACATATTATCAGGAGGGATCAGTCCCTGGAGAAGGACATCATGCTTGGTAAAGTAGAGGGTCAGCGAAAAAGAGGAAGCCCCTCAATGAGATAGACTGAGATGGTGGCTGCAACAGTGGTCTCAAATATAGCAACAATTATGAGGATGGCACAGGACCAGGCAGTGTTTCGTTCTGTTGTACATAGCGTCTCTGTGAGTTGGAACTGACTCAACGGCACCTAACAACAACATTTGGTAAGAGTTTGAAATTGAGAGTGCCGAATCCTAACCACTAGACCACCAGGGAAGGAGTCTGAGCAAACTAAATGCTTTCATCTTAGGTAGAAATGATCTGAATCTTTCACTTTGTATATTTCAATGTTATTGTTATTTGGGCCAAGGTAAAAAACTCGATTTCATTTCAGCTGACATGAGTCTTTGCATAAGAGCTTTTCAGAGAGAACTTTATAGACACCCATGATTGTCCTCTGGAGCCCTGGTGGCTACAACTCCTAGCCAAAAGGTGGGCAGTTCAAATCCACCAGCTGTTCCTTGGAAACCCTACTCTGTCCTATAGGGTCACTATGAGTTGTAATCGACTCGACGGCCATGGGTTTGGTTTGGGTTTTTTATGATTATCCCCAATCGGTTCATGATTTTGCATTGGTAGTTATTTTTGTCCCTTTCTTAGAAATGTTAATGCCAAAGCTGCCTGAATATTTGAGTGTTTTTCTTAATTTGAAAAACATAAAAAGTATACAGAATAAATTTCTTAATTTGAAGTGTAAAAAGTATACAGGATAATTCCAAAGGTGTTGAAAGTTTCTGTTTATCAGTATGTTTAATGATGTCATTGGGTCCAGAGAGCTTTCAAGCAATCCTTTGGAAATAAAGGTTAAATGTTTACATTTCATGTGGTATTTGAGGTCTTATGATTCTTATTAGCTTACTTTTTTTCTTTTTTATCTTTGGCTGATTCTCGCTTTGTAAATGAATGTTAGTAGCCCTGAAATGTTTCTAACACCCAAATAAGAAAAAAATCAGACCAAAGTCAGTTAGATGGGCAAGTAATTGCAAGGCACTTTCCGTTTGTAAGTAATTTTTATGGAAAGAGAAAATGCAGTTAAGCTCTCTAGTTATTGTGCTTGCCATCTAGCGTGCTGTCCATGGAAGGAATATTCTCAGTAATCATAAGAAGTTTTTGAAATCCTGTAAAATGCAGCAAGATTTTTTTTTTTTTTAATGCCTCAAGTCAGTTTAAGTTTCTCTTGGTAAAATGAAATTGTACCACTCTCAGATTACCAGATAATAATTACCACTAGTTCACTGTGACCACATTTTAGTTCTTCATAGGGTTTTATAGTAAGAGACCAGAAAAGGGCCTTCAAGTTTTGCCTTTATGTAGTCTGGCAGTCCTTTGTGTGCACGACCTCCTCCTCTCCTCTAGGGGGCTCTCGAGAGTTGCTGAGGAGGCCTGTCATCTCTGTGTTGTTGGAATTCCTCTAATACACACTCAGATATCATACCTTATGCTGGTTTTCATGAAAAAGATTGTATTCGAGCACATAAAACATTGTAAAAAACCATTCATAAGATCTGAAGACACCGAAAGGAGAAGCTTTAGTCTTTTCCAGGTATTTCCAACTTGAGTTCAATCCAGACTTTGGAAGGAAAGCATCAACAGGTGGCCATAAGCTAAGACCCCACCAGATCAAAGAAAGGAAAATGTCTCAGCAGCCAGTTGGTATATGGTGTCTCCACAAAACTAGGGGTTTTCAAGATTGTTCAGGAAGTGACGGGAGTGGAATACTATTCTAATATCCATCTTGTTTATCTCAATTCGCTCACGTTCCTTCCAGCCTCCTGGTACTCTTGATTAAAGAATGCAGGATATTGTCACTTTTCTGCTATTTCCCAGCAGCCTTTGGATCAGTTGTGTACTCACACTCCCTTCTCTGCCTAATTCCATTTTTCTGAAAAAGTATTGTGGCCGTGTGTGTGTTTTCCTTACAAACAGATTCATAAAAGCCTGGCTTTCTATTTCGGTATATGTTGCATGGCCCAGAAACCAGGAGACGAAAGCTGTTGTTATGGTTTCTGTGTTCAGTGGAAAGTTAAACTTTATTGGGATAATTTTTTTTTTTTCCTTTCTAACCTACAGTAATTTTTTTAAACTGTCATTGTAAAACTGCCCTTTAAAAAATCCTGATTTTTAAAGATTAGTTACAAAAAAAAAAAAAACTCTGTAACAGGAACAGTTTTGTGACGTTTGGAAGTTTAACTTAGAACTTCTTTAATTTAAAATGGAAAACACTCCAAGTTTGAGTTCTGATTTTGCCCATTTGTTGTCATGGAAGAGGGTGGTGGCTAGTTTGGGGATTTGATTTTTTTTTTTTTTTTTAACTTGCAGTGAGAAATAGGATAGGTGACAAAATCTTGTTTTCTTAAGACAATTCAGTGCTTGAGCATCTCTGTCAGAAATGTAAGGATGTGCTGTTAGCCAATTAGAATTATTTTATGTATTGTTACTGTGTTTTGCTGATTTTTATATGAAAATATAATTATTCATTCTTGGTCTCTGGAAGCAATCATTATTATAAGGATCATTTTACTTTGGAAACACTTTCATAATAAAGATAAGTATTAAGAGTACAGTGTAAATGGCATTTTCTGTAAGCGGCAACCAGCCTGTGTTGGTAACACTTCACACCTTCCTGGAAAAGCTTTATTTCAAGGCTGACATCATCCCAGTAGTTTCTTGCACGGCTCTTCAAATCCCAGTAACTGCCATCATCACTGAGAAAGTAGTGTTATGTTATCTTGTGATACGCTATAAAACCAAGCCAGTTGTCCTGGAGTCAGTTCTGACTCATGGGGACACCATGTGTCTCTTTAAAAATTAAAGTATAAAAACTTAAAAGTTAAATTTTATATAGCACTTCATGGTGAAAAAAAATATGTATTTACAGAGATATCGGTTCAAATATATCAGATGATACTGATTTTTCCAGTTACATTTGAGGCACTTAGAACAAACAGAACCCAAAGTACAACACAAAGCTGCCCCTCTGTGTTAATGTACATCTGTCTCATAGGAGCTTGGCTGATGTCTCCTCCTCTGGGCCTGGGTCTCACTTGGTTAGAACTCCTCTCCCTCCTTCTATATGACTCTGTCTTCCCCAAGCTGCTCTTCTTCTGCTCTAAACTTATGTCCAATATCTCAAGAACCATAAATATAGCACTAAAATTCAACCATACACGCACCACCACAAGTATTATTAAAAATAAAGCTATCACTCTATTAAAATCACTACTATTACTATGAGTCGGAATCAACTCGACGGCAGTGGGTTTGTTTTGTTTTTGGTTATTACTACCCCCAACAACAATCTGAGTCCAACCAGGAGTTATTCCAATAAAACACTGACGTTTCTCTGAAGCACACAAAAGGTGTTAGGCTATGAGCAAATGCACCGCTTTCGGAAGCCCTTGTGCACTCTGCAAGTTCTGTAAATACTGGGTAATCTAACGCTATAAGCAACCCCTTCCAAATACCACAGTGCAACTCAGATTCTGTCTAGGGCCCCTTCCTCAATCCTGGATCTGCCACATCCAACCTAGGCATATGTTATTTCCACCCCCTGATTCTTTTTCTACCAACCCTGCACTTGCTTCCACAGGAGCAGTGGCAACAGTGCCAACAACAACATTGAAAGATGGCAAGACAGCAGAGCAAAGGGATCACTCACCAGGAAGTACTGGGAAGTTTAAAGACCAGTTGTTGGGTGGGTGGTCCCTCAGAACCAAGCATCACAGTGACTAGAATCTGGGGCCCATACCCTCGATTGTCCCCAAAGCTGTTGCAGCATGAGGCAAAAGTTGAATCATTCCTACATTAAAGCCAGAAAACTGTATAAAGTCTGTATTAGCCAGGGTCCAAGGGAGAAACAGAAGTCAATGTCAGATCAGTGGAAAAAACATCAATAAAAGAACTGCTTTCAGAGATGTGGGTAGGATTATGGGATCAAATAAGGGGTGGTGAGGCACCCAGAAGCTAACAACTGTGGGAAGCCCTTACTGCCCCTAGGGCTGAAGGGACAGGAGAAGGAAATGGTGTACCTAGAGGCCAGTGAGGGGGCGGATAGCATGGAGGAGGGGATGCCCTGTGGGGGCTGCAAGCCTGAAAGGGACACAGCAACCAACCAGGGAGGCAGCACTAGAGTAGAAAGGGAGTGAGGAGCAAATACTCTGATGCCCCTTTCTCTCTTTCTCATGCCACCCATTGGCCAAACGCCACCAGAAAATTGCCTGGGAGATGTGGGAGGAAGGATTCAGCTTGTCACAGGGCAGAGAATAGATCTGTAGTGAGGCAGGGTGGCTTGGGGGGGCAAACAATAATCAGCATAAAACTGGTATTCCCAGGGCCTCATGCAGGGAGGGCCTGGCACATAATTGGCCACAATGACAGTTTGTTGGAGAAACAAATGAACCCACTTAGGACAGTGTTGGTAAGATACGAGCTATCCAGCAATTAATGTTCCATCTGTTAGAAAACAAAATGAGCATGAGAAAGCACTTTGTCTCCAAAATTTCTAAACTCGATGTTGCCCTGTGGGGGCTCCAGCTTCCCCCCCCCCCCGGTGCTCTGTGGTAGAGCCTCTTAAGGGAAGGGCCCTTTGGCACCAGCGTCCCAGCCCCAGCACGAGGGGCACAGCATCAGGGGAGGAAGATGCAGGACTGAAGTAAGGAGACTAGAGACAGGAATTGAGAAAAGAAGGGCCTCATTGTTGGAGAACTGGAGGATTAATGAAACAGAATTGGGGCATAAGGTCTAAGCTCCGACACCCATGACCAAGTTTCAGAGCAGTTCTTTAGACAAGATGTTTATTTTTTAACTTAGTGAATGACGGGAAATATTCCTATAGCCAAAGACGCTTCTGCAACAAAAGCTCAGGTCGCTGGCGGCATCACTCGATCATTCAGAAATATTGATAGAAAGCCTACTGTTGCTGTTAGCTGTCATGAAGTCAGCCCCCAACTCATGGGGCCCCCATGCACAATGAAAGGAAATGCTGTTTTTGAAGTAGATTGTCAGGCCTTTCTGCCTAGTCTTAGTGTGGAACTCCCATGAAACCTATTTAGCGTCATAGGAACACGCAAGCCTCCACTGACGGATGGGTGATGGCTGCACTTGAAGTGCATTGGCTGGTGATCGAACCTGGGTCTCCCACATGGAGGTGAGAATTCTACCACTGAACCACCACTGCTTCATAGAGAGCCTACTTGTTGGTGGGTGCCCCTGAGTCGATTTGGACTCACGGTGACCCCATGTGACAAAGTAGAACTGTCCCATAGGATTTTGTTAGCTATAATCTTTATGGGGGAGTCCTGGTAGCATAGTGGTTAAGAGCTTGGCTGCTATCCAAAAGGTTAAAAAGAAAAAAAAAAAACCTATTTCCTTTGAGTCAATTCCAACTCGTGGGGACCCTATAAAGCAAAGTAGAACTGCCCCATAGTTTCCAAGGAGAGCATGGTGGATTTGAACTGCTGACCTTTTGGTTAGCAGCATAGCACGTAACCACTACGCCACCAGGGTTTCCATCCATGAGATAGGCAGTTTGAATCCACCAGCCACTCCTTGGAAACCCTATGGGGCAGTTTACTCTGTCCTATAGGGTTGCTATGAGTAGGAATGGACTCGATGGCAACAGGTTTTTTTTTTTTTTTAATCTTTATGGAACCCAGTCCCCAGGTCTTTCTCCTATGGAACCAGTAGGTGGGTTCTAATGGCCCACTTTTCACTTAGCAGCTGAACACTTAACCACTGCACCAGCAGGACTCCTTACTAGGGACCAGGAATTGTTATAGACACTGAAGTGAGGGTGATGAACAAGACAGATATGGTTTCTGCTTTCACGGAACTTAAGTTACAATTGGGAAGTGAAAAATAACAAGGAAACAGATAATTTCACAGTGACAAAGGACAAAGGTGATAAAATAAAGCAGGATGATTGGATGATGACTGCAGAGGCTGTTCAGACTGAAAGGTCATGGAAGCCTTCCAGATGGGTGGCTTGAGCTGAGATATAACTGATAGGAGCACTGGGGAAGGGTCTTGGGTAGGTACACTCCAGGCAGCAGGAATCTGAAAGGCTCAGAGGTGGGAATGTGCTTGTAAGTTAAGAAACAACAAGAGGACCAATGTGAATGATGCAAAATAAACAAAGAGGAGAATGTAAGGAATGAAATTAATGAAGTTAGGGTCAGACAGATCATCTGGGAGCTATATCCCATGACAGGGAGGTCAAGTTTCAGTGTAAGAAGAATGGGACACCTTTTAGGGTTTTAAGCAGGTACATACCACGATCTGACGGGTTGCCTGTCGAGAAAGAACATGGACTAAACAATGCTCATCCTAGCATGAGCTCACACTGGTAGTGGGTTAGTGGTGTCTGCAGTGTGTGATGGGCATCCCTTTACAAGGCACATGGCCACTGCAAGAAGTAAAGGACTAAGCATTACTGGAGAGTCAACCCATAGGCAACAAAATAAGTCCTGATGGAGAGTGAGGTGGGAAGGTTTTGCTCTAAGGACGCTGAGATCTGGTACTGGAAAAACCTCCAGATTCCATCAAGAGAAGCAGCTTGAGGGAGGCAGAGCCAAGATGGCAGAATAGACACGCTTTCAGCAAGCCCTCTTTACAACAAAAAAAAAAAAATTTTTTTTAAGACCCCAGAAAACAAGTGAAACGAATATATTTGTGACAAGCTGGGAGCCCTGAGCATCAAAGGCAAGCTTAGACAATGAACTGAGGGGCGGGGAAGGAAGACACCTTTCAGAAGTGGAGAGGAGTTACGGGACCTGAATCGCAGGGAGCCCTCAGGCACCATCCCGGAGCAGTGGCGGCTACGGCAGCCGCGGTGTCAGGCTGGTGCTAGCGTTCGGCCGCAGTTTCCTCAGGGAGAAGCAGCCAGCCACAGAGCCTATTCACACCTCCGGAACCTGAGGAGAATGGCACTCTCGGCAAAAGCCAAGTACTTGTATATATTTTACCACGCCTCACCCCCACCACCAAGCCGGCTTCAGCGGCTGAATCCCTGGGCCTGAGATAGACCCTGGTGAGCACCTAGAGCCATCCTCCCAGCCTTGGGGAAGGAAAACATTTGCAATTTGCGGGAAAAGATCATTTGCTAGCTCCATTAACCGGGGGAGCTCAGGACAGAAGCAGCTCCTGTCCAGGCATAAACTGTCCATGGACCTTGAGCACCTTTCCCTTCTGCATGGACCTATGTGGGCCTATTTTGGGAGAATAGGCCCTTGTTGGCAAACTCCAACCATTTCAGCTCTGCGGTGGAGAGCTGGGTGTTTGATGTTTGACATTGCTTTGCCTATTAAACAAGGTCTTCACCTACCCACATCAGGGACCTAAGGACTGGTAGCTCCACTTAGGTCACCCAGCCACCCACGACAGGGGTCCAAAGATAACTGGTACCTCCCAGTCCTTACAACCAAAAACTTTGGGTGCCCATGGTCCCCCTGCAGAACCCACCCACCAGCATGCTCTAGGGAACAGAGACATGTTTTCCTGAGAGACACTTGGGGGTTGGTTCTCAGCCCCCTGCCTTGTCCAGAGTGTGACCCCCTGCTGCAATCACACACCGGTACATATGCCAATCACCCCTGCCCCTCTAAGACTGTAGGACAGAGCCAGTACCACACACTTGATGATCAGCTACCTGGAAACCTGAGCTGAATTCATACAAGAAAACTGAATGGACTCCTAGACTGATATACATGATAACAGCTCTAGGCAGCTGGGGACAGGACACCAGAACTCCAAAAGTGAAAATAATCAAGCTAGCTCACTCAAGCAACCCACAGGGGTACACCAAAACAAAACAAAGTGAGCAGCTATGACACAGTAAGCAAGCATAAACTAATGCAATAACTTACAGATGGCTCGGAGACAACAGTCAATATCAAGTCACATAAAGAAACAGACCATGATCACCTCAACAGGATCTCAAAACAAAGAATCCAGGGATCTTCTAGATGAAAGCTCATTTCTGGAATTACCAGATGCAGAATACAAAAGTTTAATATACAGAACCCTGCAATATGCAGAGCAAGCCAAGGAACACACAGATAAAGCAACTGAAAAAATTAGAAACATAATGAAAAGTTTAATAAGCTGGAAAAATCCATAGACAGCAAGCAGAAATTCAGAAGATTAACAATAAAATTACAGAATTAGAAAACTCAATAGAAAGTCAGAGAACCAGAATTGAGCAAGTAGAAACTAGAATTTCTGAACTCGAAGATAAATCGCTTGGCAGTAATATATGTGAAGAAAAATCAGATAAAAGAATTTAAAAAAATGAAGAAACCTTAAGAATCATGTGGGACTCTATCAAGAGAAATAACCTACAAGTGTTTGGAGTACCAGAACAGGGAGGGATAACAGAAAATACAGAAAAAATTGTTGAAGATTTGTGGGCAGAAAACTTCTCTGATATTGTGAAAGACGAGAAGATATCTATCCAAGATGCTCATCAGATTCCACATAAGATAGATGTTAAAAGAAAGTCACCAAGACAGATTATAATCAAACTTGCCAAAACCAAAGATAAAGAGAGAATTTTAAGAGCAGCGAGGGATAAACGAAAAGTTACCTACAAAGGAGAGCGAATAAGAATAAGCTCGGACTACTCGGCAGAAACCATGCAGGCAAGAAGGCAATGGGATGACATTTTTAAAAAATCGAAGGAAAAAAATTGCCTGCCAAGAATCATATATCCATCAAAACTGTCTCTTAAATATGAAGGTGAAATAAAGACATTTCCAGATAAACACAAGTTGAGGGAATTTGTAAAAACCAAACCAAAACTATAAGAAATACTAAAGGGAGTTCTTTGGTTAGAAAATCAATAATATCAGCTGTCAACCAAAGACTTCAACACTGGGCAAAGCAACCAGAAGTCAACTCAGACAGGGAAACCCCCCAAAAAAGCAAGATTATTAAAAAAAAAAAGCCCAAAACAGGGTAACAGTCATGTTATTATATAAAAGAAGACAACATTAAAATAGTAAAGAGGGACTAAGGAAGTGTAATCCTACACCTTCCATATGGAGAGGAAGATTTGGCGATACAAAGAAATAAAAGTTAGTTTTAAATTTAGAAAAATAGGGGTAAATAATAAGGTAACCACAAAAGAGACAAGCTGTCCTACTCATCAAAATAAAATACAAGGGAAAAATACAGACTCAGCAGAAACAAAATCAATGACAACAAATATGAGGAAAGGACAATATATAAAGAAAATCTACACAGCACACAAAATCAAGTGGGAAAAAGAAACTGTCAACAACACAGAAAAAAAGACATCAAAATGATAGCACTAAATTCATACCTATCCATAAGTACCCTCAATGTAAATGGACTAAATGCACCAATAAAGAGACGGAGAGTGGTGGAATGGATTAAAAAACAAGATCCGTCTATTTGCTGCCTACAAGAGACACACCTTAGACTTAGAGACACAAACAAACTAAAACTCAAAGGATGGAAAAAAATATATCAAGCAAACAACAATCAAAAAAAGAGCAGGAGTGGCAATATTAATTTCTGACAAAATAGACTTTAAATCCATCAGAAAGGATAAGGAAAGACACTATATAATGATTAAAGGGACAATACACCAAGGAGATATAATCATATTAACTATTTATGCTCCCAGTGACAGGGCTGCAAGATACATAAAACAAACTCTATCAGCACTGAAAAGTGAGACAGACAGCTCCACAGTAATAGTAGGAGACTTCAATACACCACTTTCAGTGAAGGACAGGACATCCAGAAAGAAGCTCAGTAAAGTCACGGAAGATCTAAATGCCACAATCAACCAACTTGACCTCATAGACATGTACAGAACACTCGACCCAACAGCAACCAAGTATACTTTCTTTCCTAGTGCACATGGAACATTCTCTAGAATAGACCACATATTAGGTCTTAAAGCAAGCCTTAGCAGAATCCAAAACATTGAAATACTACAAAGCATCTTCTCTGACCATAAGGCCATCAAAGTGGAAATCAATAACAGGAAAAGCAGGGAAAAGAAATCAAACACTTGGAAACTGAGCAATACCCTGCTCAAAAAAGACTGGATTATAGAAGACATTAAGGATGGAATAAAGAAATTCAGAGAATCCAACGAGAATGAAAACACTTCCTATCTGAACCTTTGGGACACAGCAAAAGTGGTGCTCAGAGGCCAATTTATATCAATAAATGCACACATCCAAAAAGAAGAAAGCGCCAAAATCAAAGAATTATCTCTACAACTTGAACAAATAGAAAGAGAGCAACAAAAGAAACCCCCAGGCACCAGAAGAATGCAAATGATAAAAATTAGAACAGAACTAAATGAAATAGAAAACAGAAAAACAATTGAAAGAATTAACAAGACCAAAAGCTGGTTTTTTGAAAAAATCAACAAAACTGATAAACCACTGACCAAACTGACAAAAGAAAAACAGGAGAGGAAGCAAATAACCTGAATAAGAAATGAGAGGGGCGATATTACAACAGACCCAACTGAAATTTAAAGAATCATATCTGATTACTATGAAACACTATATTCAAATTTGAAAACCTAGAAGAAATGGATGAATTCCTAGAAACACACTACCTACCTAACCTAACACAGAGGTAGAACAACTGAATAGACCCATAACAAAAGAAGAGATTAAAAAGGTAATCAAAAAATTCCCAACAAAAAAAAAAAGCCCTGATCTGGACGGCTTCACTGCAGAGTTCTACCAAACTTTCAGAGGAGAGTTAACACCACTACTACTAAAGGTATTTCAGAGCATAGAAAACGACAGAATACTATCAAGCTCATTCTATGAAGCCACCATATCCCTGATACCAAAACCAGGTAAAGACACCACAAGAAAAGAAAATTATAGGCCTATATCCCTCATGAATGTAGATGCAAAAATCCTCAATAAAATTCTAGCCAATAGAATTCAACAACATATCAAAAAAATAATTCACCATGACCAAGTGGGATTCATACCAGGTATGCAGGGATGGTTCAACATTAGAAAAACAATTAATGTAATCCACCACATAAATAAAACAAAAGCCAAGAATCATATGATTTTATCAATTGATGCACAAAAGGTGTTTGAGAAAGTTCAACACTCATTCATGATAAAAACTCTCAGCAAAATAGCAATAGAAGGAAAATTCCTCAACATAATAAAGGGCATTTATACAAAGCCAACATCACCCTAAATGAAGAGAGCCTGAAAACATTTCCATTGAGATCGGGAACCAGACAAGGATGCCCTTTATCACCACTCTTATTCAACATTGTGCTGGAAGTCCTAGCCAGAGCAATTAGGCTAGATAAATAAATAAAGGGCATCCGGATTGGAAAGGAAGAAGTATTTCTATCTGCAGATGACATGATCTTATACACAGAAAACCCTAAGGAATCCTCAAGAAAACTACTGAAACTAATAGAAGAGTTCAGCAGAGTATCGGGATACAAGATAAACATACAAAAATCGGTTGGTTTCCTCTACACCAAAGTCTAAAACGATAAAGATCATGGAAGAAAAAATAGGGACAATGTTAGGAGCCCTAATACATGGCATAAACAGTATACAAAACATTATAAAGAATGCAGGAGAAAAACTAGATAACTGGGAGCTCCTAAAAATCAAACACCTATGCTCATCCAAAGACTTTGCCAAAAGCGTAAAAAGACTACCTACAGACTGGGAAAAAGTTTTTAGCTATGACATTTCCGATCAGCACCTGATCTCTAAAATCTACATGATACTGCAAAAACTCAACTGCAAAAAGACAAATAACCCAATTAAAAAATGGGCAAAAGATATAAATAGACCCTTCACTAGAGAAGACATTCAGGTAGCTAACAGATACATAAGGAAATGTTCATGATCATTAGCCATTAGAGAAATGCAGATCAAAACTACAATCAGATTTCATCTCACTTCCACAAGGCTGGCATTAATCCAGAAAACACAAAATAAATGTTGGAGAGGCTGTGGAGAGATTGGAACACTTATACCTTGCTGGTAGGAATGTAAAACGGTACAACCACTTTGGAAATCTATTTGGCGCTTCCTTAAAAAGCTAGAAATAGAACTACCATACAATCCAGAAATCCCACTCCTTGGAATATATCCTAGAGAAATAAGAGCCTTTACATAAACAGATATATTCACTCCCGTGTTTACTGCAGCACTGTTTATGACAGCAAAAAGCTGGAAGCAACCAAGGTGTCCATCAGCGGATGAATGGATAAATAAATTATGGTATATTCACACAATGGGAAACTATGCATCGATAAAGAACAGTGATGAATCTGTGAAACATTTTGTAACATGGAGGAACCTGGAAGGCATTATGCTGAGTGAAATAAGTCAGTTGCAAAAGGACAAATATTGTATAAGACCCTATTATAAGAACTTGAGAAATAGTTTAAACTGAGAAGAAAACATTCTTTTGTGGTTACGAGAGGGGGAAGGGGGAGTGGGAGAGGGGCATTCAGAAATTAGATAGTAGATAATAACTACTTTAGGTGAAGGGAAAGACAGCACACAATACAGGGGAGGTCAGCACAATTGGACTAAACCAAAAGCAAAGCAGTTTCCTGAATAAACTGAATGCTTCAAAGGTCAGTGTAGCAGGGGCAGGGGTCTGGGAACTATGGTTTCAGGGGACATCTAAGTCAATTGGCATAATAAAATGTATTAAGAAAACATTCTGCATCCCACTTTGAAGAGTGGAGTCTGGGGTCTTAAACGCTAGCAAGCAGCCATCTAAGATGCATCAATTGGTCTCAACCCACCTAGTCAAAGGAGAGTGAAGAACACCAAGGACACAAGGCGATTACGAGCCCAAGAGACAGAAAGGGCCACATGAACCAGAGACTACATCATCCTGAGACCAGAAGAACTAGATGGTGCCCAGCTACAACCGATGACTGCCCTGACAGGGAACACAACAGATAACCCCTGAGGGAGGAGGAGAGCAGTGGGATACAGACCCCATATTGTCATAAGACCGTACTTAATGGTCTGACTGAGACTAGAAGGACCCCGATGGTCATGGCCAGCAGACCTTCTGTTGGCCCAGGACAGGAACCATTCCTGAAGCCAACTCTTCAGACATGGATTGGACTGGACGATGGGTTGGAGAGGGATGCTGGTGAGGAGTCAGCTTCTTGGATCAGGTGGAGAATTGAGACTATGTTGGCATCTCCTGCCTGGAGGGGAGATGAGAGGGTGGAGGGGGTTAGAAGCTGCTGAAATGGACAAGAAAAGAGAGAGTGGAGGGAGAGAGCAGGCTGTCTCATTAGGGGGAGAGTAATTGGGAGTGTGTAGCAAGGTGTATATGGGTTTTTGTGTGAGAGACTGACTTGATTTGTAAACTTTCACTTAAAGCACAAGAAAAATTATTTTTTTAAAAAAAGAGAGAGAAGTAGCTTGAAAAATGTGACAGATTGGCAAGCATCAGCCAGGGGACAACCTTAGGTAGGAGGGCAAACTTCCCACGTAATTGGAGTTCTTTTTCATTGTTGTTAGCACTTTTCCTTATGTAGTTCAAAGGCTTCTCATGGACTGTGAATTGATGGATGACAGCAATTTTCAAAGTACCTCCTTGGAGAAGGTGAGCAATCAAAAACAGCAATACTTTCTGGTTGCTCCTGAGTGATCCTGCCTGGTTTAGCATTATGCTGCCCAACACAGGGAAGGCGAGCTGAAGAAGAGCACGAACTTCTCAGGGCTTTCCTATACATGCCAGGCACTGTGCTAAGTGCAAAAACTATCTTAATCAAGCCGTTCCCTAAAAGGTAAATATTGTTATTCATCAGTGGTTTGCTGGAGTCAGCTCATATCAGCTTGTATGAACTGATTGTTAAATTTTCTGAAATTTTGCAAGTTGGTTATTAAACTCAGCTGTTATTAAAAAGTAATAAACTATTTTTATGTATATATGTTGTTTAATGTGTGTGTATATATGTATATTTATCTATACATAAATATATATAACCAAATATATATGAATAAAAATATAGGTGATAAAAACTATATTAAAAATACTCAAAGCTCATCACTTTCTATTTATTTTATGTAGACAGATAAATGCTACTGTTGTTATTAGGTGCAGTTGAGTCAACTTTTACTCATAATGCCCCCGTATGACAGAGTATAACTGTCCCATAGGGTTTTCTTGGTTACAGGCATAAATGTATATGTATGTATAGTGTGTATGAGGGGGGAGGGGGTCTTTGTCCTAACTCTGTCCACCTCAGGACTCGGAGTCAGTGACTCCCTGATAGCAAAACGCACACCTAGTGCCTCATGTCTTGGTTTCTAAATCCATCATAATCCATTCTCCACTAAATGGAACCAGGGCTCCTTAGAGAAGTGGCTGAATTCAGGGCTGGGGCACAGAAAACACAGGCTGGGTATGGAGCATCTTGTTGGGTCAAAAAGCAAGAAGTGCTCAAAGAATGATGGGAAAATGTTACAAGGACACAGGAGCCAACTTGAAGTGGTTCTCACTGGCCAAATCAGGGATATTTTCTGCATCGAAATTAAAGACAGTAACAAATTATAATGAATAAAACAGGAAACTATGAGTCCATGATGATATAATAAATGAAAAGTTTGATGAAGAATGGACTGTTCACAGTTTTAAAGGCCCTTCCCTACAAAATATTTATTAACTGCAAAGATGAAAATAGTAACTTTAGAGGCGAGGCCAAGATGGCGGACTAGGTAGATGCTACCTCGGATACCTCTTGCAACAAAGACTCAGAAAAACAAGTGAATCGATCACATACACAACAATCTACGAACCCTGAACAACAAACGCAGATTTAGAGACGGAAAATGAACAAATACAGGGAAGCAGCGATTGTTTTCGGAGCCTGGAGCCAGCGTCCCAGTCAGGCAACCTTTGGCCCCTGATTTAAGGCAGAGCCCAGGGGAGCTGACCGCGCAAACAAAGGGCCCAGCCCTACCCCCCTGAACTCACCCCGGGAGGGGGCCCAGCCGGTTCGCGCAGGCGGTGTGGCGACGCAGCCAGTGGGAGAAGTCCCCGGGAGGCAGTGACTGGTCTGGGAGCTGGGAGAGCAGCGCCCCAGCCGGGGAATCGTGCCGCCGGGCATTTGACTGGGCACTGTCATGGCACAAACACGGGGAGCTGCTCCACTCCCCTGAACTAACCCCGGGAGGGGGCCCAGCCGGTTCTCGGGGGCGGCGCGGTGACGAGGTTGGCGGGACGAGAAGTCCCCGGGAGGCAGCAACTGATTTTGGAGCTGGGAGTAAAGCGTCCCAGCAGGGGAACCTTGACGCTAGAATTTGGACTGGCAGCAGAGGATCTGACCGTGACTTCAGCGGGCCAGACCCCCCGGGGGAAATCTCCACACAGCCAGCACACATAGGTGACACGCCCCGCGGGAATCTCAGATATAATAGTCATTCCAAGCAAGACAAGCAACTCTGGCTATATTCTGAGGTGCTACTCTCCTAACTCTCTGATCCCTCCCCCACCCTCCCCAGGCGGCTTCATTAACATTGGAATTGCCTGAGCCAGAGGGAGAACGGCTCCGGCTCTGCGGCGGCTTTGCTCCCCCCCCCTTTTTTTTTTCTTTTGGTCTTTTCCTAACCCACTCTTTCGGCCTGAGAGAAGGAACAACAACAACAAAAAAAAAAACCCAGGGACCAAAAATCCACCCCTAATTGGACTAAAAACACAGAACCAGCTACAGCCAAGCATATATGATCCAAATCTCAGACTTTCATCCTTACAGGGAACAGGGTGGCGGTTATAATCCAAAGGCAATTCTGATAGGGATATGACTGCATTTTTTTTTAGCAGGTTTTCTGGAAAAACTAGTTTCCCAGTGATGGCTCGGAGACAGCAGTCCATATCAAACCACATAAAGAAGCAGACCATGGCAGCTTCTCCAACCCCCCAAACAAAAGAATCAAAATCTTTCCCAAATGAAGATACAATCCTGGAATTATCAGATACAGAATATAAAAAACTAATTTACAGAATGCTTCAAGACATCACAAACGAAATAAGACTTTTTCATCAGAAACTGCAGAAAAAGCCAAGGAACACACTGATAAAACTGTTGAAGAACTCAAAAAGATTATTCAAGAACATAGTGGAAAAATTAATAAGTTGCAAGAATCCATAGAGAGACAGCATGTAGAAATCCAAAAGATTAACAATAAAATTACAGAATTAGACAACGCAATAGGAAGTCAGAGGAGCAGACTTGAGCAATTAGAATGCAGACTGGGACATCTGGAGGACCAGGGAATTAACACCAACATAGCTGGAAAAAAATCAGATAAAAGAATAAAAAAAAAAATGAAGAAACCCTAAGAATCATGTGGGACTCTATCAAGAAGGATAACTTGCGTGTGATTGGAGTCCCAGAACAGGGAGGGAGGACAGAAAACACAGAGAAAATAGTTGAAGAACTCCTGACACAAAACTTCCCTGACATCATGAAAGATGAAAGGATATCTATCCAAGATGCTCATCGAACCCCATTTAAGATTGATCCCAAAAGAAAAACACCAAGACATATTATCATCAAATTCGCCAAAACCAAAGATAAAGAGAAAATTTTAAAAGCAGCCAGGGAGAAAAGAAAGGTTTCCTTCAAGGGAGAATCAATAAGAATAAGTTCAGACTACTCAGCGGAAACCATGCAGGCAAGAAGGGAATGGGACGACATATATAGAGCACTGAAGGAGAAAAACTGCCAACCAAGGATCATATATCCAGCAAAACTCTCTCTGAAATACGAAGGCGAAATGAAGATATTTACAGATAAACACAAGTTTAGAGAATTTGCAAAAACCAAACCAAAGCTACAAGAAATACTAAAGGATATTGTTTGGTCAGAAAACAAATAATATCATATACCAGCACAACACAAGGTCACAAAACAGAACATGCTGATATCAACTCAAATAGGGAAATCACAAAAACAAATTAAGATTAATTAAAAAAAAAATACTCATAACAGGGCATCACTGAAGTCAATATGTAAAAGATCACAATAACCAAAAAGAGGGACTAAATACAGGAGGCATAGAACTGCCATATGGAGAGTGATACAAGGCGATATGGAACAATACAAGTTAGGTTTTTACTTAGAAAAATAGGGGTAAATAATAAGGTAACCACAAAGAGGTATAACAACTCCATAACTCAAGATAAAAGCCAAGAAAAACGTAACGACTCAACAAACATAAAGTCAAACACCATGAAAATGAGGATCTCACAATTTACTAAGAAAAACGTCTCAGCACAAAAAAGTAAGTGGAAAAATGAAATTGTCAACAACACACATAAAAAGGCATCAAAATGACAACACTAAACACTTATTTATCTATAATTATGCTCAATGTAAATGGACTAAATGCACCAATAAAGAGACAGAGAGTCTTGGACTGGATAAAGAAACACAATCCGTCTATATGCTGCCTACAAGAGACACACCTTAGACTTAGAGACACAAACAAACTAAAACTCAAAGGATGGAAAAAAATATATCAAGCAAACAATAAGCAAAAAAGAAGAGGAGTAGCAATATTAATTTCTGACAAAATAGACTTTAGACTTAAATCCACCACAAAGGATAAAGAAGGACACTACATAATGATAAAAGGGACAATTGATCAGGAAGACATAACCATATTAAATATTTATGCACCCAATGACAAGGCTGCAAGATACATAAATCAAATTTTAACAGAATTGAAAAGTGAGATAGATACCTCCACAATTATAGTAGGAGACTTCAACACACCACTTTCGGAGAAGGACAGGACATCCAGTAAGAAGCTCAACAGAGACACGGAAGACCTACTTAAAACAATCAACCAACTTGACCTCATTGACTTATACAGAACTCTCCACCCAACTGCTGCAAAGTATACTTTTTTTCTAGCGCACATGGAACATTCTCTAGAATAGACCACATATTAGGTCATAAAACAAACCTTTGCAGAATCCAAAACATCAAAATATTACAAAGCATCTTCTCAGACCACAAGGCAATAAAACTAGAAATCAATAACAGAAAAACTAGGGAAAAGAAATCAAATACTTGGAAACTGAACAATACCCTCCTGAAAAAAGACTGGGTTATAGAAGACATCAAGGAGGGAATAAGGAAATTCATAGAATGCAACGAGAAGGAAAATACTTCCTATCAAAACCTCTGGGACACAGCAAAAGCAGTGCTCAGAGGCCAACTTATATCAATAAATGCACACATACAAAAAGAAGAAAGAGCCAAAATCAGAGAACTGTCCCTACAACTTGAACAAATAGAAAGTGAGCAACAAAAGAATCTATCAGGCACCAGAAGAAAACAAATAATAAAAATTAGAGCTGAACTAAATGAATTAGAGAACAGAAAAACAATTGAAAGAATTAACAAAGCCAAAAGCTGGTTCTTTGAAAAAATTAACAAAATTGATAAACCATTGGCTAGACTGACTAAAGAAATACAGGAAAGGAAACAAATAACCCGAATAAGAAACGAGAAGGACCACATCACAACAGAACCAAATGAAATTAAAAGAATCATTTCAGATTATTATGAAAAATTATACTCTAACAAATTTGCAAACCTAGAAGAAATGAATGAATTCCTGGAAAAACACTACCTACCTAAACTAACACATTCAGAAATGGAACAACTAAATAGACCCATAACAAAAAAAGAGATTGAAACGGTAATCAAAAAACTCCCAACAAAAAAAGCCCTGACCCGGACGGCTTCACTGCAGAGTTCTACCAAACTTTCAGAGAAGAGTTAACACCACTACTTCTGAAGGTATTTCAAAGCATAGAAAATGACGGAATACTACCCAACTCATTCTATGAAGCTACCATCTCCCTGATACCAAAACCAGGTAAAGACATTACAAAAAAAGAAAATTACAGACCTATATCCCTCATGAACATAGATGCAAAAATCCTCAACAAAATTCTAGCCAATAGAATTCAACAACATATCAAAAAAATAATTCACCACGATCAAGTGGGATTTATACCAGGTATGCAAGGCTGGTTTAATATCAGAAAAACCATTAATGTAATCCATCACATAAAGAAAACAAAAGACAAAAACCACATGATCTTATCAATTGATGCAGAAAAGGCATTTGACAAAGTCCAACACCCATTTATGATAAAAACTCTCACCAAAATAGGAACTGAAGGAAAATTCCTCAACATAATAAAGGGCATCTATGCAAAGCCAACAGCCAATATCACTCTAAATGGAGAGAGCCTGAAAGCATTTCCCTTGAGAACGGGAACCAGACAAGGATGCCCTTTATCACCGCTCTTATTCAACATCATGCTAGAAGTCCTAGCCAGAGCAATTAGGCTAGACAAAGAAATAAAAGGCATTTGGATTGGCAAGGAGGAAGTAAAATTATCTCTATTTGCAGATGACATGATCTTATACACAGAAAACCCTAAGGAATCCTCCAGAAAACTACTGAAACTAATAGAAGAGTTTGGCAGAGTCTCAGGTTATAAGACAAACATACAAAAATCACTTGGATTCCTCTACATCAACAAAAAGAACATCGAAGAGGAAATCACCAAATCAATACCATTCACAGTAGCCCCCAAGAAGATAAAATACTTAGGAATAAATCTTACCAAAGATGTAAAAGACCTATACAAAGAAAACTACAAAGCCCTACTACAAGAAATTAAAAAGGACATACTTAAGTGGAAAAACACACCTTGCTCATGGATAGGAAGACTTAACATAGTAAAAATGTCTGTTCTACCAAAAGCCATCTATACATGTAACGCACTTCCGATCCAAATTCCAATGTCATTTTTTAATGTGATAGAGAAACAAATCACCAATTTCATATGGAAGGGAAAGAAGCCTCGGATAAGCAAAGCATTAATGAAAAAGAAGAAGAAAGTGGGAGGCCTCACTCTACCTGATTTCAGAACCTATTATACAGCCACAGTAGTCAAAACAGCCTGCTACTGATACAACAGGCACATAGACCAATGGAACAGAATTGAGAACCCAGATATAAATCCATCCACGTATGAGCAGCTGATATTTGACAAAGGCCCAGTGTCAGTTAATTGGGGAAAAGATAGTCTTTTTAACAAATGGTGCTGGCATAACTGGACATCCATTTGCAAAAAAATGAAACAGGACCCATACCTCACACCATGCACAAAAGCTAACTCCAAGGGGATCAAAGACCTAAACATAAAGACTAAAACGATAAAGATCATGGAAGAAACAATAGGGACAACGTTAGGAGCCCTAATACAAGGCATAAACAGAATACAAAACATTACCAAAAATGACGAAGAGAAACCCGATAACTGGGAGCTCCTAAAAATCAAACACCTATGCTCATCTAAAGACTTCACCAAAACAGTAAAAAGACCACCTACAGACTGGGAAAGAATTTTCAGCTATGACATCTCCGACCAGCGCCTGATCTCTAAAATCTACAGGATTCTGTCAAAACTCAACCACAAAAAGACAAACAACCCAATCAAGAAGTGGGCAAAGGATATGAACACACACTTCACTAAAGAAGATATTCAGGCAGCTAACAGATACATGAGAAAATGCTCTCGATCATTAGCCATTAGAGAAATGCAAATTAAAACTACAATGAGATTCCATCTCACTCCAACAAGGCTGGCATTAATCCAAAAAACACAAAATAATAAATGTTGGAGAGGCTGCGGAGAGATTGGAACTCTCATACACTGCTGGTGGGAATGTAAAATGGTACAACCACTTTGGAAATCTATCTGGCATTATCTCAAACAGTTAGAAATAGAACTACCATACAACCCAGAAATCCCACTCCTCGGAATATACCCTAGAGAAACAAGAGCCTTCACACAAACAGATATATGCACACCCATGTTTATTGCTGCTCTGTTTACAATAGCAAAAAGCTGGAAGCAACCAAGGTGTCCATCAACGGATGAATGGGTAAATAAATTGTGGTATATTCACACAATGGAATACTACGCATCGATAAAGAACAGTAACAAATCTGTGAAACATTTCATAACATGGAGGAACCTGGAAGGCATTATGCTGAGTGAAATTAGTCAGAGGCAAAAGGACAAATAATGTATAAGACCACTATTATAAGATCTTGAGAAATAGTATAAACCAAGAAGAACACATACTTTTGTGGTTACGAGGGGGGGAGGGAGGGAGGAAGGGAGAGGGTTTTTTATTGATTAATTAGTAGATAAGAACTGCTTTAGGTGAAGGGAAGGACAACACTCAATACATGGAAGGTCAGCTCAGTTGGACTGGACCAAAAGCAAAGAAGTTTCCGGGATAAAATGAATGCCTTAAAGGTCAGCGGAGCAAGGTCGGGGGTTTGGGAACCATGGTTTAAGGGGACTTCTAAGTCAATTGACAAAATAATTCTATTATGAAAACATTCTGCATCCCACTTTGAAATGTGGCGTCTGGGGTTTTAAATGCTAACAAGCGGCCATCTAAGATGCATCAGTTGGTCTCAACCCACCTGGAGCAAAGGAGAATGAAGAACTCCAAGGTCACACGACAACTAAGAGCCCAAGAGACAGAAAGGGCCACACGAACCAGAGACCTACATCATCCTGAGACCAGAAGAACTAGTTCGTGCCTGGCCATAATCGATGACTGCCCTGACAGGGAGCACAACAGAGAACCCCTGAGGGAGCAGGAGATCAGTGGGATGCAGACTCCAAATTCTCATAAAAGGACCATACTTAATGGTCTGACTGAGACTAGAGGAATCCCGGCGGCCATGCTGCCCAGACCTTCTGTTGGCACAGGACAGGAACCATCCCCGAAGACAACTCATCAGACATGAAAGGGACTGGACAGTGGGTGGGAGAGAGATGCTGATGAAGAGTGAGCTAATTATATCAGGTGGACACTTGAGACTGTGTTGGCATCTCCTGTCTGGAGGGGTTATGGGAGGATAGAGAGAGTTGGAAGCTGGCAAAATTGTCACGAAAGGAGAGACTGTAAGGGCTGACTCATTAGGGGGAGAGCAAGTGGGAGTACGGAGTAAGGTGTATATAAACTTATATGTGACAGTCTGACTTGATTTGTAAACGTTCACTTGAAGCTCAATAAAAGTTAATAAAAAAAGAAAATAGTAACTTTACCATGGAGTAGGCTGCAAATACCACCTTAATCAAATTAACACCATCAGTCATGGAGCAAATGAAATCATGAGTCATTTTATTGGATTCAAAAAAAGGAATGCAGCATCACATCTGTGATATTCTTGCTGAAGATGCACAACCTGAATTTAATCATGAGCAAACATCAGACAAATCCAAATTGCTAGGCATTCTACAAAATAATTAGCCTGTAATCTTCAAATGTGTCAATGTCATGAAAGTCAAAGAAAGCCTCAACAACTATTCAATTGTGAAGGAGACTAAAGCAAGCTGACAACTGAGTCTAACACATGATACTGAGCAGCATTCCGTTGCTATGGAGGACATAATTAAGACAATTGGTGGTAGGAAATCAATGCCGATTTCCTGCTTTTGATGGTTACATTGTAGTTATGTAGGAGAATGTCTTTGTAGAAAACACACAGTAAAATATTAGGGGGTGACAGAATATCAGGTTGGCAGTTTATTATCAGGAAAAAAGAAAAAAATTGTATTGCAATGTGACTGTAAGTTTGAAATTATTCTTTGATCAATAAATTTGTTTTTGAAACCCTAATTAATGTCCCGAGTGAAATCTTCAGGGGTTTAGATGCAGCAGTGGCTATTTGTAAAAATAAGAATGCCATCTTTGAGTTCCAAGAGCAATAAAGTGATACAAAATGCCTTGGTCTACCAGAGGAAAATTTGTTGGGAAAAAAAAAAGTCATTAATTAATATTTTTTTAGAATTCTAAGTTGTTTAGTGAGTAGAGTAGCATGCTAGTTTTTGCAAGAATGAATTATAACAGAGTTGTATTTTTGGGTGTTTTTGTATTTTTGTGTTTTATATGTATGCTGTACAACCACCTTTAATAATACTTTATTCCCCAAAGATAAATGTAAATGATAATAACAGTAATAGTGCCAGCTACTGTTTATTGGATATTTATTATGTACACTCTGCTCTGAGGTATGTGGTATTATTCCTTCCGTTTTACATACCGGGAAACTGAAGCTTAAATGGGTTAAGCACACTGACACATAGTGTAGCCAACTTTTGAAGCCATATTTTTCAACTCCAAAGATTATACTGTAACTATTGCCCTATAGTGCCTCCCATAGAGGATGTGGAGAAGGGGATTTTAGGGAAGATACCAGAAGACTGGCCTTCATTCTAGATTCCTCCTACTCCCTCATTACTTACCTCAATCCAATCCTTCACCACTGCTAGTTCCATTTTAAAATTTGACACCTTCCTTTCTACATTAGTTAAGGTCGCAGCATTTTCCCCTTGGTTCCTGACAACAGGCTCCCACTCTTCCTGTTTTTCATTTCATCCCTCTTTAGAGCCTTCCTCCATACTGCCATCAGGGTGATTGGTCTAAAAAATGCAAATCTAATTATCACAAATGTGCTTAAAATCCCATATGGGGAGAATTCCCCTGCATGGCCCCCATTACCTGTGTGTTAAAATTAAAACATGACACTGAGGCTTCCCATGATCTGGCCTCTGTGTATCTATCTCTTCAGCCTCATCAACCAAGGTCCCATGCAAACCCTCTCCCTGAGGTGTTTTTGAGAGATTTATACTTCTCTGAATATACCAACATTCTCTTATGCACAGTCAATACTTGTGATATTGTGAATAATCATCTCTTGCCAGCATTTTCTAGCGTTCTCCCCTTGCCTTCCCTTTCCTTCCCTTCCCCAACAAGGCTTAGCTGGATACTTCTTTGTTATTCTCATTACATTTATGTAAAGATGTATGTCTTTGTTATCTAGTGCTACTATAACAGAAATACAAGTGGATGGCTTTAACAAAGAGAAACTTATTTTCTCACAGTAAAATAGGCTAAAAGTCCAAATTCAGGGTGTCAGCTCCAAGGGAAGTCTTCCTCTGTTGGCTCTGGAGGAATGTCCTCATCAATCTTCCACTGGACTAGGAGCTTCTCCGTGCAGGAACCCTGAGTCCAAAGAATGCGCTCTGCTCCCAGCGCTGATTTCTCAGTGATATGAGGTCCCCTTGTCTCTCTGCTTGCTTCTCTCTTTTATATCTCAAAAGAAACTGGCTCAAGACACAGTCCAATCCTGTAGATTGTGTTGTGCCTCATCAACACATTCCCTATCGTTAACATTATACCTATTACATACCCATTGCCATCAAGTCCATTCTGACTCTTAGCGACCCTATAGGACAGAGTAGAAATCCCCCCATAGAGTTTCCAAGAAGCGCATGCTATAGGACAGAGTAGAACTGCCCCCATAAAGTTTCCAAGGAGTGTGTGGTGGATTCAAACTGACGACCCTTTGGTTAGCAACTGTAGCTCTTAACCCCTACCCCACCAGTGTTTTCCACTAACATCATAGAGGCAGGATTTACAACACGGGAAAATCACATCAGATGACAAAATGGTGGAAAATCACATAATACTGGGAATAATGGCCTAGCCAAATTGATACACATATTTTTTGGAGACACAACTCAATCCATGAAATTCTATCCTTTGGTCCCCCCAAATTCATGTCCTTGCCACTTGTAAAACATATTCACCCCATCATATCATAACAAAATCTTAACTCCAAGTCCAGAACCCAAAAATTCCTCTTCATCTGTGAAATCTAGAATACAGGTTATCTGCTTCCAAAGATAAAATGGCAGTACAGGCACAAGCTAGACATTTCCATTACAACTGGGAGAAACTGGAGGGAAAGAAGAAATAACATCTACTTTTTTTTTAAGCAAGTCAGCAGAATACATTACTTTAGCCCTCAAGGCTTTGAAAATAATCCTCTGTTCTCTGAGACAATTTACACAATGGCCTTGCCCTTCAAACTCTAGGTATTGGCCACACTTTCCAGATTCCAAGTGGAGACCCCTCAGCCCTGGGCTTCAGCTCCACCTTCCAGGCCTGTTGGGACAGCAACTCTGCTTCCTTGGCTTTAACGCAGCATTCTCCTAGTTCATCTGAGTGGTGGCTCCACCGTTAGAAACACCAGAGGTCATGGCTCCACCCTTTGAAACCCCAGAAGTCGTGGTCGTGCCTTTTGAGACTGAGGCAGCTTGGCTTCCTGTGTTCCTTATCTCTTCAGCTTCTGCTTCCTGGTTCCTTGGCCTCTCCACCCTCGGGCCTCATGCCTGCATGTGCCCTACTGGGACAAGTGTTCCAAAAGCACTGTAGCTACACTGATAAGTGCCCAGGGCATCCCACTCTGCCAGGAAGCTTCCTGCACACAGGCACTCAGCTCCCTGGCTCCATGGGTCGGCAAGCCTAGCTCCACCAATAAGTGCCCAGAGGCACACCACTCCACCAGAAAGCCTCCTGCACACAGACACTCAGCTTTCTCACTCCATGCGTTGGCTCCAGAACTGCCTGGTGCTGGTCTCCTTGCTCTGCTGCTGCTGATCATCTGCTGTAGCCAGTCCCCTGCTGCTGTTTCTCACCACCTGCACCTTCTCCAATGTTAACAGTTCTCCTCACTTCCTTCTGAGTCTTCTATCCATTCACAGCTTCAAAACCACTTCCTTATTTTAGGTATCTGTTAGAACAGCACCCCACTCTCTCGGTAGTAAATTCTGCCTCAGTTATCTAGTGCTGCTATAACAGAAACACCACAAGTGAATCGCTTTAACAAAGAGAAATTTGTTTCCTCACAGCAAAGTAGGCTTAAAGTCCCAATTCAGGGTGTCAGCTCCAGGGGAATGCTTTCCCTCTCTGTTGGTTCTGGAGGAAGGTCCTCATCAGTCTTCCCCCAGACTGGGATCTTCTCCTTGCAGGAACTCCAGGTCCAAAGGATGTGCTTTCCTCCCAGCACTGCTTTCTTGGTGGTTTGAGGGCCCCTTGTCTCTCTGCTCGCTACTCTCTTTTATAACCCAAAAGAAACTGGCTCAAAACGCAATCCAATACTGTAGATTGTGTCCTGTCTCATCAACACAACATCCCCCCTCGTTAACATCATAGAGTTAGGATTTACAAAACATAAGAAAGTCACATTCAGATAACAAAATCGTGGACAATCACACAACACTGGGAATCATGGCCTAGCCAAATTGATACACATATTTCTGGGAGACACAATTCAGTCCATGACATGGTCTTTTATATAATCTATCAGGACACAATGTAACCTTCCGTCATCAAACTGAGCTCCTTGAAAGAAGAGATGAGAGTTTGTTTGTCTTTGAATCCTTCCTAAAACTAAGAGGGTACTATACAAAACCACATTGAAAGAGTGAGTGAATTAATGACTACACATCAATGAATTAGCAGCTGAGTACAATTTATACACAATGTTAAAGTAAAGTGAAGGAAAATGGTTTTCAGGAGTGCATTTCACAAGAGTTGTGGGAGAAGCTGACCAAGGGGTTAAATAGTTTGGCAAGAAGATGATCAGGGAAGGTTTTCAACAAATACACAGAGGACTTGTTAACTGAACCTACATTTTGAGTGAACAGGCTTTACACATTGTGCATCCTCAGCCCTGCAGGTGTGCAATGGCTTTTAAAATTAAATTAATGGGCAGCTGTTATGGGTTGAATTGTGTGCCACAAAGATATTTTGAAGTCCTAACTCCTACACCTGTGAATGTGACCCTATTTGGAAATAGGGTCTTTGCAGATGTAATCAAATTAAAATGAGAATATTAGGGTGGCCCCTAATTCAATATGTCTGGTGTCCTTATAAGAAGAGAAGAGACACAGAACACAGGGGAGAAGGCCATGTGGAGAGAAAGGCAAGGATTGGAGCAATGTGTCTATAAGCCAAAGAACACCAAGGACTGCTGGCAACCACCAGAAGCTAGGAGAGAGGCATGGAGCAGATTCTTAGAGTCTACAGAAGGAACTAACCCTGCCGACACACCTTGATTTCAGATTTCTGGCCTCCAGACCTGTGAGAGAATAAATTTTTATTTTTTTAAGTCACCCAGTTTGTGGTAATTTCTTACAGCAGCCCTAGGAAACTAATACAGTAATGAACGTTCATCATATAAAATTCCAAATGTACAAAATAGAATAGAATGACAAGGAAAGTTCCCTCTCCTCCCTACGCCCATCCCCTGGCTCTGCAGTGGGGACTCTGCTGTTCCCACTGCAGAAGCAACCACTATAAATAACCATTTGGAGTGCTTTTGTTTCCTCCCAAAGATTCTTTCTCCATAACTTGGAAATGAATTATAGGAAATAACTGTAAATCAGTGATTTATAATGTGGAAGTGGAGTGGGCGCTGAGGTGGAAAGGGCAAATAAATCCTGCAATGACCCTTTATTTACATATACAAAAAGGACAAACTCATAATTTTCCCTGGAAATTAAAACAGCCCTATACTAGACATTCCAGTGTGCATTTTAATTGAAATCTGTAAGACTGATCACAAATGAGCTTAGAAAAATGTAGATAATTGCACATGAATATTAACAGAAGTGATCAAATAAAGATATAAAGACATTTGGATTAATCTGCATTTGTGAAATCTCCTGGTTCTTATATTTTTCTTCTGGAAGTTAAAGCCATAAATTATGGCTATAGTTTGACTTGACTGTTAATTTGTTATCCATTAGTCTTCATTTCCTAGGTCTTATTAGTGAAAAGCAAATTTACATTAATTTGTTTTATGCAAATTAATCTGTTTAATTTAATCTTTATTCTCCATTAACAGCCAGAGTTTTAAAATTAATAGATATGAAACTTGGACACATACAATGAAAGTTAAACCCTCATGCACTGAATACAGGGCTGGTTCGTATATATAAAGTAAGTTAATTTTGACCATTTGGGCTCAGATTTAAAAATTAGGTACTTTTTATGAAATGAAAAGTGGTAAACAGCTTGTGCAATTTTGAAAACCACGATGTAATTAGTACAAACTGAGCATAAAAGTCACCTTAGATGCTACAAAATGGGCCAGCTATTAACAATAACAATATCAGTGTATACCCCCACTGCTCTGCCACAGTTTAAAAAACAGTTGTTGCTGCTTCTAATTTGGATAGATTTTTTTCTATCCTGAGGCTTTGGGCAAAAGTACTTTTTTTTTTAATGTATTCATAAGGCAAGCCTTCAGAAATATATCTTCCATCTGTGGACAGATATGGAAATGTCAAAGAAGAAAATCCCACAACTCTGTTAGGAGTGAAAGAAAAGAGTTTTATTGAGGAGTAATACAGCTTGAGCTGGGCAGTGCTAAGTAAACAATACAAGGCACGATGCAGTTCAAGCAGAGAGAGGGGTTTATATACATAGAGAACAAAGGAAAGGTAGGGAGTTAATGATAAATTATAAATAAGATCAACTTCAGCTTGAAATCCTTTGAAATGTAAGGTCAACCACTTAGCCAGGAGGGAGTTAGTTACCACCTAGGTGAGTGGCCCCAGCCAGTTTGGTTATACATGATTGCAGTCATGAATACATTTTTCTTGGGAACAAATTCTTTTGTTCTTGACACAAGAACAAAAATCTTGACACATTCTTCCCATGAACAAATGGTTTACATCCTGATCTTTTGTTTCCTGGGAATGCATGTTGGCCCCGTCAGTCTTATGTTTGATACAAGTGCCCCCAGTTTGAAATTTTTCTATTTACATTTCCCCCCTTTGATCAAATCTCCTCTAGGGGGCATTAATCACCCACAATGGAGTAGCCTTTCTTCTGCAAGGACTTTGTTTTCTTGAGGATCTTTGATTATTAAAAATTATCTTCTTCACCTTGCCGAACTAATAGACCTCATCTTCAGTGTGAGTACGTTTAGTGGGAAACATTTTAACAGACAAGGCCACATTCAAGGAATATTTCTTAGTCAGAAGAGAATGATAGTGGTTAAGATGAAACATACCCAGGGAGATAAAAGGGAAGTGATTAAACTGTACAATCATTGGTGAAAACCTGTGAAACCAGCATGATTTTATATGAAGGGCCAAATGGTTTTGAAGTACAGCATTTCATGGATAAAATACAATGAACTAAAGCAAAATGCATTTTATAATTACAATAATAGAAACAATGAAGAATATAAAATTCCAAAATGAAGTAGCAATTTTTTCCATTACACCGCAAGGGAAAAACCAATTACTTACAATGTCAGTTAAGGAAGAAACAGGATCATAAAGGCGAGATATTACATATTACATATGATTAACATAGAATGCAATATTAGCACTATTGTCAGGAATGTAGACACAGCAATCAGATTATATTATGGCACAGATACCTCCTTGGGCTACAGTGAGAATGTCAAGGGGCATTCTATTATGGAGTACTATTTTTCTTATCATTGCTCTTTTGGTATTGATCTCTTAGAGTCCATGGCACTGTCATTTAGGGCAGTTTGTATATATTTGGTTAATATTCCTACATGCCATTGATAGCCAGTGCAGCCAGGAGCTGCTTAGCCATTATCAAACAATGCCTTAAGTGATAGCACTGGATATGGCTCAATTGGGAGCTGCTCAGACTAAGCAGAAACTGCCCCCTCCTGTCCATTGTCCTCAAAGCGCTGGGTGTGGCTCAAGCCAATCAAACCCAGTTTACTAGCCTACATGCCAAAGAAAAAAATGCAATTTGTCTTACTGTGCCTGCAAGCAACCATGATAACCTATGTAGACCATAATGTTTGTATGTACTTCCTTGTGAAAGACGCTATAAAAAGTTTTGCCTCCCTTTGTTTGGGGAGCTTGATTTGAGGAATATGCCTCCTTGCTCCTTGCCTGGGAGCTTGCAATGAATGTTCTTCCTCCCTCTTCACCTGGGTGTGTCTTTGTTGACAAGAAGCTGTACTGAGCAGGGTGTGATTTGGGTAACACCATAACATCTTCAAGTCCTATCTGAGGTGCAAATACTGCTGCTAAATGATCAAGCCGATAAAACACTGATGGAAACTATCGAGCTCTTAATATAGGTACATTAGCTGGTAAGGGGAGTTCAGTTAAAATACGTCCTGGAGTCCAGCTCAGGCCCAGAGTGCATCTTCTAATTCACCCTGGCAAGAGCCAGGGCAAACTTGGTTCCACAAAGCCAAAAGGTATCATTGTGTCATTAGGGGCTATCCAATAGATGCTGAGTATCGTAACTAGTCAATGGCAAACCAACCAGTAGCTTGTAAGGGTATAACTGATGCACATTCAGACATTGGCAGCTATTTCGTATAACTGGTGATGGTTGGGTTGTTCATATGGGTGTGGTTAGATTGTTCTCACCAAAGGGGAGCAACCTGACTTAGCCTCTCTGCTTGGAAAGTTAACCAGATGAGACCGTCCCACAATTGTTGATATGGACCTACAATATGAAGACTACTGTTTATGGGTTTGGAAGATTCATTAGCTAGCTCTTCTTGGGCAACTTTATTTAGTAAAGTAAGGGTGTGTTAAGACTAAAGGTTAAGTTATGGCCTGAGTTTCATTCTGATCCAAAAAAAGGCCACTTATCAATGGACAATCTAGTAATAGTGATTTCCTGTAGTAATGAACTATTTCTCCATTGCTTTCATATCCATCGATCAACAGCAACCCAATCAGATCCCTGTAGTGAAGAGACCCACCAGGGAAGGCCAGACTGACATGAGGCTGGAAGGGTACCACATATTCAACAATTAAACCCTTTAAAATGGTGAGCATAAGCATCTGCCCAATCTAGGGAAACATTAGTAAAGGCATGAGTGTAGCAAATGTAAAAAGAAAAAAAGATAAAGAGATGCATTTTCAGGCCTGGTCCAGGGTCTTGTGTCAGTTGTCTGCTTTAGATGCCATCTGCTTCTTCTGGCCACAGGGACATTTAAATGTAACCTTCAATTCTCTGGTGGATTGGCTGGTCCAAAGAGAAGTCTTAACCTTTTCACCTGTGACAAATGGATCCCTCTAATTTGGCTACACATGAATTGATGAGAAGGACTAAGTATAGTCCCTTCCAATGAGGTTTTAATAAGTCTTTTATTTGATGTCTCTTCTAATATATATATTCTCCTGGAACAATGTTAGGCAGACTTCAGGAGTCTAGTTTGGTTCATCAAAGGCTTCTCTAACCTGTGAAAGGCATTCTTTAGAATATTGGATTAAAGACTGGAAATACTTCAGTAATTCAGGTTGAACAATGCAAGGGTCAGTGCAGGCAACATAAGGAAGGACCATGGGTTATTTCATAGATAGTAAGTTTGTGAGATCCAAATGGTATGGATCTCAGATTTAAAAGAACTAAGGGAAGGACCTTAGGCCACGATAAATGTAAAGTTTCACAAAGCTTTGCTATTGGGGTTTTTATTATTCCATTAATTCTCTCTGATAGACTAGAAGACTGAGGATGATAGGGACAATGTAGCCTTTGATAAATAGGAAAAATTCAGCACAGTTCTTGGTTGACCTGACTGGTGAAATAAGTTCCTTGATCACGATAAAGAGTTTTTGGTGCCCCCAAGTGGATATGATGTTTTCAAGAAGTTTCTTTGCTACAAAGGCTGCAGCAGCACAATGGCAGGGGAAGGCTTCTACCCAATGTGAAAATCTACAAATCATTACTAATACATATTTATAACCATTTGAGGGTGGAAGGTAAATAAAATCTAGCTGCCATTCAAGCATAGGCCAGGAAGGTAAAGGGTATTGTCCAGATGGGACTTTAAGGTGTTTTCTGGGATTGTGACAAGGGCAAATAGGGCAATGGGTGGCAACATGTTGGGCAGTCTCAAAAAATTTTCCCCACCAATATTTTTTTAAGATCTCAACCATTTTTATCTTGTCCCATGTAAGGCTTGCATCATAGGATTATGCATGAAATTGATAAGACAGTTTTTAATTTAGTAGCAGAATCCTGCCTTTTTCCACGCCTTAATTTCATCTGCTTGGGCTAATCATTGGTGTTTTTAATGTTTTTCTAAAGTTAATTCATGAAGGCTGGAGTTATCCATAGTCAAATCTGGGAAGTCCCTTACTGTATCATAAGTGCAGAAATAACTTGACAGCAGCTTTCTTGGCTACCATATCAGCAAGATTATTCCTTCAAATTTTTTTTCAGTTTGGAGTACTCCTTTCGGCTGGTGAGCTTGTATTTTTATCACAGCAGTTTCAGAGGGGAATAATAGAATGTCTAGAAGATCCTCTACTAAAGCTCTATTTTTTTATGGCATTTCTGGAAGATGCTAAAAACCTTGTTTCCATAACGTGCCAAAATCATGTACAATTCCCAAACAATATCTGCTATTCATAAAATATTAACATATTTTCCTGAAGAAATTCTATAAGCTCTACTGAGGGTAATTAATTCAGCTTATTGAGCTGAAGTGGCTTCAGGGAGAACCTGAGTTTCAAATTTCAGTAGAAGTCCTAACAGTGTATCCATCTTGATAGCAAGGAATAGCAGGATTAGGTTTTAAACAGAAACCATCCACAAACAAAACTAAATCAGGATTAGTTAAAAGGATCACTTTTAAGGCTTTTTGAGGGGCTAAAAGTTGTCCAGACAAGTCTAGGCAATCATGTGTAGGATAGTAGTTTTCATTAGCTACAGGGAGAAGAGTAGCTGGATTTAAACAGATTATGGAATGTAATCTAGTGTTAGAAGCAGCCAGAAAGAGAACTTCATAGAAGGTGAGCCTGCTGGCAGGAAGATATTATGTCAAGGCAGAACTAAGTAAAGCAAACACAGCATGGGGCACATAGACATCTAAAAAGTTTTCTAGCATCTCATCTGCTGTGGTTCATACTAGTTTGGCAGTAGCAGCCACAGCCCTAAGGCAGGGAGAGTATCCCCTGGCTACAGAATCAAGTTGTAGGTCTTTATCCTCCATGTTTTTAAGTTAGTATGCCTAAAGTGTTTCCAGACACTTCATGTACAAATAAGGAAAAAGCTAGGTGTTAGGAAAACATAGAGCAGACATGTACATTAAATCCTTTTTAATTGAACTACAGCCTCTCAATTGTCTCGTGCAATTTGGAGTGAATCTGGCTCAGAGGCTCTTAAATATTTGTATAAAAGTTGAGCCAACAAAGAAAAATTGGGAATCCAAGTTCAACAATAGCTGCAGGGTCCTAGAAACCCACATAGCTGCTCCTTTATTTTGGGTATAGGAAAGACAAGAATAGCTTATTTTCATTTAGAATAGATAGAGGTGCCTTCTGCAGAAATTGGGTGGCCCAAATATTTAAGAGAAGGCTTAGCTAAATGAAATTTTTCTCTGGAAACCTTATGTCCACCAACAGCCAGGTGTTTTAATAAAGCTACATTGTCATCAAGGCAGGCTTGCTGGGAGGTTGAGAAAACTAGCAAATAATGTATTGCAGTAATGTGGATTTGTTTCTAAACTTTAAAGGCTGCAAATCTGCATGCAGAATCTGAGAACAATAGGTGGGAAATTCAGTAAACCCATGGCCATTACAGTCCAAGTGAACCGTTGATTTTCCAAGGTAAAAGCAAACAAATATCAACTTTCAGAATGCACAGGAATACTGAAAAAGGCACTGAAAGGATCCACAACAGTAAAATGAATTGGATCTGAAGGGACATTGGAAAGTAATATATGAGAATTAGGGACTACCGGGAATCTAGGAATAACAATACAGTTGATTGCATGCAAATTTTGAACTAATCTCCAGCCCCTATTATTTGTTTTTTTTTTTAATTGGAAGAACAGGAGTATTAGAAGGGCTGGTACAAGGGACAATGAAACCTTTAGAAAGGAAATCTTGTATGATGGGGACCAGTCTTTCTTTTGCTTCTCATTTGAGTGGACACTTGGGAATTTTTGGCAGAGGTTTAGATAAATCTATTTGAATTTTAATTAGCTCAGCTAACAAAACTCGACCTACATCTGTGGATATGGTAGCCCATAAGGTTTCAGGAATTAGGGAAAAGATGTCAGAAGGGAGAGGACTACACTGAGTTGAATTTTGGAGAAGCATATAGCAAATGGCTTCTTCTTCCTAAATATTGTCTAATTCAGAAGCTGTCTCTGTTGACTCAGGGATATTAGACTGTCTTAGTTATCTAGTGCTTGTATAACAGAAATACCACAAGTGGATGGCTTTAACAAACAGAAATTTATTCTCTCACAGTCTAGGAGGCTAGAAGTCCAAATTCAGGGTGCCAGTTCAAGGGCAAGGCTTTATCATCCATCTTCACCTGATACAGGAGCTTCTCAGTGCAGGGCCCTCAGGTCCAAAGAATGTGCTCCCCTGCTTATTCTTCTTTCTTTTTTATTATTATTGTACTTTAGATGAAAGTTTACAAAACAAACTAGATTCTCATTAAACAATTAATACACTTATTGTTTTCTAACATTGGTTTCCAATCCCACAACATGTCAACACTCTTCACTTCTTAACTTTGGGTTCCCCATTACCAGCTTTCCTGTCCCCTCCTGCCTTCTCATCCTTTCCCCTGGGCTGGTGTGGCCAGGTAGTCTCATTTTGTTTTATGGGCTTGTCTAATCTTTGGCTGAAGGGTGAACCTCAGGAGTGACTTCATTACTGAACTTAAAGTGTGTCCGGGGGCGATACTCTCTGGGTTTGTCCAGGATGAACCTCAGGAGTGACTTCATCACTGAGCTAAAAGGGTGTCTGGTCCATACTCTTGGAATTTGTCCAGTCTCTGTCAGACCAGTAAGTTTGGTCTTTTTGTGTGTGCGTGAGTTAGAATTTTGTTCTATATTTTTCTTTAGCTCTGTCCAGGACCCTCTATTGTGATCCCTGTCAGAGCAGTTGGTGGTGATAGCTGGGCACCATCTAGTTGTGCTGGACTCAGTCTGGTGGAGGCTGTAGTACTTGTGATCCATTAGTCATTTTGACTAATCTTTCCCTTATGGCTTTGGTTTTCCTCATTCTCCCTTGCTGCAGATGGGGTGAGACAAGTGGAGTATCTTAAATGGCTGCTAACAAGATTTTAAGACCCCAAACACTACTCACCAAAGTAGAATGTAGAACATATTCTTTATAAACTATGTTATGACAATTGAGCTATATGTTCCCTAAAATCATGGTCCCCACAGCTCTCTGGTTCTTCATTCTCGGTGGCACGAGATCCCCCTGTTTCTCTGCTCACTTTTCTCTTTTATATCTCAAAAGGCACTTACATGGATTTTCAATACATAGAAACAACACATAGAAAAATCACATCAGATTACAAAATGGTGGACAATCACATAATACTGGGAATCATGGCCTAGCCAAGTTGACACACATTTTTGGGGGGCATAATTCAATCCACAACACAGGCAGACTCAATAATATTTCCTCTTTTCATTAAATTGTAAATGGCAATGCTTTTTGGATAAAAGATCTCTTCCAGTAGATTGACAGGTGTATCAGAATTGAGCAAAAAAGTATGTAAATCTTCAGTGCGACCTAGAGATATAAGAACAGATTGAGAATGAATCAATATATGTTCCTGATTGGTGATTCCCACTTCTTTTAAGGTTTTAGACTCCAAGACAGGAGTTTGGTAAACAGGTGGGGTTAATAGCCGATAGGGTTATTCCAGAGTCAGTTAAAAATTGGCAAGTTTCTTTGTTGATAAGTAATTTCTCCTTGTAGATTAAAAGCCCCCACAGGAAAAGCCCCTGTTTTGTCCCCAGAGCTCATTCATTCTGAATCAGATTGTAGGTTTTTTTAAGGGGTGCTATCTCAGTCTTCTGCTTATTTTTGTAATTTATAGCACTCATTTTTCCAATGACCAGATTTTTTATAGTAGTGACAAATACCTGCCTTTGGAAGGTTTAGCATTTTTCTTTTGACTGAGAGATTGTAATTGTTGCAACTAAAGAGCTATAAATTTATCAGTCTTAGAAACTCTTTTGGCTTCAAGATTCTGGGAAAATTTGTAGGCTAAGTTGGTTAGCTCAACAATAGGAGCTGTCTCCCAGTCTAATCTATGCCACTTCATTAAGGCTTAGATCTCAAGTTTAGGACTGGATATGAAGACAGAATTAAAAGCTCTAGAATCACCAGACACAGTCAAAGTAAGGCCAGAGTATTTGGAAAAGTTTTGAAGCTGCTGGGTCTGATAATCATAAACATTTTCATCTTTATTTTCTTCACAAGGGTGAATTTTAGTCAAATAAATCAGTGGAGAAAAGGCCTTAGGGATAGCCTCTAACAATTTTTTACTTATGGCCTGAGAGTCTTCCAAGAGCTTGTTGGCTGTTTTATCAATATTTAAGGCTAAACTGTCCTTGGAGTCTTTCCATTCTGCCTGTTCTAGCCATAATTGGGCTTTCTCTGGGCCAGTAATCATATGAATAAGCTGATATAAATTGGGGAGCCCAGGCTGGTAGACTTCAACAAGGATTTTAAATTCTTCAGAAAATTTGTAGGGGTCCTTATAGAGCTTAGGAAAATATTTCACAATGCTGCATAATTCTAATCATGTCCACAGGGAAAAAGCGATACGAGGGAAATATTTGGCATCACTGCTGGGGTAAATTTTAAAGGGCATTTCAGATGAGGGTTTATTTCCTGTTTTTTTAGGGGGCAATGGAAGTTCAGACAACGTGTTATCAGAGAAATAGGAAGACAAAGAAAGGTATAAACAGGTAGCAACTTGCAAGGGAGCAGAAGGTATGCAAGCTGAAATTTAAAATTGTAATTCTTTATTCTGCTTAATTAATTTAGAGACAGTGTCCTGCAGAGAAGCAATTTTACTGTCTTGATGTCTTTTAAAGACCGCAATATGCTAACCAAAATAGGCATCCCACTATAACTGTTGGATCTGGAAGCCTCAGTCTCTAACTTAATGTGCAGAAAAATTAACATAAAGAGATCAAAAGAACCCCCAAATTAGCCACTAATTTTCCAAACGGTCTTGAGTGAGATTATACCAGGTAGACAAGAACATGAACAATACGTTCACTACATGTACATCATGCATGTTCATTAGTGAGGAGTTCCAGAAGGTGTCTCCAAATCTCCTTTAGACATAACATTCCCCATTTTATAATGATGGTTACAAAAAAACAAAATTTACTTGCAAGAATCAAAACAAATCCACAAAAAACTTGATGAGCTATCAAATCAAAGGAGCAGAGGTCAGATTGGAGAGGTTTTTACCTTAAACGATTCTTGAGAATTCACAGAAGCAGAGAGCTCAAAGTAGCTCAGCAGGTACCATGCCCACATCCAAATGCCCCACAGATTGTCAAAGATAATGCATCTTCGAAGTCCTGCTTCTAACATGAAAAATGTCAAAAGAGGAAAATCCCACACTCTATGAGTCGGAATTGACTTGAAGACACTGGGTTTTTTTGTCTGGGTTGTTAGGAGTGAAAGAAAAAGAATTTTAATGAGGAATAATAAAGCTGGAGCTGGGTAGTGCTAAGTAAAAATACAAAGCACTTTGCAGTTCAAGTGGAGAGAGGAGTCTATATACATAGAGAACAAAGGAAAGGTGGGGGGTTGATGATTGATTATAGATAAGATCAACTTCAGCTTGAAGTCCTTTGAAATGTACAGGATGGCCACTTGGCTAGGAGTGAGTGAGTTACCGCCTAGGTGAGTGCCACCAGTCAGTTCAGTTATACATGATTGCAGTCATGATCACATTTTTCTTGGGAAAAAATTCTTTATATCTTGACACATTCTTCCAATGAACAAATATTTTACATCCTGACCTTGTGCTTCCTGGGAATTCATTTTGGCCCTGTCATTCTTACATCTGACACAAGTGCCTCCAGTTTAAAACTTTTCTGTTTACAGAAATTAAGGAAAGTAGTCACTGCAGATGCCAGAGACTAAAAATAAAAAGTAATTTAATCAGAACGAGATTGCTTCTAGGCTTCCCTCTGAAGGTGACTGGTGGAAGTTTTGGCAGCAGAGAATGGTATTGGTCCTCTGTCAGCTCAAACAGTCCAAGTAGTAAGGCTCCTTCCAGAACGCAGATATAGAAGCAGGCCTGGGAAGGGGAAGACAGGTCAAGACATGTCACTCCTGTTGGAGCTGGTCCTGGGAAGGAAGAATGTGCTCCTGAAGATGTGGCACAAGGATGGACCAGTTGTCCTGCCTGACCCACTGTCATGAGTTTTGCTAAAACTCTATTTTTAGTTGCTGCCTCAACAGCCATCATGTCCAATGCAAAGCAACAAGCTGGCTGACTTACTCTGTTTATTCATGCAAATGTGGCCCCTAGATAGCTGCCCACAGAAACATGAGCAAACGCCACCTGCTGATAAGACTTCCCCAGCAACCTGAGTGACCAACTCCCCTCAACGTACTTTCCCACTCCGCCCCAGATAAAACTCCCAACAAGCTCCCCAAAGCCCCATTCTTTTGCTTCGAAAGGACCAATCCAACAAAAGCCCGAGAACCTTAGCACCCTTGGACCCTGATAAAAGCTTGAGCCCCAGGTCTGCGCTCTGTCTCTGCCTGACCGTGACCTCCTGTGTAGCTGTTCTGCGAGCTGTGTACCTCCTCCAGGACCTATAAGTAAGAAACATCTCATTTTCACTTCCGGTGTGTGTTCTCTTGCTGAACCGTGACTTACCATCCGGTACCCGTATGGTTCTATTTTAAATAAATTACTCAAATTCATAACACCCTGTAAAACCTGGAACCCAGCAGCCTGGCTGAGCTGAGCACTCCTGCTCACTCAGTCATCGGTATAGCAGGCCAGCTGCCCTAAGCTGAGGTACTGTGCCGTTACACTCATCTTGCTGTGAGCATAGCAAAAATCCTTGTAGATATTCCTAGCAAACATTGCAGAACTAAGTTCACTTTATGCTCCAGCTTTCCCAAACTTATTCTTGATATTAGGCCACTCTTTGATTTTACCCTTCGTCCCAAGACTCTCCTTATCTCCTCTATTTATATCTTTTTAAGCAACAAATCTCCAAGAAAGTTCCCTAAGTGGCCCCTTGGGATTATTCTGATTCCTTCTCAGTTTCCTGCTTGTCAAGACCATTTTTAATCAGAGTGTCAGAGCCTCCCAAGTGCATTTGATCCATTTCCCATTTTAGAGTTCCTGCCCAAAAGGTCGCACTTATCTACGCTCTCCATGTTTTGAACTCTGCTTCCTGATAGCAAAGGATCAAGACTTCCCCATAAGTAACATTCCCTTTCTTGTCAGTGAAGAGGAGCAAGCTAGTGGGATCATTTTCTCAGTTTTTAATTTGATAGGATCAAACTAAGTATTTATTGAGCATTTATTTTTTTCCAGGTATTTTTCTATAAGGAGCTCATTGAGTAGCATGGGAGACAGACTATTAAACTAATAATTATAACATGATGGGATAAATGAAACAGGAGCCCTGGTGGCACAGTGCTTAAACACTTGGGTGCTAACCAAAAGGATGACAGTTTGAACCTATCATGTATTGAATTATGTCCCCCCAAAATATCTGTCAACTTGGCTAGGTCATGATTCCCAGTATTGTATAATTGTCTATCATTTTGTCATCTGATGTGATTTTCCTGGGTGTTATAAATTCTATCACTAATGAGATGGATTAGTGGCAGTTATATTGATAAGATCTATAAGATTAAATAATGTCTTAAGCCAATCTCTTCTGAGATATAAAAGACAGAAGCAAGCAGAGAGACATGGAGATCTTATACCACCAAGAAGGCAATGCCTTCTTTCCCAAGGCTCCTGTGCTGAGAATCTCCTTGACCAGAGGAAGACTGATGACAAGGACCTTCTTCCAGAGCCAATAGAGAAAGAAAGCCTCCCCTGGAGCAGACGCCCCCAATTCAGACTTCTAGCCTACTAGGCTGTGAGAGAATAAATTTCTCTTTGTTAAAGCTACCACTTGTGGTATTTCTGTTATAGTAGCGCTAGGTAACTAAGACAGAACCCATCATCTGCTCTGTGGGAGAAAGACGTGTCAGTCTAATTCCGTAAAGATTACAGCCTTGGAAATCCAATGGGGCAGTTCTACTCTGTCCTATAGGGTCACTACAAGTCAGAATTGACTCAACAGCAATGGGTTTAGTTTTTGGAATAGGAGCATAAATCAAACAAAAGAAGTGTGTGTGCAATGGATAGCAGTAGTACAAAGGCAAGACTGCACTCTGTCTGGAGGAAACGACAGGAGCTGGATTTTGGAGATAAATAAAAACCAGTGAGGCCAGTGTAAGGATAGAAGGACCTCTAGGCAGAAGAAACAGCATGTGCAAAGTCCTGAAGGTATGAAATAAGAAGGCCTGCTATCACCATTTCACCTATCAAGTCTTCCTCTTTCAAAATTAAACTGAGAATAATTGTTATCTTTTTTAAAATTTTTAATTGTCATTTTTGGTTGTCAAGGCAATATATATTTGTTGCAAATATTAAAATCATACAAAAATATATAACCTAGAAAGTAGGAATCCATCATAATCTTGGCCCTCAAAGACATACTGTAATCTGTCCATTATATGTGTGTCTAGGCCTTTTTTCTTATGTATGTGCCAAGCTGGAATCATATCTATTCTCTTGCAACATATTTTTAAGTTAGTACATATAATTAAATGTGCTATATTCTCATGTTTTGAATTTTAGTATTCCACAGATTGAGTAGCAGTATAGCATAGTAATTAAAGATGAACTGGAGTCAGATGAATCCCATTTATACCATTTACTATGTGACCTTGGTTGGGCAAGTCTCCTAACTGCTCTGTGCCTCAGTTATAGAATAATGTTTGTGTTATAAGGTCATGATAATATATACTCATTACTGCCTAGTCAGTTCTGACTCATAAGGACCCTATAGGGTAGAGTAGAACTGCCCCATAGTGTTTCCAAGGAGCGGCTGTTTGATTCTCACTGCCAACCTTTTGGTTAGCAGCCATAGCTCACTCTAGCTCTCAACCACTGCGCTGCCAGGGCTCTATAAATAATACTTATTAACCTCAAATGATTGCTGTGGTGATTGAATGAGTTAATATTTGTAAAGCTCTTAGTATAGTGCCTGACACATGATCCAAAAACCAAACCCATTGTCATCAAGTCGATTCTGACTCATAGCGATCCTATAGGACAAAGTAGAACTGCCCCATAGGGTTTCCAAGGAACACCTGGTGGATTCGAACTGCTGATCTTTTGGTTAACAGCCATAGCTCTTAACCACTACACCACCTGGGTTTCCTGACACATGATAAGTTCTCTAAATGAGAGATCTTATTAATTTGTTATTAACATTCAAGTCACTATCGTTTCCAATTCTTTGAATGCTTTGGTTAGTGAAGAAGCTTCCAAAGCAAGTTTTAAACAGCCCTTAGGAGTCCTTGGGTGGTGCAAACAGTTAAACGCTTGGCTACTCACCTAAAGTTTGGTGGTTCAATTCCGCCCAGGGGTGGTGCCTCAGAAGAAAGATCTGGTGACCTACTTCTGAAAGATCACAGCCGTTGAAAACCCTAGGAGCAGTTCTACTCCAACACACATGGGGTCCCAAGAGTCAGAATCAACTCAACAGGAACTGGTTTGGCTTGTGGTTTTGTTTTTGTTTTCGTTTTTACCCTCTACTACATTTGGACTACTGTTTCTTAATAACTTATGGGACCAAACCTCTGCTATGGGCATTTAACGAATATGAATTAATGTTGTTGACTCCTCTTAGAGGCAGTACAAAATGGGGTGGTGTAGGATGGGCTGGGTTCCAGGCCAGCCCCAAGGGCATTTATTACGGGTTTTCCTTCTGCACTGAGACCTTGCCAGGAAGGCAAAGGCTGATCGTAGATGGGAAAAGAAGTAGGAAGATTGGGATCTGGGAGGTCAGACAGAAAGTCACCTTGGAGGCTTGGGCTGGAAGGAAGCCAGAGAACGAACAGAAATCAGAAACATAGTGAGAAACCTGAGGACACAAAATATCAGATGATATTTGGGCACTAAATTTTTTAGGAAATAAGCATAGTATACCTTCTTTGAGGAGATATTTCATAAGTAATTCTCATCAACTTGTGGATACCAATAAGGTTATAGTAATTTTAATTCCAGAATTATAAGGCTCTTTGCCTCCCTTATTCACATAGGAGTTCAGCTCCCTCCTCTCAAAGTCTCCCTGGGCCATTTCTGGGGGCCAGGGAAATGGAGGAAGCATTCTCATGTGCTCAAGGACAAGTTTGCTCATGGTGGCCTTTCCATGTCATGTGTCTCACCAATCATAGCCTCCGCAGCTGGAGACACCTAAGAGAACCTGCTTTGCTCTTGTTTCCTCTCCACCCCTACCTCCAGGAGTCAGAGCAGTTCTTTGGTATGCAGCAGGTGGGATGTGGGGGTGAGAGGGGGAAACAACACTTTTTCCAAATTTGTGTCTAGATTCTTTTTTGAACCTTACTCCTCTTATTTCTCATCCTAGCCCTAATCTCTACTGAAGTTCAAAACCTGTCCTCCAGGCTGAAATGGCGAAAGGGACACATTCCAACTACTCTCTCCAGTGTCCTTTTCTGCCTTATCTCTCTAGTCACTCAAGAACAAATATTGACTGACCATTGTAGTAAATTGAATACAAAACTAGTCCTAGCTCTCTGACATGCCCCTCCTTGTATCTGTGCCCTTCGCAATAGGACTTTCAGCTCCTCCCTTTGAGGGGAGGAGTCTTCCCTTGAATCTGGACTGGCCCCGTGACTGGCTTTGACCAAATGAATGTAGCTCAATTGATAGTGTGCCAGTTCCTAGCCTCCATCTCAAGAGGCCTTGAGCACTTCCACTCATTCTCTTGGCTCCTCTGCTGTGTCCTTAGAACATGCCTGGGTTAAACTGCTAACTGATGACAAATCTCCCCAGCCAAGAGCCCGTCCACAGCTAGACAGCTGCTAGGCAAGTGAGTGAGTCCCAGTAGAATCCAGAACAGGTGCTCAGGTAAACCCAACCAATATCAGCAGAGCTGTGTAGATGATCTGCTTTTGCATGAGTGAGCCCAGGTGAGACCAGAAGAACCACCAAGCTAAACCAAGTCGTGTAAGCAAAATAAGGGCTATGTCACTTTAAGCCACTGGCATCACTATGACAGGAGATAACTGATAAAACTCCCTTTCTGACCTCCAAATCAAAACTTCTTTGCATATTCAAACACCTGTCTGCGAAGCTCAGCAAATAGCCAAACTCTAATTCTCAGTCCGGCTTCAACCAGGACACTCTACTGCCCTTACAACAGTTCTGTGAGAGAAAGCTATAGCAAGATGGAGACATTTTAATTTAGCAGATGTCCAGGAGGCCGAAGAGGAAGGTAGTCAGCCTTCTGGGAAAGTGCCATGTGAGGAGATCAGGAGTGGGAGGTCCTTTCAGTCTTCTGCAGGACTACAAGATCACAGTAAGTTGGTGTGATGGCAGTTCTTACGGAAACTGGCAAAGGAAACCAAGCTCCCCATTTTGGGCTGAAGTGGGACTGAACAGAGACAGAAAGCAGCGGAAAAAAGGGAGAAGGAATCATGGAGAAACTCTTAGCTGTCCCAGGCCCTGGAACTGAGTCTACAAACAAGCTTACCTAAAATCTTTGAGGGCAGGGACTCCAGTGGGAATCCGAGTTACATACTGTTGACCTCATTTTATAGCCTGTCGGTAAGTAGTTTCATTGTGCTGGTTTGCCTTGTCTAATTCCAACCACCTGTTGGTAGGTTAATGTTTTAACCTCCAGAGATAAAGTTCCTTTGGCTAAGCCTAGGGGAAGCACATTGCTAAATGTGTGAATGGTGGTCCCTGACTCAAGATCTCTTTCTTCCTCCCCACTTTGCCTGCAGAGCAAGTTCTCTTCCTTCTTTTGTCTCTTCCCCTTTCACATTGATTTCTAGAGACTTTGAATGGAGCCTGTACCCCAGGGGCAGATGAATAAAGGTCTAGCAAGCTGGGTCAATGAAAAATGGATTTTTTAAAGCTCAGATTGGGTTATGTTGATGGTGCTCCTTTGAGGCAGGAGGCCAGCCAATCAGAGCAGAGCAGCCCACCACCCAGCAAATGGTCATTACAAGGCAACAGGCCATTACCTGAAAATCTAAGGATTGGCAACTCAGATCGCAGGTGCAGAGAGGGCAATAAAAAATAAGCTGTTGATGGCTGACTTCTAATTCTGTTTATCCATTTGAGTAGGAAAAAAAATGAAGCTGAATTTAGAAAAATCCTCTTAAATTGTTAGCTTAGCCTCTTGGTCCATTTGAGTGGGGAGTGGTGGTCAGTTTGAGTTAGACCCAGAGAGGTGGCTAATGTGTGCCGTGTTCCCTGATAGACACGTCTAGATACTCTCCACCGTAGTCCTTACCAATGCAGAAGGGGCTGCAGACAGGTTCCCATATCATCTCCAGGGTAGATGATTTGCCTTCTCTTTCCAGACTTTTTTAGGACTAGGGAATTGAGGGATCCAGAAAGCCTGAGCAATTTTCAATTAACCCTTCATTAATCCATGGAGCTCCTGGGTAGTGCAAATGGTTAACACAGTTGGCTGTTAACCAAAACGTTGGAGGATTAAATCCACCCAGAGGCACCTCAAGAGAAAGACATGGCAATAACCTACTTGCAAAAAATTAGCCATTTTAAACCCAATGTAGAACAGTTCTCCTCTGACACATGGAGCTACCATGAGTCTGAGTCTACTTGACAGCAACTGGCTGCACGGTAGGACTATGGTAGAGAAACAGCAAACTCCATGGAAGTTCTAGCCCAAGACAGATTAGGCAGAAAGACCTGGCTATTTACTTCTGGGAATTAGCCAATGAAAATATTATGCATAACAGGACCAGGCAATATTTCATTCTGTTATACACAAGGTGGCCATGAGTCGGAGGGACTCCACAGCAACCAACAACATCCTCTCCCTACAATTTGTGGTGGGACAAGGGAAGAACGAAAAAAGAGAGAACCAGCCCTTCATCCAAGACTTTATCGACGGCAGAGTTTCTCAGCCCACTCCAGCTGGCCCCCGAGTCTTTCTATCGCTCATCTCTTGCTCCAGAAAGCTCGATAGCACTACATGAGATCATATGCGGGGCTCATGGCCTAATATAGTTAAAGGGCACACAGATTACTTGGTTATGGTGGATGAAGGTTTTTATTTTCTAAAGTAATGAGCAAATGTGATGTTTCCATTTTCACAGAATGAATAAAATGGGGCTTCCCTTTTACAATATACTCAGGTGATTTTACGTACTTTTGACAGTTCTACTGTATTTCTGATAGCTACAGATCTCTCCCTTGGGGCAAGCTGAGAGGACATGAATACTCCATCCTTACGCCATCACCCCTGAATCCAGAATTATCAGGGGCATTATAGAGACCTCTGGGCCTTCTGTCCAAGGCTTCACCAGTCAGGACTCAGTCACAATCTTTCACTTTTATCCTGTTCTCTAAGCATTTACAAAGTTACTCTCACCATCTCACACCAGCTCCGTTGACCCACAGCAGTTCTCTGCTTTCTCAGGAAACAAATGGGATGAAAGTCCAAGGCTGAAACTTCCTCCCTGTTGTGTTTGACAAGGACTGACGTCCTCTAGGTCCTTTAAACCCCGGAAGTCCAAGACACACCCGACGCTGCTGATTGCAGCGTCCCAATGCTGGGGCCGTAAGTAAAAGGACAGAAGCAAAAAACCATTCAACATGAGGGACCCACTGACAGATTGTTCGGTGAGTAACGCCGGTGTTTTGTGTGTCTGAGTGTGAGCAGGCGGGTCAGGGGGGATTTCTATATTACTGGATTTTTAAACTTATGAAATTTGAGACTGTCAGAAGCCAAACATGTTTAGATATTGGCTGTCGTACAAAAGTCTGTGGTTTTTCTTTGGTTCAGTTTGAAACAGAACCCTTTCTAGCAAACGACAGGGCAGGTAATTATGGAGTTTCATTCTTAAGTTCTTGGGAAAACTTAGAGTGGGTATAGTGTGATTATCTGGATGCAGATGGGGCTGATTTGAAAACATCCTTAAGGCATGTAGCAACAGTGCCAACATCATGAATAAAGCAGATACTGTATAAAAACACGCAGAATGTCTGCAGCTAATTTCTTGCTCTGAGGATGAAGCCAGGGTGATAGGTTTTTGTGTATTTTCCCTTACCATTTAGAATCAAAGACTTCAAGTCATGGAGTAGGAAGGACAGACTCCCCGCACTATCCCTGACCTCAGTGGTTCTCACGTAGATTTAGCAGCATGTTTGTTTCAGTCCTGGGAGAGTTACTAAAAATAGAAGATTGGTCAAAAGTCCAAAGATATTGTGAGTTTTTTAGTGACAATAGCTAAGATGTAATTTAGAAAATGAGAAGCAACTAAAATAATGGAACATTATTTTATTGAGACAACACATTGGGAATAATTAATGTCTTGCCTCAATAAATGGTGCCAAAAACCTAAAAATTGTTCACATCAAAACCAAAGGGTTGCATTTGTTGTTCATAGAGTTTATGAAAAAAAAAACAAACAAACTGGAGAGGCAGGTAAATGAGGGCTGCAATAAAGCCAGAAGGAGAAAGATCAGCAGAGGTCTGTTTAATTCATTTTTGCTTTTCAATGGATGAGGGGAGCACAGGCTGAGAGACGATGAAATTGCAGCTGCTAGTTGGGCCGCTAACCAAAAAGTCGGCAGTCTGAATCCACCAGCTGCTCCTTGGAAACCCTCTGGGTCAGTTCTACTCTGTCTTGTGGGGTAGCTAGGAGTTGGAATCAACTCCACAGCAACGGGTGTGTGTGTTTAGTCCACAAAATGAGTTTGTCGCTCAGATGAGCTAAATGAGATAAACCCATAAAAGGTTAGTAATAGCAATAATGACAATGTAATAACAGGCTCTGCCTACTTTCACTTTTTTAGATTCAAAAATAAGATGTGCTTAATGTAAAAACAACTTCCAACAATATGGTTGCATATAGACTTTAAAAGCGAAAACTTCTCCCCCCGCCGCCACCCTTACCTCCATCTAAATCTCCCCATTAGCAAGCATGGAGAAATTTTTTCTTTTTTAGGTCTTTCATTTATTTGTTTATTTCTCCTTGCATTAGCTTTCTTACCAAAAATTTAAATCTTCTCCTACCTCACTATTTGTACTTTGATGATATTTTTGCATAGGAGTGGTAGAGTAGACCTGGGATGGGATAGTAGAGATAAAAACTTGTTCCTAAGAGTTATTCGAGAAGGAAGTCAACACCAAGGAAGAATGAATAGAAGAATGGGAAACCAAGGACGGGCTCTATTTAAAAGAAAAAAGAAATGAAACCCTAACATCACTTTCCCAAGTGGTTAGGCAGCTGTCCAGAATTTAGGAGAATTTTTTTTTTTAACCAGCTCCCAAGAAAACCCGTCACCATAACTCTGTGATAGTTTAATACTGAATTCCTGAGGTGCTAAGCAGTTCTTTACCCTCCACTGAGCCATCACCTCAAGGAGTGGGTTGTCCCTGTCTATAACCCTGAAGACTGTGGCCGGGAAATCAAGAGGAGGCGGATATCCTTTCAGCTGAGGTTTCTAAACTTTATAAAGTCACAAAATCTTTATTTACTTGCTATTGTTTCATCTTGACCAAATGTTCCAGTTGATTTCCTGGTGCAGTCCTAGGCTGTACTTGGGAACAGTGCTGTATGAAGATGAGGCTGCCGTTTGGGAATAAAAGTAAAACATGGGAGTGGATTGCAAGTGAACGCTTCAGGAAACACTTAAGTAGTTTTATAAAAGAACCCAAAGTTTTAACCACTTACAAAACATCCCATTCTGTGGGCCTGTAGGTTTGCACAGAACACAGAGCCCCAGTGGTGATGTGATTAAAGTGCTTGACTGCTAACCAAAAGGTTGGCAGTATAAACCCACCAACCACACTCTGCTTCTGTAAAGATTTATATTCTTGGAAACCCTATGAGGCAATTCTACTCTGTCCTATAGGGTCTCTGTAAGTTGAAATCAATTCCACTGCAACTTTTTGGGTTTGTTTTGGTGTTTTAACTACAGTTCTTAACCAAGTTCACCCCCAATGGCTCCATGTATGGAACTCAGTGAGTCACATGAACTTCAATGGGAAAAACATTCTTTATTTTTACTAATTCGTAAGTAAAATTTAGAATTCTCTTCAATTCTGAATGTAGGCAGCAAATCTCATTAATACTAACAGTGCCTGTGACTTTGTAACCAATAAAAATTACAGACAATAGGTAAATGATGACTTTGGTGAAGGGTTGGATAGTACACAATACTGGGGAAGCCAGCACAACTTGTCCAATAAAAATTTAAAAAAAGAAAAAATCAGATATTTTCATATATTACAGTCGTTACAGATAATCTGGAAATATTTATACTCAGCATTACTTAGATATTTTGGTAATTCTGAACTCTTGCTATTTAGTATTTTAATAAAAACACATAATATTGAAATTAAAAAAAAAGTTTTATAAGTACATATCAGTATAATCAGTTTCCTGTATAATTTACATTATCTTACTTTATGCATTTAAAAAATATTATTCTGAGCAAAATAGATTTCACCAGATGTCCTAAAGAGCCCATGGCATAAAAAAAAAATTAGAAATCTCTTTTAGACCATGCTCCAAGAGGCAAGATAGCCTGATAGCTGGGCCATTCAACCCCTAAAAGTGAGGCCAGTGTCTTTATGTACAAATTATTAGTCATCCAAGGGTACTACAAAGATTGGCTAAGTGCTGGTTAGGGCTTTTATATCTTGAGAGTGTCAAAACTTATTTGAGGAAGATAAAAAAAAATTTCTGATATTGAGAACGGGAAGAATTACCCCAGGAACCTCAAATGCCCCTGAGTTTAGCTTCTGTACCTAAAAACATGTCAAGGGGAATCATCTCCAAATCCATGTGCAAGGAAATAGACAATGATCAGTGATCTCCAAATGAAATAATCCAATCAGAAAAAAATTTATACAGCGTCTTCCCATGAAACAATGCCGTCCCTGGAGAAGGACATCGTGCTTGGTAAAGTACAGAGTCAACAAAGAAGAGGAAGTCACTCAACAAGATGAACTGACACAGTGGCTGCAACAAGGGGCTCACACATAACAACTGTTGTGGGCATGGCGCAAGACCAAGCAGTGTTTCGTTCTGACTCGACTGCACCTAACAACATCAACAACAACACACTGTAGGGGGCAGCGTGGTAAAATTCTCTCCTATGGGGGACAAAATTCTGTGGTAAGATTCTCTCCTATGGGGGATACCTGGGTTTGATTCCCAGCCAATGAACCTCATGCACAGCCACCACCCATCTGTCATTGGTGGTTTGAATGTTGCTATGATGCTAAACAGGTTTCAGTGGAGCTTCCAGACTAAGACAAACCTAAGAAGAAAGGTCTGACAATCTACTTCCAAAAAATCAGCAAATCAGCCAGTGAAAACACTATGGATCACAACGATCTGATCCCACTGAGCATGGGGTCACCATGAGTTGGAGGCCGACTTGACAGCAGCTAACAACAACAAAAACAATAAGCCTTAACTATGATTTTGCTTTTGATTCACTCAAAAGGATCTGGGTAATAGCCTGTCAAAAAGACCTTCTGGAGTCTTTATAGTCACCCTCTTCCTAAATATTCCACCACCACCCTGAAATTCCTTTATCGGGGGACAAGGCCTTTGATTCCACAACTGTAGACAACATTTTTTCCCAGTAATTAATGACTCCAGGAAGAAGTAGCATGTTGACATAAATTCATATGGGGTAGATTGCAAATGAATGCCCAAAGGGTTTCCAAGGCTGTAAATCTTTTTTTTTTTTTTTTCTCAGCCTTTTTTTGTTTGTTTGTTTTAGGCTAAAGCTTACAGAGCAAATTAGTTTCTCATTAAAAAAATTAATAAATGTATTGTTTTGTGACATCGGTTGCCAGCCTCTCAAGGTGTCAACACTCTCCCCTTCTCAACCTTAGTTTCCCCATTTCCATTTGTCTAGCTTTCCTGTCCCCTCCTGCCTTCTCATCTTTGCTTTTGGGATGTTGTGCCCATTTTATCTCATGTACATGGTTGAACTATGGATGTTATTGTTTGTTTTATAAGCCTGACTAAACTTTGGCTCATGGATGAACTTCAGGAGTGACTTCGGTACTGAGTTAAAAGGGTGTCTGGGGGCCATACTCTCAGGCATTCTCCAGAGTCTGTCAGACCGGTAAGTCTGGTCTTTTTGTGTGTGTGCGTGAGTTTGACTTTTGTTCTACATTTTTCTTCTGCTCTTTCTGGGACCCTCTGTTGTGATCCCTGTCAGAGCAGCCAGTGATGGTAGACTGGCACCATCTAGTTGTGCTGGACTCAGTCTGAAAGAGGCTGTGGTAGTTGTGGTCCATTAGTCTTTTGGACTAAACTTTCACTTGTGTCTGTGATTTTCTTCATTCTCCCTTGCTCCAGACAGGGTGGGACTGATAGACATATCTTAGATGGCTGCTTACAAGCTTTTAAACCCCAGGCACTACTCACCAAAGTAGGTAGGATGTAGAACGTTTTCTTTATAAACTATGTTATGCCAATTGAGCTAGATATCCCCTGAGACCATGGTCTCCAGCCCTCAGCCCAGTGACTCGGTCCCTCAGGGAGTTTGGATGTGTCTGTGAAGCTTCTGTGACTTTGCCAAGGCTGTACCTATGTATGGCAGCAGACTGCCGCATCTTTCTCCTGAGGAATGGCTGATGGGTTTGAACCACCTACCTTTCTGTTAGCAGCCGAGCACGTCACCACTGAACTTTAGTGGTTTCCAAACTGTGCTCCCTGGAATCCTTTCAGAGGCCTTTAAGATGGATGGAAGTGGAGTGGGAAAGACAACATGGGACAGGAGCTGGGGTATCAAAGCCAAGGTCAAGAGATTTTGCATTCCTCCAAGCAGATTTATTCCAAGATTTTCTGACTGTGCGCACGCGCGCGAGCACACACACACACACACAGACACACACTCTGGATGGTCTCTGGGGTCTGCTTTGTACTTATGCAAGTCTGCTTTTCACAGCTTTTGCCTTTGTGATTAGGTGGTACATGATGAAATATACAGAATCACTCTTACTAAATAAGACATTATGCTGAGATAATGGAAATAGTCTTTGCAACTTTTTTATTTCTTGATGCCACCTTTATCTCAGTCTGGATCAGGGTTTATCTGGGAGTTTCCTGCACATCATATACAGGGTCAAAAATAAAGCTTCCCTCCACTGCTATTATAAACAGACCATCCTAACTCTTATCCGATCGTTAAGTTAGCAATAATGTAATGTATTGAAGAGCTTCCCCACTTGTGTGTACCTAGACACACTGAGGTTTGAGGAATTGATTACGGGTGTATCTATGACACCATCCCTAGGGTGTGGCTGAGGTGGCCAGAGCCCATGGGCCAGTTGCCACTGCCTTAAACAAAGTTATCCATTAACTACACTGTACAAGTTGCTGTCATTGATTCTGACTCATGGTGACTACATGTGTGTCAGAGTAGAATTGTGTTAACTGTGCTCATAAGGCTTTCTATATGTGTGTATATACATATATATCTTTTTTGTGTGTGTGTATGTGTGAAGATATACCCAAAACATACATTAATTCAACAATTTCTACATGTACAGTTCAGTGACATTAGTTGCATTCTTCAAGTTTGCTAGCTTTCTTGATACCTTTTTCCAAATTATTTCACCATCGTCAGCACCAACTCACTGCCCCCTAAGCTTCTCATCTAATCTTTCAGATTGCTATTATCAGTTTGATCTTAGATAGATAATTCTTTAAAAGAACACAGTGCTCAAGGCGGACATTTTATTCTAAGTTAAACCACTGTTTGATTTAAAGTTTATTTCAGGAAATACTTTTGATTTAAGGTTTAAAGATATCCTCAGGGCAATAGTTTTGGGGTTCATTTCAGCTTCAATGGTTCCACAGAGTCTGGATTCCATGAGAATTTGAAGTTGTTCCCCACATTTTCCTCCCTTTTGATCAGTTTTCTTCTACAGAATCCTTGATCAAATTGTTCCGTAATGGTAGCCAGGCACCATCCAGTTCTGGGCTCATGGCAAAGGAGGCAGTTATTTACGGAGGCATCCACAGGGGTTTCGATGGCTGACTTTTTAGAAGATCTCTAGCCTTTCTTCCAAGGAGCCTCTGGGTAGACTTGAATTACCAACCTTTTGTGTAGCAGCCAAGCACTTAACTATTTGCCATCTAGGGACTAAGCATACTATACCAGTGAAAAAAGTTAGGAAACACTAGTTTATTAAATAACAAGAAATCATCTTCAAGAATCACAAACTGGCAGGCCAAGGGTCAGTTGTGACCATACCATGTGCTTTGTTAGAGCAGCCCATAATCTTAAAAAGTTGAATTTGAATGCCTTTGGGAAGATGGGCACTCTCTGCTACAGGCTCCCTCACTCCCCTCTGAAGACCATTGAATTTTCAACCTTGGTTTAAAAAATTTCATGGTTGTCTGGCCTCCCAAATCTAGTCCTCAAAGATCCTATAAAAAAATGTGTTTCACTGAGTTTTAATGGTGTAATAATTGTGGGAAATATAGCATCTCTTGGGGTCCCAGCTCACTGCAAATTCTCAACTGGTTCTGCTCATTCCATTTTGGTCTGGCAAGGTTTTCCACATGCCTGCTTCCTCACACGTAGTGTCCTAGGTCCCCTAGTCTTTCTCCAGGACTTTTGGATGGCAGACTACCCTCAAGTAATGATGGATTGGTAGGGGCTTATCTTTTCTAGAGCCATTTATCTCTGAGTCCCTTCCCTCCACTCTTGGTTCTCCTGATGGAAGTTCTTCCTGCTCCCGCTCTAAAGGCTACCACAACCCTGACTCCTCACAGCTTTGTCTTCTCGTCTTATCCCCAGCCACACACTTGTACAGTGTTTGAGAACAGAAAAACTCACTCTGCTAGCATGTATCCAAATCTATTTTGTACTTGGCCCTGTGATTTCTTTGTTATGTCTTTGTTTCTGCTTTGCTGTGGGCTAGAAAAGGGAATAAAGGTTCTCTAGGTATCAGTGAGAGAGCAGATAGGACAATACATAAAAAAAAAAAAAAATGCAGCTTAATACTGTGAGGTGTTTCAAAATAAATCAAGTAAGAAAGCCACAGAATCTTTAAAGAAAATCATAAAATTTCATTAAATATAAAATAAGATTTGAACAAATGAAAAGACTATGTCCTTGGATGGGAAGTTGAAATACTGGAAAAAGGTCAAATTCCCCAAATTGATATAGATATATGTAATACAATTCCAATTAGAATCCCAATAGGGATTTTTTAAAAGTTGTAATTAGATAAATGTTCATATGGAAGAATAAATGCCCAGGACTGGCCAAAGAAATTACGGAAAGGAAAAAAAAAAAAAAGTTGTTTAAAGATAGAGCAGAAGAAAAATATTAATATCTCTGCAACTTAGATAGTGAGTACATAGTGTGTACCATTATTATTTTCTGTGTGTTTAAAATGTTTCATAATTTTGAATAAAAATTAGAAGTCTGGGTATGAGTTTGAATCATGTTCAGCTACATATATATAAAGAAAACCCCAAATAAGAATGACTTCTCACAAAATAAAATCAGTCCAAAAGTAGAGAATCCAGGGCTTGCGTGGTGGCCCCACAGCCATCAGGGACCCAGGCTCTTTTTCCCTTTCTGCTCTATAATCTTAGCACACTACATCCACCATTTTCTGTGTTCAGGTAGCAGGAAAGAGTAAGAAGTTAAGGGATAAAAGGGCACACCTTCTAGACAAGCTTTAACCCATACTTCCTTGGCCAGTCCTTAGTCACATGGCTACGCCTAAGGGTGAGGGAGGCTGAGAAATGACTTTATTCTAGGGGCATTTGCCCAACCAAACGTTTTTCTAGTTTCTTCCCATGGCTCCCAAGTGTGTTTTGAGAGATGTTACTAGGGAGTAGCTGGGTGGTACAAACAGTTAACATACTTGGCTACTAACTGAAAGGTTGGAGGTTTGAGTCTACTGAGAGACCTTGAGAGAAAGGCCTGGTAATCTTCTTCCAAATAATCAGCCATTGAAAACTCTGTGGAGCACAGTTCTACTCTTGACACACATGAGGTTGCCATGAGTCAGAATCAATGCCACGCAATTGATTGCTGTTTTTTAATTAGGTGTTATAAGAAAAAATAAAAGGCTTGGGGGGAAATTTGGTGAAAATGTTTAGGTAACATACCAAAAACCAAACCCAGTGCCGTCGAGTCGATTCTGACGCATAGTGACCCTATAGGACAGAGTAGAACTGCCCCATAGAGTTTCCAAGGAGCAGAAGTAAACAAAAAAATTGAACGAGTTCCTTTACTGCAGGATTTCTCACAATTTTAAAATGTTCACCTAAACTTTTCCACTGTATCTTCAAGGGGAGAAATAAGACCTTAGTAATAGCATATCATTCATATATGACAAGATTTACTTGTAGGAAATAAAAATTAGAAAGCTTGGTTGCCAAGTAGTGACTTTACTCTCATGACCCTCATAGGAGGATCATTTCTTCATGACAGAGGCCACAAACTGGAATCCCCCTACAAGTGTGTTTTGTTTGCTCTGCTGAGAGCTTTAAAATTTGTGAATTGTCCACTGTATGTAACTTTTAAAAATCTTATATCAGATACAAATTCTGTGTTTAGCTTTTTTAGAGAAATTGGGAGATCTGGCCATTCTGAGCCTCATTTCCGTCTAGCAGTGGTGGGCCACTGCAGCCTCTCCAGTCCCCTGTCCCCACTCTGCTCTTCACCAATTCAAGGGCCTCATGGGCACCTGCAGGCATTGGAGTTTGCAAACCCTGTTTTGTTGTTGTTAGCTGCTATAGGGTCGGCCCCCAACTCATGGAGACCCCATGCATGAGGGGATTGGGTTGTTGTGTTCCATAGGGTCTTCACTGGCTCATTTTTGGGAAAAGGTCACCAGACCTTTCTTCTTAGTCAGTCTTAGACTGAAAGCTTTGCTGAAACCTGTTCAACATCACAGTGACACTCAGGTCTCCACCGATAGACAGGTGGTAGCTGTGTTTGAGGTACATTGGCCAAGAATTGAATTCACATCTCCTCCATGGAAGGCGGGAATTCCAACGCTGAATTACCACTGCCCCCATAAACCCAGTTGTAGGGGACACAAAATGGTGACAGAATGTCCTTTAGAATGTGCATTTTGACCTTCCTGGAAACAGTAGGGGTGACAGGAAGCCAGACTCCAAATGCACCCCATTGCTGAATTGTTTGCATCTGGTCTAAGGAAGCAGCGGTTACACCAGCGTTTTTTTGTTTTTAAGTTCTTTTTTTTTTAGAATCATATCCAGGCAGGAGAGCCTTAACCTTTATTTTAAAAGCTCATCCCAAAGAAGCGCATCCTCATAGGCGTGACAGCCATCGTTACAGCAGCATTCTGGATTTATAGCAGCTCTGTCTTTGGAAGTACTTATTAACTCTCCTGTGCCTTTTTTTTTTTTTCCCCTAGTATAATAAAGTATACAAGAACCTAAAGGAGTTTTCTCAGAATGGAGAGAATTTCTGCAAGCAGATCACATCCGTTCTTCAGCAAAGGTACAAAATGCACATTTGCAATAAGGGGTACTTTCTCTGGTTGTAGCGATGTGACTGGAGGAATGACTACCGGCTGTCCTCCTTTCCAGAAGGTGGTGTTATATTTTGCTACTTGAGAGACTGGTTTGAAGAATGATTCTCCTCTATTGCACATTTATCGCTTGACTATCATAAAACTTAGGGTACAACTGGAGGTAATTCTGCTTGGTGTCAGGTGTCCTCTGGTTCCTCAGGCTGAGTTTACCCTCCCTTCCTGGGGGGCCACACTTGTACCTGACGCAGATGCCTTATTGCCTTTCTCACACAGATGGCAATTATCAGTTTGCATTTCTGTCTCTCTTATCTTACTTGTCTTACTTATCTTTGTATGCTGTGCTTTTAGAGCTTGGCCCTTTAGACTTCTTCAGTTAATGTCTCATGATTGAATAGATGGATAAGTGAAAGGTCACCGTTTTCAGTATCACCTTTCCTGGTACATCTTTTACAGATCACGTGCAAAGCGATTTCTTAACTCAGTCAAGAAAGTTATAAAACACCCTCCTGAAAATTAGAAAGCCCAAGGACTGAACAAGATATAAAGGGTCTTTTCAGCCATTTCCCTACCTCTAGACAGCTCTGTAACCAAGTACTCTAAAGAGATATTCAGAAGAGACTGTTTGTTCTTTTAGGGTAACCCATTTCAGATATAAAATACTGTATGTGTGCCAGAAGAACAAAGACACATGGGTGGATCGCTTCCTGCACTAGTATGTCTAGAGCAGAGGAGAACATTAGCTTCATCAGGAGCAATGAACGAGGCCAAGAAAAGATACAGGAGAGATCAAATAGGCTTTTATAGAGAAAGTAACTGGGTCTGTCAAAGGGGGTCAAAAAGAAAAAAATTAAAAATATAAAATTAATTCCTAATAGCCAAACTACTTCGATTCCATGAAAGAGGGAGGACCAATCTGGGAGATAATTTCTTCTATAAAACTTGTGTAAGTTTCATTTCCTGTGAGTCTCGGTCTCAAAGGAAATTATTTAAAATAAGAGAAGTTAACTGTTATAACAATTCAACTATTACCTGGATAAGGAAGTAACTCCCTCCTAGACTTCTGAAAGAATCTATCCATGCATTAGCCATGTAGGCCGATAGGACCTGGGCTGCAGTCATCTGGGCCTTGAGTATCTGGCATCCATGTTCAAAATGAGTTCCTGGTGTACCACTGTGAAGATAGAAGGCAAGGGATTAAAAAATGCCTGCTGGTAAACAGATGCAACAGTGAACTGAATAAATATTGGTTGAGTGACTGCTCAGAAACTGTCCCCTGGTATTTCCCTTTTCAGATCACGTCACATCTCCACCCTACCACAGTTCCATCTACTTTGTTTATACATCAGTCTTCATTTCGTACTGGCTTCTCTCTTCAATTAGTTCCTAGGCCTATCATATGCCCTGTACCTATTAACATGCAACCCTCCCTATGTTCTAGAGTGACAGACATGCACCAATGAGGGAGAAACACTTGAGTAGCTAAAGATACCTCCCTTTATGATTTTACCTCCTTACAGAGCAGAATTTAGAATTTGAAAATATAAGGAGTACCAGGTCACTATGAGTTGACTTGATGGCAATGGATTTGGTTTGGTTACTCATTAGCAAAACTATTTGCTGGGATAAAAACTGCACAATGCATATACAAAAGAGAAATTTAATATTTTGCCTAGACCAAGAAAAATAAAAAAGCTATATATTAGGTTGTTTATACAATAGATGCAATAGTAACAGTTGTAAATTAATATTTATTTTATAAGGATCAGCACAAAACTCATTCCTCTGAGGTAGAAGTTAAAAAAGTCCCAAATGTCCAACTTTTCCAAGCTACTGTACCACTCCATCATCTCTTACATCAACTACACCCTATCCCCTCAGTCCTCTCCCTCCCTTCTTTTGGGTTCCCTAATTCACTGCAGCATCTCACAGAACTCACGAAACTTATAACGGAAATGGCTCATGTGGTTTTGGAGGCTGTCAAGTGCCAAATTTGTGGGTAAGACATAGGCTTTTCCGCACATGTGGCTGCAGGGGCAGACGAACCCAAATGGGTAGTTAGGACCACAGTCTGCTGGGTCACAAGGCTGTGGAAGCTGGTGAAACAGGTCACACAATAGGACGCTGGCCCAAGGGGCTGTAGAGGGCAGGAATCCCAGAACCGCCAGGTCAGACAGCAAGCCTCTGGCTCGAGTCCCAACAATCAGAGGTCAACTGATCATGAGCCGGAAGTGGGATCCAGATGCAGAGAGAGAGAGCCTCAACAGGTCATCTACACATATATCCTTGATGCAGGTCACGCCCCAGGGAAGGGCACAACTTGAGTAAGGGTGGAACTTGAGCCATGCCCTCCTGCAAGGCTGCGACACAAGACACACCCTACGCCAATGTTGCCTCATCAACATGTAGAGCTCAGGATCCAAAGCACATAAAATGGAGGACAACCACACAATACTAGGAATCATGGCCTAGTTCCATCACAGGTTCCATATACCTTATTTGCATAGTCCCACTCAATCATTGTGTGTGAATCGCAAAAACCATGGCTAGAAGGGCCAGATTAAGTAATTTATTACAAAGAAATTTGTTATCTAATCTTATACAATTAAGTCATTTCCTCCTTAATCAAGATGCCATTTTTACATTGCTTTATGTTCATTCCTGATAAATCTTCATTTATCAAAGTCTCCTCACACTTGAGCTTTAAAGAGCATTCCTCTACTTATTCAGCTCTTTGATCATGTAGTTAACCTGAAGGATGTTTGCCTGCATCAAAAGAGTTTGTATTTTGGGAGAATTGTTTTCTAATGGACACAAAACCTGTAGGAGTGGAGTTGATTCTGACCCATGGCAACCCCATATGTGTCGGAGTAGAACTGTGCTCCATATGGTTTTCAATGTCTGATTTTTTCAGAAGTAGATCACCAGACCTTTCTGCCAAGGTACCTCTGAGTGGACTTGAACCTCCAGCCTTTTGGTTAGCCGTCAAGTGTGTTAACCATTCGCACCCAGGAACTCCAATGGACACAAAGACTCTTGTTAATCTGACTATGCAGCACATTGTATTTTTTTAGACTGCATTTTTTCCTGTCAGCCGGCAAAGTCAGAGGTTGCCTCACCTTCCAGGATTGGGTCGTGTCTTTCCCATGGGGAATGGTTTTGAAGTCACTTCCTCTTCCTACTGTGTTTAAACTGAGTTGACATAATAACCATATCACCAAGGATGAATGGTCACAGCATAGCTGGGATTACATTCTCCCATTTCTGTGAATTCAGTAACTACTCCCCTGGATATGAAAAAGATAAAAACTTGATCCCCACCAGCTATCTGGACGTGAGCCAGGGCTTCTTTTCCTCATAAATGGGTGAGCCTTACTACATATGAATCAATGTTACCTTTTCCTTTATGTCAGAAAAAATCTGGAAATTCAGCACCCTTTAAAAGAAACCATCCTGTTACTTAGGGCTATAGGCAAGTAGTAGGAAGCTCCATAAGATAAACAAAATGGTACTCTTGGAAGAAATATAGTGGGCATTTCCACTGAGGGTTATGATACAGAAAATTATGAAGGCAAATTCACTGGTCAGCACAATAAAAAACAGAGTAAGAGAGCACATGGGCTTCTTTGAATTAGGTCCCTGGGTGGCACAAACCGTTTGTGCTTGACTATTAACTAAAACGCTGATGGTTGGAATCCACTCAGCCACACTGTGGAAGAAAAGCCTGGAGATCTGCTTCCGTAAAAAAGATCATAGCCAAGAAAACCTTATGGAGCAGTTCTACTCTGTAACACCCAGGATCACCATGAGTCCATCAGAACGGACTCCACTGGAACAGATTTGGTTTTGGTTTGTGTCTTAGTTATCTAGTGCTGCTATAACAGTATCAGAAATACCACAAGTGGATGGCTTTAACAAAGAGAAGTTTATTTTCTCACAGTAAAGTAGGCTAAAAGTCCAAATTCATGGTGTCAGCTCCAGGGAAAGGCTTACTCTTGCTGTCAGCCTTCTCATCAATCTTCCTCCAGATAGGAGCTTCTCTGCACAGGGACACTGGGTCCAAAGGACCCGCTCTGCTCCTGGCACTGCTTTCTTGGTGGTATGAGTTCCCCCTCTCTGCCCACTTCCATTCCCTTTTTATCTCTGGAGAGATAAAAGGTGGTGGAGGCCACACCCCAAGGAAACTCCCTTTACATTGGATCAGGAAGGCAGCTTGGGTGAGGGTGTTACAATCCCACCCTAATCCTCTTTAACATAAAATTACAGTCACAAAATGGAGGACAACCATACAATGCCGGAAGCCAAGGCCCAGCCAAACTGATACACACATTTTGGGGGAGGCAGGGGACATAATTCAATTCATGACAGTTTGGATCTTTGAATTAGGAATCAATACAACAGCAATGGTTTTTTTGGCACAGAAAAGGCATTCAGTAAATACACGTAGATTAGATGAATAAGTAAATGAGAAGATAGTTAAGAGTTTTTTTTTTTTTACTGTTAAAAAAAAAATCTGCTTTATTAGAACAAGGCCTTTGCTGTCCTTAGATACTTACCTTTCCAGGCACTTTGCTTAAGAGTTGAAATGCGGTTCTGCTTAGCAGAGCTCTGCATTGGCATGTGGCAACCACAGGCCACATCACAATCAAGCCTCGAGTCCAGATAATGTTTCATTTCAAAGCTCAGCTGCTTTCTTCCATTTATTCTAAGTGGTGATGATAGAAATGTGCAGTTGTATTGAAACACCATTTTGCCTGTATATTCCGTAATTCATTGTCATGCCTAACTTCTTTTATCCAATTAATTGCTTCAGTTCCATTTGTCTACGATAGCAGATCAAGCTCATATTTAGCCAGAGACACATAGCAAATCCCAAAATACCTAATGCCAAAGTCATCAGGCTCACTGTAATACAATTACAGATCAGATTTAAAAATACAAAGGCGCATTCCCAGAAATTATTTGTGAGTGTTTGGCTCCTCACACCTTCCCAGCTAATGTTTAAACAGGCTTTGATGGGAAAATCAATTGCTCCTCTGTAAGGAAGCTTAAAATCAGGTTTTCAAAAGGCAAGTGCCATTGCTCTGGACATAAAACAAAAAGGGAGCAGGGGTAGGAGAGTGTAGCTGGCCATTTGTTCTATCAATGATCCATTGCAGACACTGTCAACAAACAAATGAAAAAACTGAAATAAGATTTTTGACAAATCTTCACCTTTTCTGTTCTACCCATTACCCTGGGTGATCTGAACTCTCACAGTTTCATCTCCCTTTTGCATATGGATGACAAGGCAAGATTTCTTAACTGTGCTTCAAATCCAACAGCCTGTTGGATGTTTCTATCTAGATATTCCATGGAATTACAAAGTCAGCATATCCAAAATAGTTTATCTGCTTTTCTTCAAAGCTGATACACCTCCTGGGTTTTTTACAGTGGTGACTGGGACCACTGCACACCCATCAAGCCTAATACCTGGGAGCCATCCATGACTTCTTCATCTATCCCATCTCATGACCAAGCCTTCCTAATTCTCTCCTAAATACCTGTTACATCCCTAGCTTTCTTTTTGTTCCATGGCCTGTCTTTTTTCTGGCAAACATATCTTAAACTGTTATTCTGTCCAAGGCTACTGTCTTCCAGTTGTCTGCACAAAGGCACCTGAGTGAGAGGATGAGTAGAGGCGGAAATCCAATCCACTTTCAACCCGATAGTCTTACACTCTGGCTCGGAGCTGCATCCATTCAGAGGGTGTCTTAGTTTCCCAGTGCTGCTGGAAAACATATACCACAAGAAGAGGAGGCTAAATGTCCAAGTCAGGGTCTCAGCCATGTTAATTCCTTCCCTGTGGGTAGCCCCAGGTGTTCCTTAGTTCCTTGTGTTCCTTTGCTTCTAGACAATCCTTAAATGGTGTCTATCTTCCCCTGTTTGTGTCTCTATGTCCGTTCTGCTCTTTTTATAACTCAAAAGTGATTTGATTTAGAACCCACCCTACTTGAGTCTGGCCTAATTTACATAACAAAGAAAGCCCTACTTTCAAACAAGATTGTATTTACGGGTATATTAAAAAACAAAATCGTCATCAAGTTGGTTGCAACCTATATGACAGAGTAGAACTGCCCCATATGGTTGGTTTCCAAAGAGAGTCTGGTGAATTCAAACTGCCGACTTTTTGGTTAGCAACCATAGTTCTTAACTGCAGTGCTCCCAGGGATCCATTTACAGGTATAGGGGCTGGGATTTCAATACATATTTTGGGCAGACACAATTCAGTCCATAACAGAAGACTTCCTTTACCTAAATCAAGCAAAGTCGCCTCAAATTCCAAGTTGGCTGGAGCCTCTGTCTCTAATGAATCTTTTATTCTGCGGCTATGACCGTCTTTAAGAGCTCTTCAAAAATGTCCCTGGGTTTTAAGATAAAATTAAGACTTGGAGGAAGACTCATTAACAACCTGCGTTATGTAGATGACACAACCTTGCTTGCTGAAATTGAAGAGGACTTGAAGCACTTACTAATGAAGATCAAAGACCACAGCCTTCAGTATGGATTGCACCTCAACATAAAGAAAACAAAAATCCTCACAAATGGACCAATGAGCAACATCATGGTAAACAGAGAAAAGATTGAAGTTGTCAAGGATTTCGTCTTACTTGGATCCACAATCAACAGCCATGAAAGCAGCAGTCAAGAAATCAAAAGACGCATTGCATTGGGTAAATCTGCTGCAAAGGACCTCTTTAAAGTGTTGAAGAGCAAAGATGTCACCCTGAAGACTAAGGTGCACCTGACCCAAGCCATGGTATTTTCAATTGCATCATATGCATGTGAAAGTTGGGCAATGAATAAGAAGGACTGAAGAAGAATTGACACCTTTGAATTGTGGTGTTGGCGAAGAATATTGAATATACCATGGACTGCCAAAAGAATGAACAAACCTATCTTAGAAGAAGTACAGCCAGAATGCTTCTTAGATGCAAGGATGGCGAGACTGCATCTTATATACTTTGGACATGTTGTCAGGAGGGATCAGTGCCTGGAGAAGAACATCATGCTTGGCAGAGTACAGGGTCAGCGGAAAAGAGGAAGACCCTCCATGAGGTGGATTGACACAGTGGCTGCAACAATGAGCTCAAGCATAACAACGATTGTAAGGATGGCGCAGGACCAGGCAGTGTTTCATTCTGTTGTGCATAGGGTCGCTATGAGTCGGAACTGACTCCACGGCACCTAACAACAACAACAGTATTTTTTTAAAAGGATGTTTGAGATCTGGGCCCTGCCTTCCAATCCAACATGTCTCTCTTCCTCTCCCCAGGGTGCCCTTCCCTCTCCATCTTACTCAACCACCTGTAGTACCCCATCACAGGTCCCTGCATTTTGTACAGGCTGTATCCCCTTCTTGGCAAAACCTTCTTCACTTGTTGCCTGGATCCCTTCAATGCGTCCTTCAGGACTCAGTCATCACACGCTGGTGGCCTTCCGTCACCTCAGTTCCCAGTCTCAAAAAATTAGGTAGAATCAGCACTTACATCTACTATAAAGTGCTAGCTCAATTTTAAATAATCTCTCTTGGGATTATTTTTTTTTTTACCACTTTTTATAATTTTCTTTTATTTGAGGGGGATTCTCTAAAATTGATTACTTAGTCGCTTATGTTCTTACAGTTTAATTTGTGCTCTATCTAAAATATGGAATCTTATGCCACGTATTCTCCATCTCTCCTTTTATTCGAAAGCATAATGTGTTTTAAAATCTAAATCAAATGTTTTGTCTTTGATTTATTGGTAGGTCTTCATTATTACTAAGGAAAATATATTGACCTGCCTTCATGCTGAGAGGAAATTAGAATATAAATGGATTAAAAGTCAGTGCATACCATTTCCCTGGTCCAGAATCTTTAAAACTCACTGGAATATTCTAAGATAGAGTTACCTATCAAAAGATATAACCAAAACAAAAACCCAAACCCAGTGCCACCAAGTCAATCCCGACTTGTAGCAACCCTATAGGACAGAGTAGAACTGCCCCATAGAGTTTCCAAGGAGCGTCTGGCGGATTTGAACTGCCGACCCTTGTGTTAGCAGCTGTAGCACTTAACCACTACGCCACCAGGGTTTCCATCAAAAGATATATACGTCATCAATTTCACATGTGCCAGGAGAACTGATCTGAGAAGGGATGTCAACTAGTATCAGATAAGGTAATTTTAGAATGGCAAGGAAAGAGACTAGAAAATTAAGCACAGTGCAGTTACAAGTTGTTTCTGGTTATTTTAATGAAGGAATGAAAATTCCCAGTCTCAGCTTGAAATTAGCTCTGCTTCTCTCAACGCACTTTGCATGTGGTGCTTTTTAAGGTGGAAACCAGGATAAACCTGCTCCTTTCCAGGGACTGAGAAGAAACAAGTCTAAGGGGAGACTGCACAATGCAGCCTTAGGAAAGTACTGAGGTCATTTTCATTTCTATTTAGCAGGAACTCTGGAAGGCTATATTCTGCCTCATTAGACTGTAAACATGGACTAGTCACATTGCTAGCTCCCTGTATGATTGCCATTTGGACTGCGGACACTTATAAAATGGTGATTTTTCTCTGGGGAGGACTGTAACCATTCATATCTGTTAAGATGAAGACCATTTGAGGCCAGAGACCTGGGAGATTTTCAGTCCTGGGCAAACTGGCCAGAAAGGAAGCACAGTTATGTTACAGTTACAGATGCGCCCACACCCATCCTCCCTAACTGTATTTCATTTGCTTGTACTTCTGACTTACTGAGTGATCTGCTGAGGTTTTCAAAATGCCTGTTAGGTTTAAAATGCAATAGTGGAAGATTTATAGCCTGCTTTGCTTGATTGATTTGCACGCTGGTTCTAAAACCCTTTTGGGCCATCAATAAATGAAAGGCAGAGAGACATAGGACGCATTTGTGCTGTTCCAGACAGGCTGTGTCTGACATCCACCCAGCCCCAATGTGTTAGGTTGGTGACATTCACTATCAGGGTCCCCTTCTCTCCCACTTTTCCAGACCCTTAATATCCCCCATCCTGCCACCCAAAATGCTTTCCAACTTCACAGATGCTTTTCGAAGGGGTCCTGGAAGGCTCATTATGTATGCACTGAGGCTGCTGTGGATTCTAACTCTAGTTGCTATGCTACCAGGAGGTGTGGTGACTCAGAACACAGCAATTAAAAATGAAGTGAGAGGCTGTGTCAATTTTTTAAAGTACTTTTGTTTGATTTTCCTGAAATTCTCCATCTCTAGCCTTTACCTCACAATTCCAGAGGCCAGAGAGTAGAGTGGTTAAGCAAGGCAGGTTCTCCAGTCAGGCTGCTGGCTTCAAATCCTGACTCCGTCACTCCGTTCATGTGTGATCTTGGGCAAGTTGCTGAGTAAATGCTCTGTGCCTCAGGTTTTCCCCTCCAAGAAACTTCATGGGGGTTATTGAGGGTTAAGTGAGGAAATATACCTAAAATACGTAAAATGATGCCTGCACACAGTAAGTGACTGATGGACATTGCACGTTACTATTCGTGTGTAGGCAGAACATAGGTCAGTGTTATGGACTGAATTGTGTCCCCCCAAAAGATATGTTGAAGGCCTCACTCCGGTACCTGTGAATGTGACGTTGTTTGGAAATAAAGTTTTTATTTTGTTTTTGATGAAACTAACAAGGTATCATGCATTGAATTATGTCCCCCCCCCCAAAATCTATCAATTTGGCTGGGCCATGGTGCTCGGTATTGTGTGATTTTTCTATATAAAATTTTAAGTCCTGCCTCTATGATGTTAATGAGGGAGGATGGGCAGCAGTTGTGTTACTGAGGCAAGACTCAATCAACAAGATTGGATTGTGCCTTGAGGCAATCTCTTGAGATGTAAAAGAGAGAAGCAAGCAGAGAGACAGGGAGACCTTATACCACCAAGAAAACAGTGCCGGAAGCAGAGTGCATTCTCTGGACCCGGGGTTCCTGTGCAGAGAAGCTCCTAGTCGAGGGGAAGATTGATGAGAAGGCCAACAGAGAAGGAAAGCCTTCCCCTGGAGCTGATGCCCTGAATTTGAATTTTTAGCCTACTTTTTTTTTTTTAACTGTAAAGAAATAAATTTCTCTTTGTTAAAGCCATCCACTTGTGGTATTTCTGTTATAGCAGCACTAGATGACTAAGACATAAGGTCATACTGGAGTAGAATGTGTCCTAGTCCTAATCCCTGCTAGTCCAAGCACTGTTCTAGGTCCACAGATAGAGCAGTGAACAAAACAATTTCTTGACCCTCATGGAGCTTACATTCTAGGGGTATTCATAGAAGTACACTAAGAAAACAAATTACAACATGGCATAATGTAGCTGTAAGATCTAGGACATAAGTTAGGGGGTAGATAGTGATGGGAATGCCCTTAAAGACACTGTAGCCTCTGAGGAGATGACATTAGAACAGGACTCGTTGGGGATGGCGTGAAGGAGAAAGCCATGTGGTTACTTGGCACCTGGCAGAGAACACAGCAAGTGCAAAAGCCCTGAAGCAGGACAGAGTCTGGCCACTGAGCAGGAAGCAAGCAAGGGGCTGGCCTGCAGGAAGGGGATCAGAGAGGTATCCAGGGGTCAACAGATTATGCACAGGCTTGCGTGTCAATAAAAATCACTGCAGTCTTGAGCCTCTACTTCCTGCTAGGCTTGAGTTATTACCACTTTCTAATAATCACAGAATCCCTTTATTCCCTTGTAATCTTACCTAAAGCCACCTCACTGAATGGTAGAGTTCACCTGGAATTCTAGAGCATCCAGAATCATCAAAAGTGATGGTCTCTCCCAGCTTGCTACTAATGAACGCTATTTCTCTCTCCATCATTCAAAACATATTCCTAGAGTAAAGGAATCTTTTTTTTTTTTAAAGTGCAATGAGATATTTATTTACCATCTTCATGATTTTAAAATACTTACCTTAATTTTTCCTTATACTGGGCAAAGTCTGATAACAAATGTAGGGTTTCTGCACCTACCCCTTAACATGTATCTTACAGTGGTCTTCTTTCTTTCAAAAAGTGGTAAAAATCATTTAGAGCACATCTGTACCAACAGGAAAAGATTAAGAGAAATTTAGTGGTAGATCAGTAGCTCATAGTCTCTGGCATCCGTTTTACAAGACAGAGCTCTCTTCTTCCTGCTTGGTCTATAACATCAAGGACACTCTGGGTGAAAATGTGCAGGTTTTAAATCCGTTACTGGAGAGTGCTAAGATTGTTTCGCAAATGAAAAGAAGTCGTAAATAAATCTAAAGATATTTAATAAGACTTTCTGGTCCATATTAGGACAAAAAATATAATAAAAATTGGACTTAATTTCCTACATATTTAGTATCTTCAGTCAAAAGTGAGAAGACAAATAAGAATAAACCCTCATTTTAGCTAAATGCAGGCCTATGTAGAACAATTCCCTGGAGGCAAAATCATTTTAAGATGAGAGTGATTGAGCCTCTCCAAAAACACCAAAGAATTTGTTTTTGGAGGTCGTGTTCCAGACTCTCTGCTGATCTTGTCTTGAATAGAAAGTATTGAAAATTCTTTTTCTAAATCTGGCCTTGGCCATCTCGAAGCTTCCCTTTAGAAGGCTAAACCCCCCCCAAAATCAAATCTGTTGCCATCGAGTCAGCTCTGACTCATAGCAACCCTACAGCACAGAGTAGAACTGCCCCACCGGGTTTCCAAGGAGAGGCTGGTGAATTCAAACTGCCAACCTTTGGTTAGCAGCTGAGCTCTTAACCGCTGCACCACCAGGCTGCCCTTAGAAGGCTAGTGCTTGGTGAATTCAATCATAACTTATCTCTTTATTGCCAGCTATTGGAATCTAGAGCTTATCTGATTAGTGCTAATGTCCCAAGATACCTACAAAATTTTCTGTTCCTTATGGGTGTATAAGAAGCTTAAGTAAACAACTCTCTCCCTTCGTAAGAAGGGCATCCTTATGGTCAACAAATCATCTCCTCAATACATTTTCAGCCTGAACCCTCTTTCCTCTGTGTGTGGGGGCGGGGGGCAGGGAGGGGAAGTTTTGCTTGGTGTGGCCAGTGCATCCTATTTAATAACTACTCTTTGTTACCAGAGCAAACCTGGAGACTAGCTATGCCAAGGGACTTCAGAAACTGGCAATCAAGCTGAGCAAAGTATTACAGAGCACGAAGAGAAAGTAAGTATCATGGAAGAGGTAATGCAAAATCATTCTGGAAAATAATAAAAAGTGACCTATATGCAGTCTCTTCCTCTTATAACGTGACAGGTATATAATGTCAAGCATGACTTCCAGTTCTTGGGTGCTTACTATGTACCAGACACTGCTCAGTGATTATAGATACTCTCATTTAATCCTCACAACAACCCTTGAGAAGCCTTACTATTATTATTTCTATTGCAGATGTAGACGTGAGGCTTAAAGAGTTTAAGAAACTTTCTCGAGTTCACACAAATAATGCACCCTAGCGCTGAATTTACCCTAGGTCCTTATGACTTCTAAACTCACATTTATCATGGGCTTTGGTGATAATATTTAACTTGGGATGTAGTGCTATTGAGTCGGAAGGTCTTGGATTCGGGAAGTACGAAGCCTGCTTTACCTCTTACTCTGTGACTTCCATAAGTCGCCGGGACTCTCTGCACCTTGTTTTCCTCCGCTATAAAATGGAATAAGGAAATGTGCCCCATTGTGTATGTGTGTGTGGAGGTGGAGGGTGCATACTAAATGAGATAATATATGTAAACACCTTAGCACATTTGGTGCCCCAAAAAATGTTGGTCCACATTCTCCTGGCTATATTGCAGGACCAGGAATGAAGCAAATTTCTTCTTTTAAAGGAAATGGTCCATTAGTGATAATTTACTAATTATATACTAATTATTATTACTAATGCATGCAGACATGATCATAAACTTGGCAGTGCCGTTACAAAGGCCTCTTTTGATAGTAAGAGAGAGAGAAAGAAAAAAGAAGTCTCTGGAGTTCCAATTCCTATTCTTAGTCATCATCCATGACAGCAAATTATGGCTTTGAAATTGCTCTGACTTTTACCTTTATTTTTATTTTTAGGATAGTATTTTACTAGACTACAAAAGAGCCTGTATAGCACAGTGGTTGGTACAGATAGACTTTATTTAGGCTGCCCAAGTTTAAATTCTAACTCCACATACCAGGTGGGTCACCTAGGACATTTACTTCTCAGTGTCTTTTTAAAATGGAAATAAAACCTAGCTCATAGGGTTGCAGTGAGGATTAAAAGAAAGTACAGGAAGAAGATTTAGCAGACGACCTAGCACAGAACAAATATTCCATAAATGTTCATTATGATGTTGATTCTAATTATCTCCTTAAGAATGGGAGGTGTAGGGGTCTAGGGTTACATGTCTTATTACTGTTGTAACCCTAGCATCCATCATAGTACTACCAAAGAGTTGGCATGTCCATGTTTGATTAACTAGGCTTAGTACAACAATATTTAATAATAAACATTAATTGAATTTTTATCTATACTGAAATCTGATTAGGTATTTGTACAGAAATCCCAGATTATTTCGACCTTAAAAGGTCAGTGAGGTGAGGGCCAGAGAAATCAGTGATTTTTCCAAGGTCTCAAGGAAACAAGGGGAGCATCTGGATTCAGACAGACACAGGTTGGTGATTTCCAGCTTTCCTCGAAAGCTCCCCTGCGGGGTAAATGTCAGATTCTCTTCTGAACAAGGTACCTGGCTTCTTTTTTAAGTCAGTTTTATTGAGATTCAATGTCCATACAATAAAAATCTCTCATTTTAAGCATACAGTTTGATAAATGTTGGCATATGTATGTATCCGCGTAACCACCACCAGAATCAAGACCTAGACATTTCCATTACCCCTGTTATGGACTGAATTGTGTCCCCCAAAAATATATGTCAACTTAGCTAAGCAACTCAAGCCATTGGGAGGCAAAACCCCTGTACCATCCTGATTTGGGGCAGGGGTACAGGTTGGTCCTCTCCCTCCCTCACGCCGTCGAAGTTTACACAAGCCTCTGTCCCTGAGGTTAACTGATAGCAGGGCTTACTGTCCTGCCCTTTGAAGGCAGGCTGTATGGACTGCTGTGAGCTGTGCCATTTCTGTGGAGTACTAAGTGTGACTAGGGCTTCCCTTGTAGAGAAAATAGCATAGCACCTCCTAATTCTCCCACCAGGCTGCTGGGAAGAGGGTTGTGCCATCCTTTGTGTTAAATTAGAATACTTCTTAGAAGACCATAAAATATCTTAGTTGTTTTCCTAACAGCCAGCAGGAAACAGGAGCTGGAGCCTATCCCCAGGAGCAGCAAGCAGGATGTGACCAGGGCTCTAGAGTCCTGTCTTTGTTTGCTAGTGCTGCTGTAACAAAAACACCACAAATGTGTGGTATTTTAAAGAACAGAAATTTATTTTCTTACAGTTCAGGAGGCTAGAATTCCAAAGTCAGCGCACCAGCTATAGGGGAAGGCTCTGTTTCTATTGGCTCTAGGGAAAGATCCTTGCCTCTTTCGTCTAAAAAAACCCATCCAGAAACAGCATTAAGGCCACAGGTACAGGGGTTGCTATTCCAACCAACCCATATTTTGGGGGTCATAATTCGATCCATAACACTTACCTTCCCTGAGCCTCAGTTTCTTCTTCTGTGAAATGAGGAACCTGGGAAACATTGTCTTTAAAGCCCTTCTACCCCTAGCATCTTACCTCCCACCTGTTCTAAATGCCTTCTCACTCTCGGCTACTTTTCCCCACTGATTTTCTATAGAAGTGAAATGGAAAATAGACATGTAAATGAAAAATGACTGCAAAAAAGCAGTATAAATAATTACTATAGTGCACAGAAATATATTGATAGAATTTAATTCTCTGGAGAAATTGAAATTAGATTAGGGAAATTAGTGTAATTGCTACACACAGTGAATCAGATGCAATGCTTTATTTCTCAGAGTTGACTAGGAAAATGACAGCCACCCTTGCTCCCCCTTCCCCACCCGCTTTTGCCTGCAGCTGCCTCAGCATCGCCTGGACCTGGGCCTCGGAGGGCATGAAATCCGCAGCGGACCTGCATCAGTGAGTGATCCCACCGCCTGACTCCCAGCCCAAAGGGAACTGTAAATATTTAAAGTGAATGCTACAAGGGTTTCATTTCAAACTTGCACTTAGTAGACACACCATAACACACCATTTTATTGCCCCCCAAAATAATTTGGAAAGTAGATGTAGATCCTAACGCTATGCTGGTGTGTCTTTTAATTATGTTCTATTCCCAGAAAACTTGGCAAAGCAATTCAGCTGGAAGCAATAAAACCGACTCATCAAGTCCTGAGTATGCAAGAGAAGAAAAGAAAAGCAGTGAGTCAGAAATGTTTCTTTTCTCCCCTATTGAAAGCAAGATTTCTGTCTTTGCCCGAAGGAAGAAAAGATGACCTAGAAGTAATGCTAGGCTTCAGGAATTTATTACATTAAAAAAAAAAAAAAAACCCAAGATTTATATACAAGGATGTTTGTTAGAGCCTTGTTTAACTGTGAAAAACTGGAGACTACTTAAATGTCCAGGAAAAAGGTTTTGCCCTAACTTACAACTGATCTCCCTGGAGGGTTGCCTAGATTCATTTTCATCCCTATCATTATTATTACTGTCTCTTACGCTATTTAAAAGCAGAAAAAACCTTGTTATGATTAAGAATTCAATCTCTTTGAAATTAAAGTGGAATTCAGGGGCAGTGGAGACAGTAAAATTAGCAGTGCTAGGACTGTCATCCATCTTTATGGTGTTAAAGTTCTGCCACGGGGATTGATGTAGGAGGGAATGTGATGGGATTGGGAGGGATACCAACCATACAGGGTCCTCTCCCCACTCATTGCACACATTTGTGCTTTTCACATTCCTATAGATTAGAAATAATTATTTTACCAAAGGAATTTAGTCTAACACCTTGAACCCGTGCATGACCCAGAGATTCTTGACATAGGGTAAGGTACATTTCTCAGGAAATATGTCCACTGAAGGATTTTGAAAATCCCATGGCTTGTGGTAGTGATTGTGGCAGATTTATTAAGCCAGCACCATGACTCAACCAGAGAAAAATCAAAACATCTTTTTTTTTTTCCTCTTTATTAGCTTGATAACGAAGTTGAAAAGGCAGCAAATCTTGTCATTAACAACTGGAACCAGCAAATTAAGGCAAGTATTCACAAACATTTGCCTAAACTCAGTTTTTAGGATTGGTTCTTTTTGCTTTTGCAAAACATGGTCATGTATTTTACCGTTAGTACTTACAGGTGCTAACTTAAAAGAAAAATGCTTCCTCACCAGAGTTATTACATATATGTATCTTTCAACCAAAAGCATGGTTCTAAATTTGTTTATTATTTACAGCTAGCACAAAACATTTATTATGAGCCAAAGTGCTACATATTTACGTATTTGATCATCACAAAAACCTAATTAGGTAGGTGACCTTGCACTGTCCTATTTTATAGATGGGAAACTGAGACACAAAGAGGTTAAATAATTTGTCCAAGCTTACAAACTTGGCAAGTAGTTGAACCAGTATTTGATTATAAGTAGTGGCTTCAGTGTTACTGCCCTTAATTATTATACTGTACTGACTGCCTCTCTGTATATTCTGTAATCTTGGGCAGTGACAAACACCATCTGAGTTTTGATGTTTTATTTGTAGAAGGGGGCTAGTGATCTCTACCTCCCTACTGAGAGGGCTTAGCAAGGGTTGGGGACTGATTAGTAAAGCAGAATATATATATTGGCTCCACAAATAACTATGGTACACTTCTTTTGCATGACACTGTGCTAAGACATAATTCTTATTTTTCAAGTAACTTAAAATTTAGTTGGCTAGATAACGTGTTGAGAAAATAGTGAATAAATTCAGAAAAGGAATTACTATCTAGTGCAAGAAGCTAGAGCATATCATTACAGGTTCTTAAAACCTGCTGCCACCGAGTTGACTCTGACGCGTGGTAACTCCATATATGTCAGGTAGAACTGTGCTCCATAGGGTTTTCAATGGTTGATTTTTCAGAAATAGATTGCCAAACCTTTCTTCTGAGGCGCTTCTGGGTGGACTTGAACTTCCAACCTTTTAGTTAGCAGCTGCTTGTGTCAACCATTTGTACCACCCAGGATTCCTTATAGGTTCTTATGCAGAGAGAAGAACAGATGGACCTTACACATATAGATTATTCTAGAACAATTCAGTACAGGAGGAAATCATTTCAAGTAGGAAGGACTAGAAGCCAATGGAGAGGAAATCTTCTAAGAGACTCTTTCGGCCTGATCCTCTTTGAGGAGCCTTGTGCTTCAAAACCTAATGTTCTCTTTTTTCATATCCAAAGTGGCAGGGGTCTTCGCAAATGAGTTGAGCATGCCAGTAATGAAGTAGAGTCTGTTTTGGAGAAACGACAGAAAAGCCTTAAAAGACCAAATGCTCTTGCCTCTTGCCATCATTAATCAGCTGGCATGTGGCCAGCTGCAGGTTGGGGAGGAGAGCCTATGAGCTTCTTATTCCTTGAATTCCTTTTAGAGATATGTGGAAGGCTCTGCCCCCAATTCTCAAGGTAAAAGCCAAGGAAAAGCAAGTCTTACGCATTTACCCTTCATTATCTATTTTTATGGTCCTTGTAACCTTGAGGTGAAAAGGCAAACAGTCTTTTAATCGACCAGTTCCAAAACAAGCTAAATCAAACCGAATGCTTTTTTTTGCTTGTTTTATCTTTGGAGTATCATCTTTTGCCAAGTTCCAACACAAAATGATCATGTGAATCTTAACCCGCTCCTAGATTTGAGGCATCAAAAAGGTAGGGGGACTTTGAGCACTCCCTCCATCCCCACCCTCCTCTTACCTTTCCTCCCCTCATCTCTAAAATTGCAGGCCGTTTCACACAATGTCCAGCAAAATACCCAGCTTTCCAAGTCCAGGCATCAGGAAGCAAAATTTCCCCCTTGCAGCAAGGTTTAAAACAGCACCTTAAAATTACCTCAGTTGTGGCCCGGGTTGATTTAAAAGATGATGCTGGAAGTCTTCTGAGTTAGAACAATGTTTTGGAGGCCTGCAGGCCTGCAGTGATTTAGCAGAATGTATAACCCTCTTGAGTGTACACAGTGTAGTGAAAATTGTATAGTGGTTTTTAGGGCAAAATGTTAGCTGCTGTGATATTTTAGGCAGATTTTAAGGCAAAGGCAGGAAGGAAGAACTAAAAATACACAATCATTCAAGCTAACACATGGACATGCCTTGTTTCAACACAGAATAGCTTTTCTCTTGGTATCAGTTTCTGCTTTTTTTTTTCTTTTTGCATGTTTTTTACTCTAGGCCAAGAAGAAATTAATGGTGAGTACCAAGAAGCATGAAGCACTTTTCCATCTTGTAGAAAGTTCCAAGCAATCTGTGACTAAGAAGGAAAAGCAGAAGGTAAGCTGTCATGGCCCACTGGGTTCGCGTGGCTTGGAAATGGATGAGCTTCCTGTCCTTAGCTGTAAACAAGGAGGACCGGCTGAGCCTTCCTTCCTGTGGGGTCTCTGCAGAACTGTAGTATGGCAGAGCATTACAAGAGATTCCAAATCATTCTTGGTCCACATATGTTTTTAAACGAGACTTTGGATGCTATCAGGAGGAAGCAGTCCCTGGAGAAGGATATCACGCTTGGTAAAGTAGAGGGTCAATGAAAAAGAGGAAGACCCTCAACAAGATAAATTGACACAGTGGCTGCAACAATGGGCTCAAACATAACAATGATTGTGAGGATGGTGCATGACCAGGCAGTGTATCGTTCTGTTGTACATAGCGTCGTTACGATGGCACCTAACAACGACAACATTGACAGATGACGGATTAGACCAGTGGTGTCCAAATTTTTTAATAGGAAATCCTATTAAGAAAACGTTCCCCAGCTCCTACCCCAAATAAGTTTAAAAAATACACATGTGGCACAGTTTGTGCTGAACTGCTAACCTAAAGGTTGGCAGTTTGAATTCACCCAGCGGTATGCAGAAGAAAAGATCTGTTGATCTGCTTCTGTTAAGATTACAGCCAAGAAAGCCCTATGGGGCAGTTATACTCTGTAACACATGGGGTTGCCATGAGTGGAAATCAACTCACAGCAACTAACAATAACAATATACATGTGTATATTGTATTATATTATGTGACTTTATATATTATGCTAATATGTTATGCACATTATAAAACAAAAAGTAGAAGTCTTTAAAGGATTAGATAAAAATTGAATAAACTATAGTCTAAATGATTAGCTACTCATGTCTTTATACAATCCTGAAGTAATATTTCTAGGCAAATTATATACTTGGGGCAAGGTTCAGCCTTAACCCTTGTAAGTTTAAATTCATATTTCTAATAGTTTTCTTGATAATTCAATTTTTTTTCTCAATTTCTTGTGTGATTTTGCTAGATTATCTCTATTGTATTTTTTAATGTGGTCCATCATGCGCTCCTAACCAGGAGCAGGAGAAGCGTTAGCTCTGACATGTTCTTACAGCTTCCTTGTGTTTACATGATTAATATTAACTTCAATGTATAGCTCCTTGGCAGAAATGGTTTTAAGACGTTTGTGCATTTCGTGTGTGTTAATCTGACTAAAACCAGATAATAACTCTGTAAATCCACATGACGCAGGCACATGTAGACAGCCATATGTCCCAGGATGCTGAAAGTGAAGACACTTGGAAGGCTCCTGTCAGATTCTCATGTTGTAGAATTCCCACTCTTCCCCAAGGACACTTCAGAATCTGCAAATACCCACATGTGGACACCAGTGTCAATCCATATCAAATAAAAATAAAGCTTAGTAACATCACTTTTAGTCAAAAAAAGCAACCCAAATAATATTGGAGTGTGGGAAGAAAATTTTGTATTTTCTGCCTACACCCCATAGATTACCTTGCACACCCCTTGTATCATGTGCCCCAGATTGGAAACCTTTGAAATAGTATCCTCTCCAAAAGGAGTCCCCTTAAGGAAATGTAGTCAGGGCTACTGCAACCTCAAATATTCCTAACATGAAAAGAAAATAGGCATTATAAGTAATTCTATCACTTCCTCTGAAAAAAAAAACCATTAGTTGAATAACTTAAATTCATTGTCAGCAAGATTTTACAAGATTCTTATTTCTTCACATGTCAGTCTTCATAGTTTAAAATGATCACAACAAGAACAGAATAATGAGACAGCTTTGGAGGAGGCTAAACCGCAGTATGCTGAAGTGCTAAGCACCAGGACCTGTCTTAGGCATTCTGAAATCTCATTAGAAGCTATTCTTTATTGACGCAAAGCAAAAGGAAAGAAAAAAACATGAACAGCCAAATGGTGAATTTCCTCTTCCTCCTCTCATTAGCAGCTTTCCTAGGAAGTTGAAGTCCTTATCTTCCCCTGCCCTTCCTTTTCCAGCTGGTCCTGTAACCACTGGCCAGCTTACAGCATAGACCCCATACCATCTTTATCACCTAATCTAGTAGCTTTTTTTTTTTTTTTTTTTAGTTCTACGATAAACACCTAAAACAGCTTTCATTTTCTCATCGCACACAGAAGTCCTCATGATCTCCAAGCTGAGCTGGTCCACCTGTCTGCTCAGCAATTCTTCCTGCTTTCCTGGTCAGCCAGCAGATTGTGTTTTCAGCAAGAACCAGTTTCTGTTTAGTCAACATTGACTCGTGGTGACCCCATTTGTGTCAGAGTAGAACTGTGCTCCATAGGGTTTTCAATGGCTGAGTTTTTGAAAGGAGGTTGCCAATCCTTTCTGGCACTTCTGGGTGGATGGTTTTGAACTGCTGATGTTTTGGTTAGCAGCCAAGCTGTTAATCACAGCGCCACCAGGGCTCTAGTCTCAACAGAAGCTGATCTAAATCTCCATTCTCCCCACACCCTCCGTCCTTACCACCCACTCTATCAATAACCTTCCCTCCTACCTCACAGAGTAAATAGAAGTTGCCCAACAGGAACACCTTCACCTTCCAGCCAGCTGCCACTAAAGCAGTGGCATCTGCACAAGCAGATTTTCCTCCTGTCCTCTGGTTGCAATGGGAGAGACCAATTCTTCATCCTTTGCTCTAAATCCCACCCATCCTGCATCTCAGAGACCCTTCACTATTGATTATTCCCCCTCTCTCCTGCATCTTCCACAACTCCCTCTCTAATACCATCAGCCTTTTCATCAACTCCTATCTTGGAAGAACAGGGAGAGTCATGACCCTATTCCTGTTCCTCTCCAGTTATTATCATCTCTCCTCCCCTTTACAATAAGAGTTATTGAAAGGATTGTCTGTCCTCTGTTTCCACTTCCTCATCTGTCATTCACTCCTCAAACTACTCCAATAAAACTTTCCGCACCATTCCACTAAGAGTGTTCTTGTCACCGAAAACAATGCCCTCCTTGATGCTAGAGCCAGTGGGTGCTTTCCAGTTCTTATTTTATTTAATTTCTTGCAAAGATTAAGCATTGTTGACCTCTCTCTTTTAGGAACATACTCTTAACTTCAGCAACTTATTACTATTTTGGTTTTCCTCCTACTTGTCTGGCAATTTTCTCTTAGATTCCTTTAGGGCTGCCCCTTTTTCTGCCTGATCTTTATAGATCGCTATCCCTGAGGATTCCTCTCCTGGACCTCACTCTGTATGTTTTACTTACCATTGTATCTCCAGTGTCCAACACAGACCTCTCAATATCAGGTACTCAGTAAATAATAATAAATGTACTCTCAAGTCTTCAATTACAATACTCAAATATGTATCTTCAGCCCAAACCATTCTTCATTTCTTGCGTCATACTCAGCATCCAAAATCAGACCTATCACTTCCCTCTAACAAGTATATCCCAGCACTGATCACACAGAATGGCCTTTGTGGGTCCCTGACTAGAAAAGGAACCTGCACATGGCACATCGTAGGCACTCAACAACAGATGTTTGGTAAATAAATGAATGAGATGTTTACTCCAAGAAAAATAAAAGGAAAAAGAAAAGCAATTCAATTTTTGACAAATTTTAGTAAAGATTTCTGAGCAGATACTTAAATAAGAATATAGGAATCTATATCCTTTTTTACTATTTGGGGCCATTTACTATAAATTTACCAAGTAGAAATTTCCAGTCAATAACTATATAGTGTAGACTGATGAATGTTGAGCAGTGATCTCATTGAGTCGCAGCTCTCGTTTCTGGGGGTCTGAGTATTCTCAGTAAGAATCTGAGGACAGTGATCTCACAGAGCTTAGCCATGCCATTCTTTGAGCCCTTTTACCTTATTGTTACCAGGTTAAAATTCACAAGCTCATGTTTCTACAGATAGATATGGTTCATTACACTTGATATTCAAAACCAAATGTGCTCTGTGTAGGTCATACATCAGAGCTGAGGGACAGTTGAATGGCTACTATATTAATTGGAATAATAAAGTGAATGGCACTAATATTCAACATTTTAGATGAATGCTCTTTATCACTGTAACATTAGTCAAAATGTCCTTAAATATAAAGTAGGCGATTTTTTAAAACCTTTTGTCTCTGTCCTTGGAACTCCTTAGTTGTTAAGTCAAAAAAGTCCTTGGCGTCCCTTAAAGTATGGTTTGAGGACCACTAGTATATTTGAGGATGTAGTGAAAATTCATATTTTCTAATTTCACTACAGAACTACTGCATCAGAACTGCTACTTGCGGGATCCAGGAATCTGCAATTTTAACAAACATTCCAGGTTATTACTAGGCATTTGAGTCCAATCAGTTGCTGTTGAGTTGATTCCAACTCATGGAGACCCTTAGTGTGTCAGAGTAAAACTGTGTCCCATAGGGTTTTCAATGGCTGACTTTTTGGAAGTAGATAGCCAGGTCTTTCTTTCAAGGCACCTCTGGGTAGACTCAAACCTCCAATCTTTCAGCGAGCAGCTGAGCACATAAGCTATTTGCACCTCCCAGGGACCATGTAATCCAAGTTTCTCATTTCTAAGGGATGTAAAATGACTTGCCTGAACAGTTTGAGAAACAATTTCAGCTGTCCTGGTCCAGGGAGTTTTGTATTACTTCGATTTTCCAGGAGACTTAGCAAGCAGCAAGGAAAATTTTAGTGATTGGCAAGAGGGAGGTTTTTGTGAAGGAGTAAATCCTAGGGGAGCAGGGTGAAAAGAAACCATCTGGCCAAGCTGTCCATAATTTACAGTGAATGCTGGGCATTGTCTCAGTAGCTCTGTGGTAATAATAATAATACTTACCAATCTTTACTGATGCTCTATCAGGTATTGCGCAGTGTGCCATGTGCTTTACATGCATCATCCCCTTGAATTCTCAAAGCATCACAGTCAATTAGGGGCTATCATGCCCATTATAGAGATGAAAAAACTATGGCTTATGAAAGTTTTGTAACTTCTCTGCAGCCAGAACCAGGGCTCAAATCCTGGAAGTCTGATTCCAAAGCTAGACTGCTAGCTTTGTTTAGTGAAAGTAAAGCAATTGTGTCAGGCCCGTTCCTGTATTATAAATTATATGATCCCACAAGTGTCTACCTATCCTGCTAAGAAATGCAGGAGCCTAAAGATTTACCAAATAAGACTACGGAGTTCACTGGTAGATTGCAACCTGTAAGATCCCTGGATGCACTTACTTCTCCTCGCCTGTGCTTTGGCCTTCTCCTTGACTTGATGAACGTGGGCAAACCAATTAATATATTTAAGGGCCTTGATTTCCTCATGCATAAAATTGAGGGAATCAGACTGAAAGGCCGTTAGGTTTCTTTCTGACTCTGGTGCCCTTTTTTTCTGAAAGATTTTTGGTTTTGCCATATAGAATTGATGGCTTGACCTGAGAGATAGATATGATTCTTTCTAGGGAATGACAACGGGTTTTCATGAATGTGTTAATGAGTATGTGATGCTGATGTTTTACTTTAGCTCCTCAATAAACTGAAAAAATCAACTGAGAATTTGGCAAAGGAAGAAGAAAATTACTACCAAAAAAACATGGCTGGCTATTCTACAAGGCTGAAATGGGAAAGCACACTAGAAAACTGCTACCAGGTAAGTTGTGCGATCACAGTGCTTTTTCCTCCACGTTGCATGGCCTTGAAAATGGCGGCTGGATGTGTACAGTTAGGAGACCTGATCTCTGTCTTTAGCAATGACCCTAACTCTTAATTGTGACTTTATACAAACCATGTATCTTCGCATTGCTTCAGTTTCTCCGTGGATACAACTACCAATGAAAATGTATTGAATGTCATTGGCCAGAGTTTCTGCTCCTAATTCTCAACAGACACAATAGTATTCAGATAACTTCAAAAAGTGCTGTCAAAGTAAAGTATAAATTAGGGCTTAGGTATTAAAAAAAAAAAAAAAAATTAGGTCCTTGGAAATGAGCTTTAGGCATGAGAGCTGATTCATATAGTAATCACATCTGGAGTTTTCTTGTATGCCAGACATAGTGTTGTGCCCTGGAGACACAGAAATTAATAAAGCACTGTCCCAGCATTTGAGATCTCACAGTTTAGTAGCAAAGACTGACACACATAAAGAAAGAATGGAAACTAGAACAGAAATAATGAAAATCCTGACACATTGTGAAAACTGTAGCCAATGTCACTGAACAATTTGTATAGAATTCTTAAGTGGTAGCCTAATTTGCTGTGTAAAACTTCACCAAAAACACAATAAAATACTATTAAGAAAGAAAGACTTATGGTAAAGCATTCAATAAAAATAGGCTAAGTGTATGAACAAGCAAATCACGGAAGAGGAAGTCAAAATCGCCAATAAACATATGAAAAAGTGCTCATTGTTTGATAAAAATTAAAAAGTGGTAATATCAAGTGTTGGCAAGAATGTTGGGGAACAAGAATTCTTGTACCCCTCAAGTGAGAATGTAGAAGAATGTTTATTGCAGAATTGTTTATAATTCTGTGGTAAAAAAAGAAATTACACACTGTTTTAATACCCATTGACAGAGAAATTACTCTTTTAAAATGTGCTCTAATTTAAAAAGTGGACCACCAATAAAAGAAATAAATTAAAACTATACTTAAACATGAATCAATCTCAAAAGCATGATATGAAAGAAACGTACCATTTATACAATCTATGTAATTTAACTTTTTAAAAAATCACACCCCAAACTATACTGAGTTGTACATGAGTATTTGTAAATGTATGCATATAGACTAGATCTATGTTGACCTGTCAGGGAAATGGAGCTTGTGGTGGGAATCAAACTCAAAGTCATAATCTGAAGGAAAAGTAGAATTTCCTTTCGCCCCTCTTGTATCCTGGTTTTATTGCTACCACTAGACTGACAGCAAGAGTCCCTGGGTGATGCAAATGGTTAATGTGCTCAGTTGCTAACCAAAAGGTTGGAGGTTCCAGTCCATTTGGAATTGCCTCAGAAGAAAGGCCTGGTGATCTACTTCAGAAAAATCAGGCATCGATCAGCACAACATGACCAAGGCAAAATCCCAGAAGGCTCGTAGACACGTCCAATCTCCCTGAGAGACCAAGTTACTGGGCTAATGCCTGAGGACCATGGTCTCAGGGAACATCTAGCTCAATTGGCATAACACAGTTTATAAAGAAAATGTTCTACATTCTACTTTGGTGAGTAGCCTCTGGGGTCTTAGAAGCTTGTGAGTGGCCATCTAAGATACTCCAGTGGTCTCATCCCATCTGGAGCAAGAAAGAATAAAGAAAATCAAAGACACGGGGTAAGATTAGTCCAAAGGACTAATGAATGGACCACAAGCACTACAGCCTCCACCAGACTGAGTCCAGCACAACTAGATGGTATTCAGCTTCTACCACCGACTGCTCTGACAGGGATCACAATAGAGGGTCCCAGACAGAGCAGGAGAAAATGTAGAACAAAATTCTAACTCACAAAAAAAAAAAGAAAAAAAAGACCAGTCTTACTGGCCTGACAGAGACTGGTTAAACCCCAAGAGTATGGCCCCCTGATACCCTCTTACCTCGGTAATGAAGTCACCCCTGAGGTTCACCCTTCAGCCAAAAATTAGACAGGCCTATAAAACAAATGATAGCACACATAGTTCAACCATGTATAGGAGACTAAATGGGCATACCAGCCCAAATCAAAGACAAGAAGGCAGGAGGATACAGGAAAGCAGGATGAATGGAAATGAGGAACCTGAGGTCCAGAAGAGGAGAGTGTTGACACATCGAGGGGTTAGCAGCCAGTGTCACAAAACAATATGTGTATTAACTGCTTAATAAGGAGCTAATTTGTTCTGTAAGCTTTCACCTAAACGACAATTTTTAAAGGAAGAAAAAATCAGCCATTGAAAACCCTCTAGAGCCTATTTCTACTCTGACAGACATGGAGTCATCATGAGTTGGAATCAGCAAAACGACAGCTGGTTATTTACTGGTTATGCTGAAAGCCACCAGATTTTCATTCCCTCTCCCTCTTAGATCACCCATTTCCTCTTAGCCCACTTTCTCTTGAGCTCTCTTCTGCCTCCTCAGTGTCAGCCCAAGTCCACTAGAACGAACTTGAGACAACCTCTGTCAAGTTATTCTAGCCTCACCCTAACCACCAATAATCCTTCCCTTATTTGCACTTCCTCGGCCTTTACATTCATTCTACACCAGTGTTCCGTAGATTCACATATTACTCTCTTCATTCTATAGTTTCTATGTGGTTATAAACTCAAGAGTAAAATATTAGATTCATGAAAATATATAACAAAGGTGGATTGAATTGAATTAAAAGAAAGTTTTATTTGTGAGAGGCAGAAATGGTACAACAGGAGTCCCTTGGTTTGATTTTTTCTCCATCCTCCCATAATTCTTCTGCAAAAATGGCATATGGAAATTCATTTTAGCATCCTAAGAAGTGTCGTATTACCTCTCTCTTCTGCAGGTTGGATTTACAAGTTCTTTTAGAGAACATTTATTGAACTATATTCAAGACACTTTACTGGAGGTTGGGAGAAGTATTATAAAGTCTTAAATGTGGCTATTAAGTAATGAAACCAATCCTGCAAGCCACACAGCAACATTAGTATCATTACTTCATAATCATACTATGTTCAAGCCACATTTCCTAACTTCCAAGAAGAACCAATCCAGTTGACAGAAATAAGCTATAATATATTTTTAAAATAGTAGCCACACTGCCAAGCATTATGGTTGGTACTGACTGTACTTGCTCAGGGAATTTATTTTAGAAAGTCATTTGCAATAATAGTCAAGAGACTTAAAAATGTTTACTTTCTCAATCACTGTTCCTCATCTGAGCCTCAGAACCAAGAAAATGATTAGTGCAACTTTCCCAGCTCTCCCAAGAATAAATAGTATGTGACTAGTATCATTCTAGGTGCAGAGGAGAGAAGATGATTCATTACATATAATGGATGCCCTAGGGCATTAGGGCCCAATTCTCTCCCTGAACCAGCTTAAGAAAGGTAATTTCCATTTTATAAATATATCTTGAGGAAGCAGCTGGGAAACAAACATAGATTTCTGTTCAAGATTCATTAAAAGCAAAAGGGAAGAAACAACCCAAATAGCCAACATTAAGGAAATAACTAAGTGAATCATTACACACCTACACAGTAGATGCTTATGAAGTAATTAAAATGGTGTTTTTGGAGACTAATGGCAAGGGAAAATGCTCATGCACAATGTGAAGTGAAAAAACAGGATACTAATCTGATAGATGAGAGGAAAGATAAAACCGTACATACACACGTGTTGTTGTTAGGTGCCGTGGAATCAATTTTGAGTTATAGTGACACCATGTGACAGAGTAGAACAGCCCCATAGAGCTTCCTAGGTTGTAATCTTCACGGGAAGGATCACCACGTCTTTCTCCTGCAGAGCCACTGGGTGGGCTAGAATCGGCAATCTTTAGGTTACCAACCAGGAGCTTAACTGTTATGCCCCCAGGGCTCCTTTCATAAACACAAACCTTCCCTGAAATACCTCAACATGTTAATAGCAGTCATCTCTGGGTAGAAGAATTATAAATTATTTTAAAATCTATTTCTTTGAGACTCTTTATTTTCTAAATTGCTCGAAGTAGTATTTACCCCTCTGCTAAACCAAAACAAAAAAACCAAACCTGTTGCCTTAAGTGAGAAAAAAAAAAAATTTTTTTTAAAGTCAAAACCTCTGGGTAATTTTAGGAAGGGGTTCAAGGGATCCCTGGACACACAAAAATTTGAGGGTCACTGCTCTAGAGACAGCTTATGTCTTTTGCTAGTCTTACGGAAGCAAATTAGAAGAAAATCAAGTCCTTTGCAAACTCCACCTGTAGTACAAACTCGAAGGGCTGGACTGCAGAAACTGAAAGGATGGATGAAGAGCGTGGATTATGACTGGGCCCCAAAACTCTTAAATCTGCTATTTTTTGATAATTCTCTGACCACGTTTTGCTGGTACGTGGCATTGTAAAAGCACAAGAAGACAGTTTGAGGTTCTCCAGAGAATTTCTCTACCAATGCTTTATAAAAAAAGAGCAAGATAATAAAAAAAAAAAAAAGCAATAATTCATTAAATGAGATATGGATTTCTCCTTTGCACAGTGGAATTTATCTCAGCCTCTTTTCATGAGCAAACATAGATCACTTTAATGATTTCCCTGAAATGTAATTAAAATCTGTTAAACATTACCATCTCCACCAAGAGGCACTGGTTGTTCTAGTCTCAGATTGATGCTGGTTCAATACTTGTCAAAGTAAAGAAACAGGTACCCATTAGGGATGCAACGTGTTCCTACAACCTGGCTTTTATTTTCTCTCCTGTCCTTTGCTCTTATGCTAAGCTAGAACAGCTGCTTATTAGGTGATTTTCTATGGTATGAGAACTCTTCCTTTTTGAAGGCTGTCCCATTTGAGGCCTAGGCAACTGAGCAGAATTTGTTACACGTATTTGTTATGATGTGTATGATTTCAGCCCTTTGAAGAGGCCATACATTTGATAGGCCACTGTGTTTTTAATCCTTCATCTGGGAGACAGAAGGGCCCACAGCCACATTCAGATGGCTGGTGCCTGTGATTCTGGAGAAAGACTCAGGAGGTGGCCAGCAGAAACCAAGGCATTTGGCTCTCACTGACTTACAAAACTTGTGCAGCTTCTGGCACTTCTAAAAGGTGGCCATGGGGGAGTGGGGCTCGAGGCCTTCCAGTTCAAACGTCAGGACACTTGGCAAAAAAAAAATCTCAATTTGCATGTTATTGGCACAGACGTTCATAGTTACTGCCTGAGCCTTTTACTACTTGCATTTAAAAGCAGCATACTGTAGGGGAAAGAACAACAGAATGTGGATACAATCTAAGCACAAGGATGTAGAGGAACACTGGACCACCTCAGGCCAGATGTGCCAAGAGAGGCAGGGTGATCTTTGTGACACTTTCCACCCCTCCACCCTACTCCTGCCAAAGACCTCAAAATATCCTCCAACCATATTACTTTCTATTACCAGTTACAACTCACGCTCACCCCATGTGTGTCAGAGTAGAACTGTGCTCCATAGGGTTTTTAATGGCTAGTTTTTCAGAAGTAGATTGCTGGGCCTTTCTTCTGAGGCACCTCTGGGGGAACTCAAATATTCAGTCTTTTGGTTAGCAGCCAAGCTCATTAGGCATTTGTGTCACCCAGGGACTACTATTACTCCCTATAGTAATTTGTTACCCACTCATTTGCTCAAAGCCTTCTTCATGAAAGACTGCATTGCTAAGTGCTCCTTACCATGTGGAGTAGGGTGGGGTGGAGTGAGATGGAATATATAAGCAACCAACTTAGTCTTCTCTGGATGAAAGAATGAATGGCCAGACCATGTCCTTACAAAAACAGTCCTGGGAGAACTATCTCTTGGACATCTGACACCTCTGTCAAAGCTCAAAAGACTCTGGGCACATACCCGGCAGCCCCATGTCGCCCCCAGGTGGCCCAGGAGTCATCACCATGTAATCCCATCGACTCAGCCTTCTTGGACAGTCTCGTTCCTGAATCTCTTTGTACCCCATTTCCTCAAAACAACCAGTCAGCGGCTTGACTAGCAGTGCGTGGCAAAATCTAATAACTGATTTTTTTTCTAATATGTTAATAGGTAACAAGGCAAGTTTGATACTCCTCAATTTCTTATCTACCCTTCCTGGCTAAAAGTCATGAAACTCTAATCAGCCCACACAAAATGGGGAGGCTATGTTCTCACCTTCAAAAGTGGGGCCTAATCCCCAGGCCTAATTTTAGCCCAAGGTTATGAATTGATCAAACTTTGAGATTCCACTCTTGTCAAATAGTCTCCTTGAGCAAAGAATTTGTGTCCCATCATCTTTGCTCTTGCAGAGCCTAGAGGAATGCCCTATATGCACTAAAAAAGATTCTAAAAAATGTTCAGTGTCTGAGTGCATTTCCAAAAGATGGCTGTAAGTTTTACTGGGCTTCCCCCTCTCCTTCTATAGGCCTCACAGATTTTTCTCAAATGCTTCCTTTTCTCCTTCTCTTTCCCTCCTTTTCAATGTCAGGCAATCCATAGCATCTTTCTACATGCCTTTTGGGACAAAAAAAGTATGGGAAAAATGTGTGAGTTAAATCAGTGCTTGTTGTTGTTGTTGTTGTTAGCTGCTGTTGAGCTGGCTCCAACTCATTGTAACCACACGCAAAAGGCAACAAAACACTGTCCGGTCCTGCACCATCCCCATGATGAGTTGCAGATCAGACCGTTGTGATCCATAGGGTTTTCTTTGGCCAATTTTCAAAAGTAGCTCTCCAGGCCTTTCTTCCTAGTTCATCTTAGTCTGAAAGCTCCACTAAAGCCCGTTCAGCATCATAGCAACACATAAGCCTCCACCGACAGACGGGTGGCGGGTGCACATGAGGTGCGTTGGCTACAAATCAAACATGGGTCTGCTGCAGGGAAGGCAAGAATCCCACCACTGAACCACTAATGACCCCCGGAATGGTGAATAAATGGGACAGACACCAGATCACATTCCTGTTCTCGGAAACCTCCCCCACAGCAGCCTGGATATGATGGAGTTGAGTGGCACAGTCATGACAGATTGCTCAGACTTTCTTCATGTGTGTCAATGTTGGATGGGTGGCTTCAGTTTTGTATTACAACTGACTGATCTTGCATCATTTTCCGCGCTTTTCAGAGCTTCCTGGAGCTGGAGAAGGAAAGAATCCAACTTTTATGCAATAACTTAAACCAGTACAACCAGCATATTTCTGCTTTTGGTCAAACTTTGACCATGGTGAGTAGTGAAGAATTTTCTATTTCTGATATGCATGATAAGAATTGGCAGGAAACATGTGTTCAGTGTCGTTTTTCTGCTCTCTATGGCCTTGCAGTGCCACACCCAGATTAACTGTGCCATCAGCAAGGTAGATGCCGAGAAAGATATTCAGTCTCTAATGGAAGAAGCTGCAATTTCGACTACAGAAAAAAAATCTGAGTTCCTACTAATTGATTATTTTGTAAGTATGTGTAAAGGAAGGAAGTTACATTAATGGGGAAAATCTAGTCATGTAGTGAGAGATTCATTTAAAAAAAAACTATAACTATTTTGTTTTTTAAATAAAGACAATTGACTTTTCATAGTTTGTATGAATGAAAAAAAAAAAAAACCTAGAGCATGTGGTTTACAAACTGGACAATGGAAACCTGTCTTTGGTCTTTTCTGGAAGGGAAAAAGCCAAACAGGATTGTGAAGTGAATCTTAGTACTGTCTTCTATGACAATAGCACCAGGCAGACATGTTTCATAATCTATAAATAATTGGTGCCAGTATTAGTTGCCATTGCTGCATAACAAATTATCCTCAGACTTAACAGCTTAAAACACACATTTATTTTCTCACATTTATGTGGGTCAGGAGTTCAGACACGGCTTAGCTGAGTGCCTCTGGTTCAGGACTGCAGTCTCACAAGCTGCAATCAAGGTGTAGCTAGGACTGCAGTCAACTCAAGGCTCTACTGAGGAAGGATACACTTCCAAGCTCACTCATGTGGCAGCTGGCCAACTTCCTCTCTTCGCTGACTGTTGGCCAGAGACATAAATTTCTTGCCATGTGGATATCTCACAACATGGCAACCTGCTTCCCCCAGAACCAGTGATCCAAGAGACAGCCAGAGTGTGCAACAGGGAAGTCACAGTCTTTTATAACTTAATCTCAGAAGTGACAGTCCACCACTTCTGCTATACGCTCTTTGTTAGAAGCAAACCCACAGGTTTTGCTACAGAGATGTTCAGCCACATCCCCACCCCAACCCTAGCATCCTAATTTTTTTTTTCATTTAACCTTTGAAATAATGCACATGAAAGCTCAGAAACTGTTAAATGGCCTCTCACAGCCTACATGATAAAATCCCCACTGCAGCCTTCAAATCTGGCTGGAACTACGTAGACAAATTTTCTTTCCCACTGGTTTTTCTCAAGCAACTCTTCTATGTATTGATCCTGATACATGTCACACCATCCCCCCTGTGTTCTTTGCCCGCACAGTTTATATGCCTGGACTACCCTATGCCCTCCTCCCACTTGGTCCAAAAAAGGGCTGGTTAAGTCTTCCAGCCTGCTTGAAGCTTTCTAGCCCAATAGGCTACACATTCCTCTCTGCATCATTTGTGCTGCATTGAGTGAATGTGGCCTGGCATTGCAAGTTCTCTTTAGTGATGTGCTTCAAGGCTAAACGAAACTATATTCTGTTTTAATAGAAAACCTGTATGTGTTTTGGTTTGTGTGTTCCCAGTTCCCAGCCAACACAGAACTCAACAAACATTCATTGCACTCTGACATGGTTCTAGCAGCATGGTCATATGGCATTTTGGTCACTGAAGGACACTAACTTGAATAAAGATAAATAAACACCAAAACTTGTTGCTATCAAGTTGATTCCAACTCATGGCGATGTCATGTGTGTCAGAGTAGAACTGTGTTCCATAGAGTTTTCAATGGCTGATTTTTCAGAAGTAAAATCAGGCCTTCCTTCTGAGGCATCTCTGGGTGAACTCGAACCTCTAATCTTTCAGTTAGCAGCCAACTACATTTACCGTTTGCACCACCCTGGCACTCCAAAGATAAAGAGGAAGTAGTAAGTATCCAACAAGTAGACTTATTTATCAAGCAAGTATGGTATAACTATATAAGGCTCATCCTCCAAGAGTAGTTTGTCCTAGGAAATAAAATGCTCAGCTGTGTGCTTGCAAGTTGTGAAAAGGGGGTGTCTTCTTATTAATCAGGTGTGGGACAGTGAAACCACCTATGCAGAACCAAAGATTATTTTTAATTTTTAAACTTTTTTTATTCCACAAAGAAAAATTAAACACAGTCAATGAAAATCTCAGTACGACTGGGAGGAACAACACTTACTTTTTTTCCCCTTAAGTTGCTAAACATCCTCTCTTTTTTTACTCTAAAGGAGGAAGATCCTAACAATTCAATGGATAAAGAGAGACGAAAGTCTTCAATAAAATCAAAATTGCTGAGACTGCAAAGAGATATTGAAAAAGCCTCGAAGGATAAAGAAGGTGTGTAATTATCATGTTGAATGTCCCAATAAGGGAAAGTATTATACTTAGAAGTCTCATTCAGAGTTAGGGTTATTCTGCATTTGCTGACTGGGTCAGGGATCATCTAATTTAAGGAACCACATGTCAAACCTAATTTGTAGGAATAAAGAAAAGTAAAAAAGAAGAAAGGAAAAGACAAAAAAAATTGAAAATGATATTTTGGCCTAATTACGAGAACTTTTTAAGAATTATGGAGCCCTGGTCACAGTGGTTGAGAGCTATAGTGAGCTACAGCTGCTAACCAAAAGGTTGGCAGTTCAAATCCACCAGCTGCTCCTTGGAAACACTACGGGGCAGTCCTGTAGGGTCACTATGAGTCGGAATCAAATTTGGCAGCTGGTCACATAAGAATTATACTACCATTTTCAAAAATATAGCATTTTACTGTCTTTCAGAAGTTGATTGGAATAAGGATAAATGTGTTTAGTTTAAAACATGATAAACCTTCTGTGGACAAGGGTTTTGTTCTTATTCAATCCTATACTTAGAAGTGAGGCATGTCAGAATGTTAAGTAAGCCTAAAGCAATGCAGGTAAAAATTACATAATACTTGGAGTATGTGTATAGTTTATTTTATGTGGCTCAAAGTAACATATTGCAATGTAATGCTTGATAGAAAATTCAAGATAGCAAAATATTTAGGAATGTGAATATCGTAGTGAGGAAGAGCCTAATATTGTGGTAATGTTGGGATTCAAAACTTCACCTTGGAAAATAACAATTAGAACAGTTTAACCTTTCAAGATCCAATTATTTTCTGCTTTGAATTTCTTGTTGATACCATGTGTTTTCATTAACGGAAGCTTGCTGAATCATTGAGTGTTGTTGAATTTTCAGTAGGTAATACGGATTTTTTTTTTCTTTCCCCCTCTCATAAGCCTACCCTTAGAGTCCAGAGGGACATATGATGTTCCACTAATTCAACTCCCCAGAGCCCCTCCCCTGAAGTCCACTGGGACATACATGTCCCCCAATTTTTTTTTTCAAAATTTCTATTTTTTCTACCAAAAATATACACACCTCATGCAACACCCTGTAGGAACAGTAATTTGCAGCACACACACACTTTTTCAGTTTCAAACAGTCATAAAGGCCTGTGCCTTGCAGCAGCACACACTGTCAGCAGGAGAGCAATTTCCCAATGAAACTGAGAGGCAGAAAATTTTGGTGGGCAACCGTATATACCACTGATCATGAAAAGATTTTAAGCACCAGCATTTCTCAATTCTCATTAAATGAAAGTAAAGATAAATGAGCTGTTATACAGTCAGTAAAATTTAGTAATGACTACATACAGAAAGCACTCCAGCCATTTAGGAAGTCCTACTGGCATCACTTCTGGGTTCAGTCTCTCTCTGAGTGTGACCAGCTCTGAGCTTTGTGACACCAGGACAGAACGAACTGTGATTGAGAGCATGATTCCTTTTCAGGCCTGGAACAAATGCTTAATGCGTACTCCAGCAACTCCTCTTTCTCGGATGGAAAGAACCAGAAAGACACGGCAGCATTAATGGATGAGGTAAATATTTGCAGGGTGCAGTTTCCTAGATTTAGTGATGAGAGGGCTATTTTTAGAAAACTTGCTTCCTGGCACATTTCACCTGTTTGTCTTTCCTTTCTCTACTATATAGAATGATCTAGTCAACTCACAGGGTCAACCCCTCAGCAAATAGGTTGAGGAATCTGGAAAAATCCAACAACCTAGAAATGTTTGCTTTAATGTCCTCCTAGGAAAGTATTATTCCTAAAATAGAATTCCCCAAAATAGATTCATTCCTTGAGGGGCCTGGAAACCATGTGTACTTTAACCCAGTTAAGACAAGTGAGATAAAGCAAGGAATCTGTGCCCAGGAAGGCTTGTCTTTGGATCTAACCCTACCATTTACAGGGATCTGGGACAACTTTGGAGTCCCTAGGTGGTGCAGACAGGTAAGGGCTCAGCTACTAACTGAAAGGTTGGCGATTTGAACCCATGGGGAGGTGCCTTGGAAGAAAGGCCTGGCAATCTGCTTCTGAAAGGTCACAGCCTTGAACACCCTACAGAGTATAGTTCTACTCTGAAACACATGGGATTGCCATGAGTCGGAACCAGCTTGACAGCAAATGGTTTTTTAGGGAAACAACTTTAGTTTTCTCATCTGGAAAACAGGGCTATTAGTACCTACCTCAGAGCCTTTTAATGAGTATGAAATATTAATTAGAAAATGCTAGTAGAGTGCTTGGCCAAGAAGAGGAGCCTTAAAACTACTAATTATTGTTAAGATGCTATTTTCCACTCATTCCCCAGTTGACACCAGGGTCCTCAGAGAATAGAAGGAGAAATGAAAGATATGGCTGCCAAGAAGGAAAAGAAGAGGTCTAAGGTGTGAGGGAAAATCTCCCGGAAACCAAGAAGCAACTTTAGAGGCCCAGGTTCCTAGGAGGAAGGAGTGACAGAGAAGGGCCTGGGAGCTGGGGCTTCTGCTTTTTGGTCAGGGCTCCACACACACTTGCAGAGATTGATGGACATTGTAGCTGCTTTGGAGGAACTCACATTAAATGAGTAGTTAGCAAAACAAAAAAAACATGAACTTTATGTAGGAATAAAAAAAGAGAATAGTTACATCCTACCTTTGTGTGTAAGCTATAGGGTTTCTGCTGGGATTAGAGTGATCAGAAGTGACCTGGGGGTTAACCTGAGAAAAATTCAGGAAGAGATAAAATTTCTAGCAAAACCTCAAAGGATACAAAGAAACTGTGCCAGCTTTCCGTACTTTGTATATTTCCTAATTTTCTTGTGAAAGTTGTCATTGTTGTCAGATACCATCAGATTGGTTCTGACTCATAGCAACCCTATGGACAACAGAACAAAACACTGCCTGGCCCTACGCCATCCTCACGATCGTTGTTATGCTTGAGCCCATTGTTGCGGCCACAGTGTCAATCCATTTTGTTGAGGGTCTTCCTCTTTTTTGCTGCCTTTGTGCTTTACCAGGCATGATGTCCTTCTCCAGGGACAGATCCCTCATGATAACATGTCCAAAGTATGTGAGATGAAGTCTTGTCATCCTCCTTTCTAACGAGCATTCTGGCTGTACTTCTTCCAAGACAGATTTGTTCGTTATTTTGTGAAAGTAGGTGCCTGACTGGCAATTTCAACAATTCTTTAGTGAAAGTAGGCAGATGCCTTCAGGTACAGTTGATCTATTTTGGAGCACAGGCTTCCCTTACTGGGCATGCTGGTACAGAAATAAACCTCACACTTCTTGCAAAAAGAAAGGCCCGCTGCATTCTGTTCACTTGAGAACAGAGCCTAACGTACTTGCAATGACACATGACTAAAATTTTTATGAGGTGATAAAACAGACTATGGAAAGTTTTCTGTGACAGTACAAAACGTTCAGTTAAATAATTTAAAATGTAATATTTATCAAAATAATATCACAAGGAACATTTTATGATGGTGTTAAATTAAAAGTTTATTTCTGCAGTTGTTTTCATACAGAACTTTGTCATTGTCGTTAACAGCATAGAATGTGTCTTAGTATCATCTGAGTACACAGTAGCCTGGTTCACACTGTGGAGGATACAAGTGGGAGAGGACCTGAGCTCTGAACTCATGGTGTTTATGCTCTAGTGAAGGAGCAAGTATGAACTTCCAAGGAGCGATTGCCAAATAGGCACATAACTTCACTACACATGCTCTGTGTCCAGGTGGTGGGAACTGGTGAGACCAGTGGCTCTTGTGTTACCCAGAGAAGGGCTCTTGATATATAAAGCAAGGTTTCTTTTTACCTGTGTTGTCTAGAATTAGACACACTCCACTACTAAAGCTTTCCTTTAGACTGCTTAAAGCATCTTTTTTTTTTTTTCTCTCTCTCTTTAGCATCTTCTTTGGTCACATATATTTATCCATACATGAGTTGAATGTGTATTTTTCTAGATTTTTTGTCATTTTGAAAGTTTTCCCGATATCCCTTTACCCATCCAGTTGTGCCTCATTTTTTAGAAATTTACTCATATGACCAAATGAATGTATCCACAGACCAATTTGAAGCTAGACCTTTTGCAAGCAAATGCCTACAAACTGTCATCAATATTAGCAGAACTTGAGCAAAGACCTAAACCCACACATCCCTGTAGCACCTGCATCTTCAAGTGGAAAGAAAAGGTAAAATTTGAGGAAATTGGTTGCTGGGCTTGCTGGCTAGAGCGTCTTAAAAGCAGCATCAGGGTAAAAAAAAGCAGATGTGAATTATATGTGCTATGTGTCACAAATCCTAATAATGGAATTTTAAAATCTGTTTTTAATTCCCTTCAAGCACAATAACAAGAGCTAAACACCACTGGATACATTCGTTGTAGATGGAATTATTCTGAGGGTTTAAAAATACCTTGAATTCCTTCCCCTTCTTCTTCATATCTTAACTTTATCTTTCAAACTTGCTTTTACAGTAAAAATTCTGTTAAATCAAAAGTTTAGTATGCATACAAACAAAAATTGTGAGATTCTGCATTATTTTCATGTATTTATCGTAGAACATAATGTAGATAATGCATAAGTACTGTTTTAAAAATGCATCCCCATGCGTTTTCCCAGTGTCACACTCTTCAGCAGTTGACGTGGATACACATGGGTAGTAGCTGTTTTCCATTACAGGAAACTGTCCTTTCATTACAAGATGGTTACAGCTCAGGAGGGTGAGCTGTAACCATCTTGTAATGAAAGGACAGTTTTCTTTCAAAGTGGCTCAAGAGCTCTAAAATGGTCTCAATCATTTAAACAGGGCTGTCATCATTTCAGCTGTATAATAACCAATTACAGTTGAATTTGTAGAAGTAATGCTATAAATATTATTATTGGGCCTAGAGGTACAGGGAGTCCATGGGTGGTGCAGACAGCTAATGTGCTCTGCATGTGATGGCAGTATTGTTAAGAATGACTTTTTTTTTTTTTAACTATATGAACAGGAGCAGACACATAGCTATGTGAAAATATCCCGGCCTTTTATGATGAAGAGACTAGAGAATATTGTGAGCAAGGCTTCTTCTGGTGGGCAGAACAATCCAAGTTCTTCATCTTATTTAGGTAAGCCCATGCCCAGAATTATTCTGGGCTGTGTCCTATAGTAAAGCATATTGCCACATTTCAGTTTTGTTTTCTTTTCAGAATGACATTGACAAATATCTACTCAAAGAAATTTACATTCCAATTAGGACTGATTGATTTATTAGAATTATTTAGAATTAACTTGTTAGAATCTGTAGCTTTTTGTGTGTACAGTGTAGTACAAAAAGTATGCAGGAGTCAGGAAGGGTAGAAGGTTGGGAAAAGTAGTTTATAACGTGAGGAGGTACCTGAGATGCCAGATCACTGACATCCACTTCATTCCAACAGCCTGCAATTTGCTGTCCATACAACCACTGCAAAGCCACTGTGTGGAGCTTTGCGGCTCTGTCTCCGCAACCTCCTGCAAACTTCCATGGAAATCCTGTTCCCCCTGGGAGAAGCATGGCAATCCCAGTGGTTTGCCGGAGCCACACCTGGGGCTGGAACTGAACCCACCCCTTTTATTTAGTCATTTGTCTTTAGCCGGTTGTCTATCCACACCCCACTGCCCTTACCTTTCAACTCGCACAGACACTACTCACACGACACATACACGCACATGCGTCCACACACATACACACACATCAATATCCGTTGCTTTTCAAATAATTACCATAACTTTGACTCTCTGGTTTCTTGATTAGAATTGGTAAAAAAAGAGTTGCAATAAAATTCAGGGCATTATGGACTGCATGATATGTTAAAGAGTCACCTTTGCATTGCCTGAGAAGCAGATCCATTAGTACTGAGGGATGTTGACAACAAGCGCCTGCCCCCAGCACTCCCTTTCTGTATGTGTGTGGCATAACGGGTGCATGTTTTCCAAAACATGCATGTAAATGCCACACAAATTATGTAACTGATGTGCACTAAGTTCATGTGGGAAACAAATCTTTTTTTAAATTGTCATCTTTGTTGTTATTACTTTAGTAACTTTTTTCTCCAAACTTAATATTTTCTGTATCATAATACGGTTTTTGGTTACATAATATATACAGCACCATACACATAGTAGGTAAATGATAATGGTTATTGAATCAAGGCGTAAAAATGGTGTGGGGGCGGTGTCTGACATCCTCTATCTTCACAACAGGGAAGGAGAACCAAGCAAGATTAACAGCCAAAGGCTGATTCCTATGAGGCAGAGGTCAGACATGCCTCCTCTCCATGCCATCTTTGCTAATTCTCACACCAATCATCCCTCCCACAGCACTCTCTACTTTTCTGCTGGGTTCGATAATTCATTGCAATGGCCACACAGAACTCGCAGACAATACTCACAACTATGGGGCTTATTAGGGAAGTAACAGTTACAGTTCAGGCTCAGGAACACTCGGGATACAGTTCTTCCATCAGGACAGCCTCTTCTCAGCAGGCACGCCTCTCCACAGCCCTCAGCCTCTGCCCTGCTTGGGCAAGTGTTACAAAGTTCTTGTAGTTCTGCCGGTAAGTGCCCAGAGGCACTCTACTCGGCCAGCAAGCCTCCTACCCAAAGGTGCTCAGCTTTCTCGAGTGGGCTGGGAAGCCCACCACGCTGTCTCCTGCTGTTGTTTCTCTGCCACTGGTTCTTGAGACATCTCTTTCTCTCTGTGTGTCTCCTGGTTCCAGGAGCTTCTCATCACAGGGATTCCCAGGTCCGAAGGACATACTGTCTGTTCTTCCTCGGCTGTTCTTCCTTGGTGGTGGTGGGATCCTCTCTTTTCCTCCTCTGGGATGGCTCATTTCAAGCCCAGAGGGATGGCAAAAATGACCAATCCCCTAGGTGAGCCACAATTATCTTATTTGCAATTTGCACAGACCCACCCAATCACTTGGGTGGTGGTTACAAGACCATGGATGGCTGTAAAGGCCACACAAAAGCAAGCAATTACACTATACAAGGAATGGATATTATATAACATTATAAACTTTCCTTTTGAGGAAGTTTCAACATATTTAAATTCTGCTCCAAACTGTTAAATTACCAAAGAGCTTCCAATCACATTCATTTTGCTTACTGACACAGCCTTAATAACTACAACTTAATCCATCTTTCAGCCTCTGATGTGCCCCAGCTCAGCAACGGTCTTTGCAAAGCCTTATATTCTTTCCAAGCCAGGCAAGAGGATGAATTGAATTTGGAAAAAGGTAAGAGTCATTCTCAAATATTTTAATTGCCTTTCCATGTTGAGATCCTTTTAACATGAATAAAGCACCTACCTTAGTATTGCAGACTACCGTGTTAAGTCCAGGTTTATATAATCATCCATTTTAGTAGATAAAGCACATCAAACACTAAAGCACACGTAATAGTAACAACTAACAGTTACTCAGTGTTTACTATGTGCTGGGCACTGTTGCAAAAGCATTATCCAATTTAATCTCCATCAAAAACCCTTTGAAGTAGCTATTGTTATTTATTCCTATTTTATAGTGAAGTGACTGAGGCACAGAAAGGTTAAATACTCTGGTCAAAGTCACATGTGGTAGGAGCACAGGATTTGAACCCAGGCACTCTGGGTCCAGAGTCATGTTCTTAATCACAGTACCACACAGGTATAGAATGTCAGTAATAGAAAGTCATTAGAGATGTAGTTCTACGTCCTATTTTTCAGAAAGCTAGGCACTCAGGAAGGTGAAATGACTTCCTCTCATGGCTTAGTGTAAGAGCAAGCTCTAGAACCCTGGTCAACTGACTCCCAGCTTTTTCAGGAAAGTATTTTCTGCCCAATCTAAGGAAGCAGAGTTTCTTCTTTGTTTCACAAATTTTTATTTAATGTGGTAAGGTATTATGTAATGGGGTATATAGACTTCAATATGATCAAATAAGAAAAAGTCTTTATGTGGCCAATTAGAACCAATTAGAATTTAGATGTTAAAGCTTAGGCAAAGATCAGGAAATGGAGGGGTTAGCAAGAAAAATCATGTAGTAAGAGAAAACTTATCATCCCTTAACTCCCAGAACCAAAAACCAAACCTAGTGCTGTCGAGTCAATTCCAACTCATAGAGACCCTATAGGACAGAGTAGGTCTGCCCCACAGAGTTTCCAAGGAGCGCCTGGTGGATTTGAACTGCCGACCTTTGATTAGCAGCCATAGCACTTAACCACTACGCCACCAGGGTTTCTGTAACTCCCAGAGCCAATACAAATTCAAGATGGCTTTTGAAGCCAAACAACAGGGACACCACATATTTGTTATTGGCTAGTGGGTGCTTCCTTTTCACCTTCCCAGTCAGACTTCTCCAGGCAATTGCTTTTTTTTAGCTCAGATATAAGTAAGTAAAGGCAAGAAAAAGGGAGACAGAAAGGAGATACTTTCCTACACTCATCAAGGGCTAATGTTGTATTTACTTAAAAGTTTGAAGCATTATAGAAGTGATCTCACTAATCATCATGTTATCCCAAGGTTACATACATAAATAGTATGTAATAAGTAGGTAAATGAACTTATGTTTTCCCACTTTCTGTATGACTAGAAAACACAGTCCCCAGATGCCACTGGTTCATGCACGTGTGGAATCCAAGGCTTCTAAGTTTGAGTTACTCAATGAATTATCTTGTTTGTTTTCGGTTCTCTGTTGTTGCAAAGCTTCTCATAGTTTATATTCTATTTTGAGCAGTTACTTTGAATGAAACTGGGACTATGGAGAGTTAGGAAAGCTGGCCATAGGATTTTAAATCAATTTTTTTCACTGTTAATAGATTGTGTCAAACAAGCTACTGACCTGAGAGAACTCATTAGAGGGGAGAAATTAGACTGTGTGGGATCTCCTACAAGAATAGTGATTTATGAATAAGGAAAGCTAGAACGGGGCTTAACAGTCTTCTTTGTCTTACAAAGAAAATTACCGGGAAAAGAGAGAAGACCTCAAAAAGATGCTAAGAAAACAAAAGTAGCTCTTGGATCTGAAAGGAAGCAGATATTTCTACTTTGATGTGCAGGAAGCAGCCAGAAAGAAAGCTCTCCTACAAGTCAGGGGACTTTGCTGGAGGATTTGGGCCACCGGGTTAAGCTTTAGGGTTATTTATTTCGGAATGGTATTTCAAAAAAAATTAGAGACTTGGAGAAGAGCTGTGTGTTTCTTAGGAAATCTGTTTATTTGAATCATGCTTTAAAGGAATATTTTCTTCAGATTATGGGATCATTCATGGTTCAGCAGTAGAATTCTCACCTTCATGTGGGAAACCTGGGTTTACTTCTCGGCCAATGTGCTCCATGTGCAGCCAACACATGAGGCTCGTGTGTTACTATGGTGCTGAACAGGTTTCAGAGGAGCTCCAGGCTAAGATGGACTAGGAAAAAAGGTGTCTGCTGATCTACTTCCAAAATCAGCCAATAAAAACTCTATGGATTGCAACAGTCTGATCGAATCTGCAATTGATCATGGGGATGGCACAAAACTGGCAGCGTTTTTGTCCCATTATACATGGAGTCACCATGAGTTGGCATTGACTCCATGGCAGCCTAAAACAATACCATCTTCAAATTAATGTTTTATTGAAGTTATCCAAATTGTTGGGTAACTTTATATTTCCATATAAAGTTGTGAGTTGGGATTTTGGACTGTGAAGACAGGTATAATGGAGAGAAACTGTCTTATCTCAAGAAAAGTGTGGTAGCCAAGACATACTGACAGTAAGTCAACACACCAAATGATCATGGCCACCAACAAGTGAAACCCTTACAGCAATGACTCTGAGAAAGAGTTTGGTGACAATTCATCAGCTAAATACAGATAGCCAGGTGTCACTAGAGTGACATGATCCATAATTTTTTTTTTTTTTTTTTTTTTTTGTGCTTTAAGTGAAAGTTTACAAATCAGGTCAGTCTGTCATATAAAAATTTATATACACCTTGCTGTATACTGCTAATTGCTCTCCCCCTAATGAGACAGCACCATGATTTTGTTTTTAAGCAAATCGTTTAATGGCGTAACTCCATCGTCCATTATCTTACTCTTAGTATTCTCTGCATTATATCTGCTTTATACACAGTAGGTGCTCAAGAAATTCTCCTTGTTCTGAATCAAATGCAGAAGATGATACCAAGTAACTCCTTGAAAGCAGAATCCCCTTAAAACTGCCTTACCCATCAGGTTTAGTCATATGCTCAGACTGTAGAAACTCATTTGACTGTCCAACTAAATGTGTTTTTTCACAGGTGACATTGTGGCTATACATGAGAAAAAGGGAGAAGGATGGTGGTTTGGATCTTTAAATGGAAAGGAAGGCCATTTTCCTGCCGCTTATGTGGAGGAGCTGCCTTCAAATACTGGGAACGCAGCTACATAGTCATAAAACAAGACTGAACATATCACCTTGGACACTCTGTAAACCCTAAAATGTGGTGTAAATAAAGATAAAAATTGTGTTATCTTTTCAAGTTCATCTTTTGAAAATGGGCGATGGGATCCTACCCATTTGTTACAGCACTTTGCACTCTTGGTTATTTGCATGAAATTGTCTGAAGATGAATGGGTAGAGGGAAGCAGGGAAGAGGTTCCCCGGTTCCTAGAGTTTCAGGATTCTAAAAGGCTCTATAGATGATCCAGTACAGCACTTTGTGTCACAACGTCTTGTGCCTGAACTCACATTGTGGTCTGAGAGCAGACTAGAGATTAGAACTCAAATGTCCTTTTCTTTTGGGCTTGGGTGGTAATAGGATACAGTAGACCTATGAAGAGTCAAAGTCTAGCCAGACCTGAGAGATGAGGAAATACATAGATCAAGTCCAAATAGAATAGCTCAGTAGGAACAGGTAGACAAGACATAAATGAGACAGATCCAGATTAGGTGACTGTGGAGTAAAGGATCAGGAACCAAGGCCAAGAGGGAGTGGTAGAAAAGGGTCAGCATAATAGGCAGAAGACCTCAGGGTAGAAGGGAGTTTCACTCTGAGCTAGTGACTTTCTGAGGTAGTGGCTCCTTGTAGACCCTCTGCCCAGGACCAGAATTTTTCTTAGAGTGAGGTCAAGCATGAGCCAGAGATAACGGGAGATCAAGAACAAGAGCAAAGTGGACAGGGGAAAGTTAGGAGGGAGGCTGTGCCTGAAATTTCATGCCTTCTTACTCATTTAGAGACTCCATTTATTAATTCATAAGGAATTCTTCACTTCTCAACTAGGTCATATGGGAGGAATACCCTAAGCAGCTTCCCAGTGAAAGGAAGTTAAAATGCTAACGAGTCTTCAGGCAGTGGAATGCACAAGCTTCAAACCACTTCGGGTTTACAATATTAAAAATAGCTGTGCAGAGTGCTTTAGGTGAATTACTCTGTGTCTTAGTTTCCTAGTGCTGCTATAACAGAAATACCACAGTAGATGGCTTTAAAGAACAAGAAATTCATTTTCTCACAGTTCTGGAGCCTGAGAGTCCAAATCAGGGAGGGTCTTGGCCATTTTGATTCCTTCTTTGTCAGTAGCCCCAGATGTTCCTTGGTTCCTTGGTGATCCTCACATGGCCTATGTCTTCCCCTTGTGTATATCTCTGTATCTAATCTGTTCGTCTTATAACTCAGAAGTGATTAGAGTTAGAACCCAACCTACTTGGGTATGATCTACATAACAAAGAAAGCCCTATTTCCAAACAGAATTACATCCACAGGTTCTGGGGTTAGGAACCCATCACGTATTTGGGGGGATACAATTCAATCCCTAACACCCTAAGAAAGTAAAACTTCACCAATTCCTTTATCTGTAAGGCCACAGAGGCTAGAAACCTGAGAGCCACATTAAACTAAATCCCACATTTTCTACTCTTGAATCTGTCTCTTATTCTCTAGGTCCTTTGCCAATTCCATGGATTATTATCTCATAACTTCCCTCCTGGACTTTAGAAGCAACATTGACATGCTAATTGTAGTATCATTCCTTTTCTGTCTTTCTCTACATCACAGCCAAAGAGAGCTTTCTATACAAATATGATCATACCCATCCTTGCTTAAATCCCTCCATGGTTCCCAGTTGTTTATAAGAAAAATCTCAAAGTCTTCCTTCAGAACCTGGCTCCTGCTTACCAAATTGCTGCCTCATCACCCACAGTTCCCAATGTGCAAACTCTGCTGCAGTTATTGGAATGACTAGTTTCTGATTTTGCCGTGTTCTCTCTTGTCTGCATATCGGTCATGCTGTTTGCTCTCCCGACGCTGCCCTTCCCATCCTTGTTTGCTTGGTAAACTGTTTCTCATTCTTCAAGCCTCAGCTCACTCATCCTCACCCTCCACCCCCACTCTGGTTACCTCTTCTAAAAAGACTTCTTATATCTCTCCAGGTAGAGCGGAGCACACTGTGTTATATAATAATTATACTGCTTACCACTTTGTTGTTATTTCTATTCACATTTAGCTCCTTCATCAGACTGGGAGTTCCATGAGCAGAGGTCTTGATTCAAGACCTAGCCCAGTGTCTGGTCCTGAGACAGGGTGATTTCCAAGGCACTCCCTGCCCTGATATTCTTTGACTTTCATGTCCAACTTCATTTGCTTAATGATTAAATTGAGTTCTTCAAGTATGTAATGCATATGTCAAAAACACACTGTGCTTGGCTGTATTTCCTTGAAAGGTTTTGGATGGAAAAATCTAGAAACCAACATTTACTATCAATATGAAAAAGCAACATTTACTGTCAAAATGGAACATTTAAGGAGAAGAAGATCTACGCTACTTTCTCAAATACCCCACAGTGGGAAAAAGTTTGAAAATAAGAGAGGCTAGGCCCCAAACTCTGCCTGCAAGAACAGTTCAGAGTGGAGAGAAGCATAAGTTTCATCTTTCAGAAAACAGCCTTAGTCTGCCTGGAGATCACACACTCCACTGAATGTAAGATCATGGTGCTTTTGCACCAAAATGTCAGTCCTTTACTCTTCTGCCTCTTATCTCTCTCTTTTTTTTTTTTTTTTTTAACATTTTATTATGCTTTAGGTGAAAGTTTACACAGCATATTAGTTTCCCATTCAACAATTCATATACAAATGGTTCTGTGAATAGGTTGCCGCCCCTGCAATGCCTCAGTCACTCTCCTGCATTTCCACTCTGGCTTCCCTGTTTCCATATGTCCAGTTTCTCTGCCTCTTTTTGCTTTCTCATCTTTGCCTTTGGGCAAATGTTGCCTGTTTGGCCTCATATAGTTGATTGTTCTAAGGAGCACATTTCTCTGGGGTTTTGCTGTTTATTTTATAGGCCAATCTATTATTTGTCTAAAAAGTGACCTCTAAAAAGTGGCTTCAGTTCCAGGTTAAAGGGGTGACTTAGGGTGATAGTTACAGAGGTTCCTCCAGTCTCTGTCATTCCAGTAAGTCTGTTTTTTTTTTGTTTTTTTTTAATGCATTTGAGTTTTGTTCTACATTTTTCTCCCATTCTAGCCAAGACCTTCTATTGTGTCCCTAGTTAGAGCAGTTGGCAGTGGTAGCCGGGCACCATCTAGTCATTTTGGTCTCAGTTTAGAGGAGGCTGTTGTTAATGCAGGTCATTAGTTTTTTGGACTAACTGCTCCCTTGAGTCTTTGGTGTCCTTCACTCTTACTTTCTTCAAATGGGAAGAGACCAATATTTGTGTCTTAGGTAACCATGCCCTTATCTCTTTTTAATTTTTTAATTCATCAAATTTGATACTTTCAAGGGGGAATTTTTCAAGCTGAGGCACATATATTTATTACATCCAGCACCATTACACTCCTATAGCAGCATATAATGAACACATTAGATATTTCTGGATACAGATCAGACCTAAAGTAGTGCAAATAAAATTTGTTATGTGAGACATAACTTACAGCCTGGAAAAAAAGATCAGGAGTTTTAACGTCATCCTTAATGGTGTATTAATGAAGGCTTTCTGCATGTAGAAAGTTGGCTGAGTAACAGGCCATTAGACCATGAATAAAGATTTTGAATCTGTATTTCTTTTTCACCTTATTTCTTTCCGTTAAGACTTGATGGATAAAAAATTGTCTAGCAATTAGCTGCAGCCTACACTGAACCACTTTGTGTATAGAAAGTGATGATGGTAGTTGGACCCTGAAACTCTTTGGAAGTAATTTTCTAAGAGACTCCGCTTTCTTCATGAATCAGGTTTATCTTATAAGAATGTAAATTACTCTCCAGTTTTGGAATGTTGATGCAATTCTGTGATATATAATTTTAAAACCTCCAAAGGTGTCATATTTTAAACCAGATAAAATGCAAATATCATCAGGTATTCCTTGATTCCAGGCAGACTAATTGAATGGCCTTTGAAAAGGGCAAGAGTTTCTGGCTGGACACATTGATATGGTAACCCCTGGATTTAGGTTAAAACTAAGTACATATTATGGTGATTAAGTATGTGCCCAAGTCTTAAATACAGAATAAAATTAATTTTATATTAATGCTCTAAACGATTAATTGAGCCTCTATAATTACAATCTGCTACACAGTTTCATGTATCAGGAAGTTTTTAGCACCATTAACAACTTGAAATATAGGCAGTAGAGGCCGGAGCCACAGCTTCACTGAACACATCAGAAGGCATTATTCTACTTTATCTCCTTTTTTTGGTAGAGTAAAAGCTGATATATCCATCATGCTATCAACCAGAAAAATCTATTGATTTCCTTGACTGCATTTTCCATCACCCATAATAAATTAATATTCATAATGACAAAAGGCACTTTAATCATTTAAAGTGGTTTCTGATTGTTCATAAAGTAATACAGTATTCAGTTTGAGGCTAAGTGAATTTTATTGTACAGTCTTATAGGTCTATAATTGATTAGGAATTTGAACATAGTTTAACTTTGTCTCTCCTCACCCCAGGGAAAAAGCCCACCTCCCGCCAAGTCTTGATGGTCTTGAGGGGTAATCAGGTTGACTGGGAGCAAGAGAAGTGTATTAGAATCAAAATAGCAACACACCCAACTGTCCTTTGCAATATTACATTGGAGGTATGAATAACCCAAGGAAGATGGGCCTGGAGGTATTGGGATGAAAAGATGGGGCTCAGGTTTGGACCAGAATGTGGGGACACAGTAGAGAAGTGCAAGAACCTTTTAGAGAGAGACTGCAGCTACACGGATAGAGCTGGGGGCAGAGGGAACAGATGAAGGGAACGGCAGAGGTCCTCGTATGCTTGATCCAGAGTAGAGGGTCATGTCATAAGCCCTCCAGCTAAACAACAATAGGGACAGGAGTGAGAAAACCAGTAAGCTAGAGAATCCAGGTTGTGTTTCTGCAGCTGGGAGCTCAGCTCAGAGAAGCTAAGTAAAATATGGATGCCCACAGCCAAGGCAATTCTGCCTAAGGAAGAGAGCTCAATGGATACTAACCTGGTCTGGGCGTCAAAGGAATGCGGAGGAACGAAGCTTTGACCTAAGGTGGGAGTGAATGGACCTGGACAGAAATAAGAGTGAAAATCTCCTAAAGAACTTGAAATTGGAGAGCAAACTGAACTGACTCTAAAACTCATGACTAGTGGAAGGACCTGGGGACAAGAGAAGTCACATCAGGGATCCCCTAGGCTGGACCAAAGCCAGGCTAGCCAGATACATGAGGTGGCAAATGTGTTGCTGGTCTCAGTTTCAAATGGCTTGTAAGTTGAGTTTCCCTCAGACTGGGGCAGATGGTAATTGCTTTCCCCAGTGGATTTTCAAGTGTGGTTTCTGGGCCAGCAGCACCAGTATCACCTCAGAATATGTTAGAAATACAAATTATCCGTCCCCGCATCATACTCTGAATCAGAAACCCTGGCAGTGGGACCCAGTCATCTGTGTTTCAACAATCACTCTACGTGATTCTAATACAAGTTGGAGAACCACTGGTTTACTTGAATGAATCCCAAGGGTGCTGTCTAAACTACAAGAGACCACACTCAGGGGAGGAGCACTGTTGGAGAGAAAATGTAAACCTAGGGAGCCAACTTAAAAAAAAGAAATATCCACTCCACTTTAACCCTGTGGAGTAGCAGTTAAGTGCTGTGGCTGCTAACCAAAAGGTTGGCAGTTTGAATCCATCAGGCGCCCCTTGGAAACTCTATGGGGCAGTTCTACTCTGTCCTATAGGGTCTCTATGAGTAGGAATCCACTAGACAGCAACGGGTTTGGTTTTTGTTTGTTTCGGTCCAATAAGGTTTGCAAGGTGAGTGGTGTTGGGAATCTAGCTGGAGAAGACTTTCTCCACTATAGGAGCTGCTCCGGCTAGGGAGCCCCCTTTTCCTCTTTGTCGTGTTCTTCCTTAGCCCAAGGAAGGAGGAATAGTTTAGCCTTCATTTGTTTTCATTAGTTGCTGTTGAGCTGGCTCCAACTCACTGTGATCCCATGTAGAGTAGAACAAAATGCTGCCCAGTCCACTGCCATCTTCATAATCATTGGTATCAATCATGGTTGAGTTTACTGTTGCTACTACTGTGTGTTTTGAGCACCTTCCAACCTAGGAGGTTCATTTTTCAGCCCTATATCAGAAAACGTTTTGCTATTATTCATAAAGTTTTCACTGGCTAATTTTTTTTGGAAGTAGATCATTAGATCCTTCTTCTGGTTTTAGTCTGGAAACTCAAACACGCCTACTATTGTGAGAATGGCGCAGGACCGGGCAGCATTTTATTCTGTTATACATACAGTTGTTATGAGTCAAAGCCACTTCATGGCACCTAACAACAACATATCAGACAATATGATTTTGATCCATAGGGTTTTCACTGGCTAATTTTTGGACCACAAGGTCTTTCTTTCTAGTCTTAGTCTGGAAGCTCTGCTGAAACCTGTCCTGCAAGGGTGACCCTGTTGGCATTTGACACACTGATGGCATATCTTCCAGCAGCATAGCAAGATGCAAGCCACCACAGTACAACAAACTGACAAGCCTATATTACACCCTCTCAAAGAAAAGCTTCTTTCTCTTTCTCAGCCACTGATTTGATAATTTTACTGGAGAAAAAAAAAAAAAAAGCCTGAATAGGCCATAACTTGGTATTAGAGTCATAAGCATATAGCTCTCCCCAGTCACTCCACCTCTCTGTACTGTCTACTCTGTTTCTCTGCTCCCTTCTCCCCCTTATCTGCCCCCTCTATTCTCTGATCATCTGCGTTCAGACATCAGAGGCTTGTCCTGCACATTTAGGTGCCACGTTACTCAGTTGGGCCTTCCATCTTTGATCCAGCTTCACATTCTACAACTGGTCAGATGAAGAAGCAGATTATCTACGATTTTGGAGAGAGCAGGAAGCACCGTGTTTATCTAGAACCTAAGCTCTCTTCTCCACTTCTGATTTACCATTAATAGAACCCATTTGGCTCCTTGACTCTAATCTTTTTGAGCAGAAGCAGCAAACATAAATACCTTCACAGGCCAGAGAGGTAATGTTAAGAAATGAAGCTGGTTGGATGTCAGACTTTGGAAAGTGGTGGGAATGTGTTGAACTGGAACGAATATGTAGTTTGAATCCACCAAGTGCTCAGGTTTGGTTTTTTGGTTTTAAAGATACTTAGGTCCCTGGTTGGTACAAACAGTGTGCACTTGACACTAACCTAAAGGTTGATGGTTTGGATGCATTCGGTGGCACCAGAGAAGGCCTGGCAACCTGCTTCTGTAAAGATTACAGCCATGAAAATGATGTGGAACTCAGTTTTACTCTGTAATGTATAGGGTCACCATTAGTTGGTATTGACTCAATGGTAAAGAGTTTGGTTTGGTTTCATATGTGTGTTCAAATATTTCAGGAAATAGAAAAAAAAAAAGCACACATCTCAACTATTTTCAAAGGTCTAGGACCTAGGATAACCTGGATGCAAAAATCAAACAAAGTTAATATACAAAGGAAAATTATAAACCAATCTTACTCATGGCAATCGATGTAAAACTTGAAAATATTCACAAACTGAATCCAACATTGTAATAAAAAAAAACTATACATCATGCCTAAATTGGGTTTATTCCAGGAAAACAAGGTTGATTCAAAATTCTTTAAAAGGCTATTAATATGTCACCTCATTAACAGATTAAAGATAAAAACCAATATAGGTGTATTGGTTTTATCAGGTTTAGAAAAACATCTGATAAAATTCAACAAATTTTCATGATAATAACTTTTAGTAAACTAGAAATAGGAGAAAGCTCCCTTGGCCAGATCAACAAGAGAAAATGGCTAGTTTGGGGAAGTATACATTGTCCAGTATGGCCAGACAAGAAAATTGACGTTCACAAAGGTTAAAATGACTTGCCCAAAGCCACGTATCAGTTTTAACAGTAGAGCAAAGAATGAACCATATCTTAACCTTTGACTTTCCACAATGCTATACTGATACCAGATAGGACTTTTCATAAGTAACAGTGTCCAAGTTTTATCGTTATACAAATCACATTTATTTGCATCTCAAATATTGCCTATTTCTATACTTTCTATTAAGTTGAGTAAAATAACTTCATAGAAGCTCCCACTTGTTGGGCCTTCTCAGCTGTTACTTCCACCTTGCCCAGTTGCTAAGGGACAGGGAGAACACGTGTTTAAACTCTAAATATTCTTCACACCACACCACTCATTTTCCACACTTCTCACAATATGCTTGACAATGCTAGGAAACGGTCAGATTTTAAATAGCTTCTAGATCCTCTGTTTACTTAACTGATGGGCAGTTTTTCCTGCTTGAGATGAAACCCTTGTCTTTTTTCAGAAAGCACACCTTGCTTTCTATCAGCTTGTCACTGAATCTGAGAATGCCAGTAGAGCCATCTTTGCCTTCTAAAACCGGCTGAACACCTCAGCAATACGCCTGTGGGTATTATTAAACAAGCTCTTTTTCGAGGTGTAATTTTGATTTTCCATTAAATAATTCTCTATTAAGCCTGGATAATGTATTCAGCATAACAAATATATATTAAGCTTCTACACGCCAGACACCATGCTAGGTGATAGGGAAGTAGGCAACTCACTGTTCTAACACACAAATCAAAATGCAACTGTCTCTGTACAGGAATTCTTTGACTTGGAGGAGAAGCGACATTTTCTAACTCTCATTAGCCTGGAAATGGGAACTTTAAGTCCTTTAGGACAATGTAACTGATTTTGTGCTGATTTTTTTAACTTAATTATTGATTGACTTTAATTCTGAAGATCTCATTGTTCCATTTTATTACAAAATGTGGAATAGATTAGTTGACCCTATTTGGATTCCATTTTAATCAGTTTTACTATTTGTGCATATTTTTTCCCACTTAAGAAAATCTCTTCATATGCTTTATTGCCACATTAGGAAGATTTTAAATGTTTAAAATTGTTAGTTCATTTTTACGACATACCATCTTGAATACAATCTGTAAAAGGGTAATTTAATAGGATAGCTTGGTTTGCCTTTCATATGTATTATTCATCATTCAAAGTATAATTTTCATAACATAGCAACTTTAAAATTTAAGCTACTGTATCAATGCTATCTGGTCCAGAATATTCCCAGGTTGGTAGATAATAAACCTCAAAAATTAAGGCCTTTATATCTGAACAGATAAAGGCTTATGCAAAAGTTAATAGCCTTCCCTTTCACCATTCCCATAAAGATGTACATCCCTAGAGACTATTGTCAATGAGCCACCCAGTTCTAAATGCCACATACTCTGTGCACAATTTCCCTGAGATCTGTGGCTGTTTCGTCATCTTTGCTGTTGGTGTCAACAGCTGCTGTAGAGTCGGCCCCCGACTCATGGGGAGCCCATGCACAACAGAACTAAACTCTGCCTGGTCCTCCGCCATGTACATGATCAGTTACAGATCAGGCCTTTGTGATCCATTGAGTTTTCATTCTGATTTTCAGAAGTATATCAAGATAGAAAATACTCCCCTGCTTTCAAGTCTCACCATCCTCACTTATAAGGAGCATTGTGGTTGTATTTCTTCTAAGGTAGATTTGTTCATTCTTCTGGTTTTCTGTGGTATATTCAGTGTTCTTCACCAACACCCTATTGTAAACAGTGTACACTCCAATCCCTAAGGCAGTGCAGTGCATCAGCCTTTTATCTCTGCAGAGAATACCAATCAGTGGTTCCTAAAGCTGTCCTGCACACTGGTGTGGATCAGTGATGACATCTTCACCAGTCCATAGCATTCTTCTCAGATAAATCTGACTGCTATATATGGTGAGCAGGGCCTGGGCCCAGTCCTAGGCGTGCGTGGCAAGTGAAAGTTCTCTGAAGCTCCTTTCCTATTCCCACTAAATTGGCAATTGTCCTGAACTTTTTTCCCAGGGTATTCAGAGAGAAGGCAGGAGAAGCAACTGCAGGCATGGAGGGCATTGTTCTGTGGCTTTTAGGTGTGCCCGAGATATCCCAAAACAGTTTTATTTGGCTTCCACTATGGCCATTATATCTAAGCACAGTCAAGTTTAGAAGGAAAAGACAGTCACAAAAACAAAATTTGAGAACAAGTTGACGTTTGAGGTCTAGTCTGTGTTGAATACAAACTCCCAAGGTGAGCAGCTTATATCCAGATCACAATGGTATAAATATTATGAAATGTCAATTGGTTATAAATATTCTGCATTTGGATTTTCAAAAATATATCTTTTTTCTGGATCTTGGTAAATACTGCCAACTTTCTTCTGATGTGAAGGACTGTCCTTTATTTTAACTGTACATTCCTCTCAGCATGAGATAAAACTATTCTTTCTTTTATGGCACTAGGATGATAAGGATGATAGACAGTAATATTCATTTCGTTAAGTACATTAAAACAACTGACAACCCTAGGTCGGATCTATTTTTTTTTTATGACCTACAAAAGCTTGGCGATCACTGACACACAGGGTTGGCTATACAAATTCCCATTCCCAGCGCTTCTATAAATACCCATGCCTGACATTAAAAAAAAAAAAAAAAAGGAAAGCATATAGTATATAAAAAGAACACATATTCCTTTATAAATTTTTTCTAAGTTTAATAAAAATAAAGAAATATACCACACAGAAATATTATAAAAATACAAAACAATTATAGGCTGACGACAGATAACGAAAATTCTTTTTAAAAGAGACATGATAGAGAAGAAAAAGAAACAGTTGTTACATACTATTTATGCATTAATTATAAACCATAGCAGTAAAAGCTTTCCGAACATTGGCAAGGAAGGCGGAAAAGTTGTTGGTTTTCCTTAAATTCTCTTGAAGTTCTGCCAGGCCCTCAAGATGGGGAGAACTATCCAACACTAGAAGAAAAAATGAGGACAATTTGAATAATATTTTTTGTGGGAGAGAAGTATTTCTAGTTTAGATGCTCTCATCTAATTTGAACTTCAATTCCACTTACTGAAATGCTTTGAGTATAAAATGATAAAATCATAGAAAATTATTTTCTAACTACCCTTTGGGCCTTTCCTTCCTTTAATCTCTAAATATTTAAGTGCTAAATAAGTATTACAATCTTGTTTTAATTTTAAACAAATGGCATTCAAGGGATTGATGAGCTGAGTAATATAGTATGCCATTACCCAAAGAAATGCATCTTAGACCTATACATTTTGTTTCAACTGGGTTTTTTTTTTTTAACCACTAAACCAGTTTTCTCTGCAAAACTTCAGACTGACTGACTTTTAGTTTCTGGCTATGGGGTCAAAATAAAAAAAGAACAACTTTCAGTGCTAACCCTTAATAACTTACAATTATGGGGAAAAAAATCTAAAATTTTACAAGTAAAATGGATGTCATTAGAAAATGTGGTTGCTATTCCAAGATGGGTATTTACGGGGCCTACTAATCAAATGCGGCTCAAAGTCACCAATAACAGTATGACCCTCATACACAGAATGCCATCTGGAGCATATTGGGAGCAAGTCCCCAGTAAAGGGGGTCAAAGAAAAAGAATGATCCAGGTTTCTCTGCCACCAATCTTATCCTTTGGCTGAGGGGAAGAGAGACAACCATAATAGACTTCCAGCTCGTTGGTAGAGCTTGCTTAGGAAACCAGGCCCATGGCAATAGCAGAGAAAGATTAGCAAAGAGCATTTGGTTCAAAATTTATACTAGAGATTCCATCTCAATACACTATTAAAGAGTCTAAAACTGTAGCAATAGAGGATATCCAATTTGGAAAAATGCAGTTTTTCAGGTTTGCTTTTTAAAATCTAGCATTCATTAGCTTGGAAGAAATTTACATAGAAAGGAAAAAAAAAAAAGAACATTTGTATGTGAATTAGATCCCAAAATATAAATTCCATGAGCACAGGAACTGAGTCACCAGGTCACATCAGGGAGCCAACTCAACAGTTCCCTGCGTGTCTGCTATAAATACTTCAAGATGATCACATAGGTTAAGGAGCTGAGAACCATTCTTCTGAATTCCTATAAATTAAGGATTACTTGTATAGGGCCCTTGGAAACCCAGCTCTACTCTGTCCTACAGGGTCACTATGAGTCGGAATCAACTACATGGCAATGGGCTTGTATAGAGACAATTGTTTTTAGTTGCTGTGAAGTCAATTCCGACTCATGGTGACCCCATGTGTGTAGAGTACAACTGCACCATAGGGTTTTCAAGGTTGTGACCTTTCAGAAGCAGATCACCAAGCCTGTGTCCCAAGGCACATCTGGGTAGGTTCGAACCGCCAACCTTTTGGCTAGTAGTCGACTCCTTACCTTTTACACTACCTAGGGACTCCTGTAGGGACAGTAGAAAAAGTCAAAACGATAAACATATTTCCATTCTATTCTTGTTCATACTATTACCATATAAATTATCATAAATTCCCATAAATCAAAGGTCTTCTAGCAGGCAGTAGAATCAATAACTAAGTTAATTATCAATGTTTGGGATTTTCAGGTGGGATAATTTCTGTGAAATTTATTTTGCGGGAAATAAATGATCACGTTCTGATAATTATCACATCCTGGCTATTTTAAAATTCACCTCCTTGGATAAATTAATAATATTCATTTAGGTAGCCATATTCTTTATAACTTTAGTTTTAAGTTCTTTAGAAGGACAATTCATAACTGCATATAAAATGCAGTGATCTTTGGTCTTCTTGCACACTTTTCAGCCACTGTGGCACTGTGCCATCCTGAAAAGAAAGTATAGTCATAGCCTTTAGAAGACAAAATCCCAAGAAATCAGACTGGAAATAGAAACAACAGTGCGAATATTATCCTTCTTCACATTCCTTCATCTTCTGATTCAAACTACATTTGGGGATGCCAATCTTAAATGCTAGTTAAGAGGTATGAAGATACCTTCATAGTCCCTTGCTTCATTCAGGTGCAGGGAAAATACAAATGGGCTCTCAGGATGCTTGGGATCAATATTAGTGAATATAAACTGCAATTTATCACCTGTAAAGAAAGAGATCACATTGTTTAATTCAAAATTCAACTTCAAATTGAAATAATTATCTCAGAATACCAGATTTTTTAAAAACTGTTAATAGTAGGGGGAGGGATGAGGGCCAGAGAAAAAAAATTTTATAAGATATCCAGCTAGGCAAAATAAGGGGTCTATTTTGGTTTTTCTCTTGCTGAAAACATTATTTCCTGACTTTGATGACTATGACAAAATTCTATTTTAAAATGAAAGATAAATTTCAAGCATTAAAACTGACTGATGAGGAGGAGCCAAGATGGCGGCTTAATCAGACACACCACGTCCTCCCTCTATATCAAAGACCTGAGAAACCAAGTGAAACAGTTACAGATGACAATCCTAGAACCCTAAGCATTGAATGAAAGGATAAATAATTAAGATCAAACATTGACTGGAAGAAACTGAACAAAAACAGCAAACAAGGAGAGAAACAGAGCGGGGTGTCCTGCCAGCTGGCCAGGCACAGTGTGGCCATCTTGAAACCAAGCCAGCAGTAATCCCAGGTGAGGAACACAGGAAGGCAACTTCATGGAACTCCCAATAGGAAACAGAGAAACTGTAGATATACCCAGAGTGAAGAAAGGTGAACAGGACATGAACTGGAGCTAAGGAGGCAAAGTACAGGAAGACGCACAAAAGCTTCAGGGATTCTGGCACCCATGGAGCAGGGAGGAAGTCAAAATCCAGAGACAGGATGACTCTCCAGTGGTGGTCCTTGAGATCATTAGGGTGCGTGGCAGGCACCAGGTAATAGATCCATAGAGAGACAGCAGGAGGTCCCCTACTTGACCACACCCTGGATAGCTCCCCCTCCCTTTGCATTTGGTAGGGACTAGGTCCCAATTACTGGCTGCACCCACCAGGAAGTGGCTAAGCACCCTCACCTGGCAACCAAAGAAGCATACTCTCCCTCCCCCATCCTCTTGGTGATTAGTGGCATGAACCACTCCCGACCCTGCCACCCTGACTGCCAGGGACCAAAGTACAATCTACCCCCTTCTCCTGCCCCTGCCAGCTCATCTGCCACCCACCCCCACCCTGTGAGCACTGGAGATACAGCACTCCCTGGCTGCCTGCCCTGCCCCACCTCTTGTCAGCTGCCCAGCTGAGCGGGAAAAGCCAGTGCCACCATTCCCCAGTCACCCGCCCCATTCTGCTCCTCACCGAATCTAGAGTTCAAAGTTGAACACCATGTCCTTCTCTAATCAAGGGTCAATATTTTTTATTAAAAGTTCACTCCAAGTAATAGGAAAAACACCAAGACCAATAGATGTATATGGATAAAGGACCCAAACAGGCGATCAAAGACAGAAATAGAATTGTTAAACAAACAAGAAAAAATGGTCAGCTTTTCAATAGTAATCAAAGAAATGCATAATGGATATGTTTTTTAAAAGTTCTATTCATGACTAGCCAACTGGCAAAACCACAAAAACAAAACACAATCTGGCAAGAATACAATGAGTACTCTCATGCATTGCAAATAGGAGTGTAGAAAAGAATTAACATAGCAGGCCTGAGACTAAAAAAAAAAAAAACCAAACCCAGTGCCCTCGAGCTGATTCCGACTCTTAGCGACCCTATAGGAGTAGAACTGCCCCATAGAGTTTCCAAGGAGCTCCTGGCGGATTCAAACAGCCAACCCTTTGGTTAGCAGCCGTAGCACTTAACCACTACAGCTCCAGGGTGTCCTGAGACTGCTATCCTTAAAACCTTAGGAAAGGCCTGCTTGCAAGGTTGGCCCTTGACTGGTATGTTAGAGCCTCCAAGATGACCCACAGGTTTAACAATTCTCAAGGAGGACTCATAGGATTCAGCATGTAGTCGTACCCATGGCTATAATTTATTAAGGCAAAAGAATACAAAGTAAAATCAGCAAAGGAAAAAGGCACATGAAGTGAAGCCCAACAGAAACCAGGCACAAGCTTCCAGAATCCTCTCCCAATAGTCACTTAATTCTCCCACGTGTGAAGTGTTAACAACAAGGGAAGCTGGTTATAGACTCGGCGCCCAGGGTTTTTACTGAGGGATGATCACGTAGGCAGCCTCAGCCTGGTACATACCAAAATTCCAGACTCCCAGGACAAAAGTAGGTATTCAGCAAAAATATATTACTTGCATAAACAGTTTAGTCCAATAAGCCACCTTATCAGTTAGGGGACTAGGAACCTCACAAAATCCAAGTTTCTAGATCCCAACCAAGGGGCCAACCTTATAAGCAGGATTTTCTAAGTACAAGCAATTAGGTCTGCAACGTTAACTCTTTTCAGCACAGCTGACTTCTGAGAGCTTTGGGAGTGTTCCCACTATTCCCTAACTGATAAGGGTAGTTTACTGTGCCTAAAAAAAAAAAAAGAAAAAACGGTATAAATAATGTGGTTTATGCTGAATACCTTCTTTCCTTCTTGGAGTCTGGAATTTGGGTACCTGACAGGCAGTGTGCCTACATAATCAACCCACAATAAAAACCTGGAGCACTGAGTCTCTAATAAGCTTCCTAGGTAGACAATACTTTACATGTTATCACAATTCAACGCTGCTAAGGACATCCTGTGTGACCCCACTGGGATAGGAAGCTTGTGCCTGGTGTTGCCCAGGCTGTTTTTGCTGATCTTGTTTTGTATCCTTCTGATGCAGTAAATCCTACCCATGAGTACGACTATCTGACGAGTCCTGTAAGTCCTCTAGGGGATCATTGAACCTGGGGATGGTCTTAAAGACTCCTGACACAATAGATATTGCTGTAAATTGACATATATACGTGTAAGACTCACAAGATACTCATATTCTTTAAGACGGTAATCCCTCTCTAACAGTAATTTCATGAAAATACAAAAAATGGAGGCGTCTCTGTGCCCTGTATTACTTCTAAAAAATCTAAATGCCAAGTCAGAAGCAATACGCATGTCAAACAATAGATAAAAGACTGAATAAATTATGCTACATTAAAAGAATGAATTATTACATCACCATTTTAAAACTATTATTATGAAGGCTGTAGCAACTGCAGAAATGCTAATGATAAAATACCAAGTAAGAACAAAAATTTGCATATCGACACCAAGCCAAAAATACTGGATGACAAATAACCAAAGCATCAGTAATTATGTTAGATTGATAAAAATTTCTTTATAATTTCTACCTATTCTCTAGTTAATAATGTCATCATTATTTGAGTTCAAAACTTTTTTTTTAATTCTCCTTGGCTCAGGAAAAGGTATACCTTTTTAATCTCATATATTATATTTATATTAATATTTAAAAAAAAAAAGCAAACCAATCCATTGCCGTCAAGTCAATTCTGACTCATAGCGACCCTATGGGACAGAGTAGAACTGCCCCATAGAGTTTCCAAGGAGCTCCTGGTAGATTCGAACTGCTGACCTTGTGGTTAGCAGCCGTAGCTCTTAACCACTAGGCCACCAGGATTTCCACACTCACCATAAATTTTTCGAATTTCTAGTCCAAGTCGATATTTATACAAGTCTTCAGATTTCTGTAGTCTTTTCAGCCTCTCTTCAATAGCTTTGTTAGCAGTGGATATAACTATGATTTTAAAAAAGAAAACACGTATCAATACTTTAAATAACAATTAATTTAAGAAAAAAAATCTTAAAAGCTATAAAAATGATGCCAGATAAGAGTCTGCTTACATTTATTCAGTTTCTACCTCTGCCAGTTAGCAAAAAGGGCTTCTGTTCATTCAAATTGGAAAAAAATATTGGTTAATATGTACAGGTAGCTAGTGTTTTATTCTATTTTATTATGTAGTTTTTTTACCACGAATAAATAGGCCATGGATTTGCATGGATAGCACAGAAACAGAAAGACTTCTTTTATACTATTTGCTTTTCCTGGTTAGCAAAGGATATACCATTTGCCTCACTGGAAAAATATTTTTTTAAGCATAACTATTTCTCATGAGAAGTCAGCCTTATTTCATCACATTTTAGAATTTTTTTAAAGTTAGCACAATACCCCTAAGTAATACTTAGCAGATGAGAAAAATAATTTCACAACATAGCCCTGGACAAAAACTCTGTTAGAAAAAGCACTAACAAAATAAGCTTCGCTGTTTTCAAGAGATTTAAGAATTGATTACTTTGTGGCCAAACAAGGCTTCTTTCTAAAGAAAACATTCATTTGATTTGAATATGAAAGAGACTTTGCAGCATAATGAGAGAGCTTAATAGTTCCTGGCAGGAAATACATGGTCACTCTATATTTGTTACCTAAATTACACTACAGGCAAATCTTATTTAGTCAAACTGCCTCCTGCCCCACTTCATGAAACCCCCATATCAATTTTATTATCACTCAGGTTGTATTAGAAATCAAAGGAGGAGGCCCTTTAAATCAAACAAAACAAAATAACTCACTTAGCTCACTTCACTGACACCTTACAGAGATGAGTGGCTGGCTAGACTCTGAGGCGTGTGATTCAGTTTCAGCAATGAACTGGAGAACAGGTAAGATGCACATAATTGTGAATCATCACCACTCTGAAAGTAAGATTAATATGAACTAAAATGAAAACTCACTTTCCTTCTTCTTAGCATATTCTTCTTTAAGATCCTGGATATTTGCAGCCAGTACTTCTATTTCCTGCTTTTTGCATCTTACTTCAGCAATCAGCTTTAACAAGTTATCTTTTTTTTCCTGAATGTGCTTATTCTGCCTGCAGATCTCTGTAAGAAGCACAAGGTATCAGCTAGAACATATATATATGCTTTGCGGTCCAACATGTATCTATGATAAGAAAAGACCAAAATTTATTGACTTTCATAAGTTTAGTAGAGGAAATTTTGATTGATAAGCGTTTCCTAGTGATTCCAAAATGGTACAAGAACAAAAAGAAAAAAAATCCTAATCTATTCTCTCTTGATTGTCTTTGAAAACAAAAATGAGGAGACAGAAGTGCTTTTTTAAATGAGAATACCGAATTAAACCAAGAAGTAGAAAACTAGAAGCTCAATGACCCCTGCAGTTCCCCTCTCCAAATAAATACAAAAGTAAAGCCCACCACCAGACAGCTAAACTCTAGAAGATGGCTTCACACAGGGCTTTGAAGAAACAGCTGATTCTAATGCTGTATAAATTATTCTGGAACAGAGCAAACAGAAGGAAAAATGGAAGGAGGGAAGAAAAAGGAAGGGAAGGAGGGAGAAAAGAAGGATAATTTTTATAAAGATTTAGTTTACAAAGTTAGAATAATTCTGAAACTAAAAATTGACACAGCGCTGCCTCCTCCACATCATATAAACTAATCTTACTTTAAAAAACTGGTATAAAAATGCTTAATAAAATATTAATTATATAAAAAATAATCCACTAAGAGCAAATATGGTTTATTCTAAGGATATATAGTGAAGGTCTAATACTAGGAAAATCCATCACATGAACAGGTGTTAAACAGGTATTTTATATAAATTCAGCACCTACTTCTGATGCGGGTTGTTAAACTAAAAAAGAAGGATATTTCTTTAGCACAACAGAAACAAAACAAAAATCTTTCAAGCCTTCCAATATACTTAAAATGAAACACTAAGAGGTATTTGCAAAAGAAATAAAACAAGGGTGCCTGTATCATCGTTATTCAATATTCCTCTAGAAGTGTCTGAACAACACAGGACACATAACCAGTAAAATTACTGGAAAGGAAAAGATAATTTTCATTATATGTAGACAACAGATACCTACCTAGAACAGTCATAAAAATCCACTGAGAATCTGTACGAATGTGTGGAACTGAATACTATAAAATTGATAGCCTTCATAAATAACACCAGTAATTAATACACAAGCGAGAATAGTATACCTGCTGATATTAAAAAAAAAACCGAACCCGTTGCCGTTGAGTTGACTCTGACTCAATAACAACCCTATATTAGTGATATTAGTGACTGCAATATTGATTTTTGCTATTCCTTGCTACTTTTAAATACTGAAATGCTGGCATCTTTTGTAGCTATCTCAGATACTGGTCAGTACCTCACCTGCCCTTCTTCACTCTAATCCTTCCACCCTCCCTGCCTTCCCCATATCTGTCACCACCCCCATAAGCCCTCTTAACCATTCAGTTTCTGTAACTACCCCTTGCATATTTTCAAAACAAAAACCAAGCCTGTCCATAAACCTGGCCAAAAGAAGCCACTGAAGAAAGCAGAGCTCTCAGCTAGGAAAGGGACTAACATTGGCAGGGCCACCCTGTCCCCATTGGATGAAAACCAGATACCAGCTACAAACTGCTGCTACATAGGGCCCGCTGCCCAGAGGCCAAACTCAGTTGCCATCAAGTAGATTCTGACTCATGTGACCACGGAGGCAGTGGTCTCAAAAGTGGTAATCAAGGTAAACAGGGCAGGAAGGGACTAAAGCCCAAGAACTATCAGGAGGAGAGTACTGAGGTAAAAGAAGCAGAGCCGGGGGGCACTTTATAACGTTTATGGATTTCAGAATTGAATTTTTTCACTTTACTAATATGTAAATGATCTGTACTCTTTCAAATAAAATGCCATTAATACCAGTATTCCAGCATTATATTATATAAACCAAAATATCTCTATTGTCATTTCATTCCTATATTTTAACTACAAATAAAATAAATGTTCCAAGTACAAGTAATTTTAGCAAATGCTTTCTTAAATAAAGTTAAACTAGTTGATCCATCACAGAACTTCTGAAGGCCTGAATATCATGACTCTCCAAAAGGAAAATATATTGTGATCTGTTTCCCAAATTTAATTGAGCATGGAATCCTTTGGGTCTCTCAAGACTGGCATTCTTCAGGCAAGGGGGGAATCTTACGTACAGTGGTAACAAACAAAATATTCAGGAAAAATCTACATCAAGAAATATGTGGGTTCTGTATGAAAAAAAATTATAAAGCTTGTCTGAGACACCTATCTGAACTGGATATATGGAGAAACACTTTATGCTCCTACTTATAAAGATGCCAATATTTAGCAAAATCACTTTTAGATTTAAAATAGTCTCAATGGATTAAAAGCATTATTAGGGTTGTGAGGATTCAAAGTCAATATATGCAAGGAGTTTAGTACAGGGCCTTGCACATGGTATGTAACATGTGTAAGGGTTAGCTATTAAGTATTCTAGAGTCCTTACTAGAAAAATCAAACCCTCCAGATTTTATGCTCATACAGCACCTACTCCATTCTATTGTTATAGCAACTATTAGTGTATTTTGGTTGCAGTTTCCCTATCTATATCCTCCAATAAATTGTGAGCTATGTACCGATTAAACCTTATGCATTGTTTCCTCTACGCTTGGCGAGTTAGCAGTCACATGTTTACTGAATTAATTAATTTTAAGTAAATTATACTTCTATTCAAGTATAAATTGACTATTTAAAAGAAAAATATTGGTAATGCTCTCAGGCTATTCAGAGCACATCTTCACATTCTTATCTTTAAGAGCATACTTCGTTTGAGATTCACAGTATTAAAAGCTGATCTTTAAGAGCATACTCTGAGATCCACAGTATTAAAAGCTGACAGTTTCAAACTGAAATTATCTAATGCCTAGGAATCCTACAAACCAAGAGTGTTTAAAGGATCCAAACTCAGTATCACTATATCATACACATGTACCTCCAAACAAAAGAGGTTTCTCTTTTTTGCTTCTGGTTACGTAGAAGGGGGTGAAAGGAGCTACAAAAGGGTATGGAAGCTTCAGGCCAGCTTAGAAAGTAAACATGTATAAAAGTCTAGTATAATAATCTACCAGGGGTTGAAAACTCAAATGCCTTCAGGGACAAGACAATGAATAAAGTGGGCAAGGCCAGGCAAAAGAGTATTGCAGATTGTGACAAATGAAAGATCACATGCTCTGTGCAAAAGTATTTAAATTTAATATTTTTTAAAATATTGTGCCACTTTTCCTTGGATTCAGGCAGACATTAGCTCTGGCAGCATGCCTTCCCACTTCCCACTTTCGCCTTTTTGAATATATGCAGAATACAACATTCTTTTTGCTTTGAAAAAAAATACTGTGCCACTAAACTGAGTGTCTCCAGGGGAATCTGGACTGTAGCCACCAGCTTGTGGCCTCTGTGTGAAAATTCAATAAAAGCTATTGATCTACTGGGGACAGCAGGGAGGGTGGTAGAAAAGGCAAAAAGGTAGTAAAAATATAGGGAGAAGGACTATCAGAGTACTCACTAAGTACCCCAAAGAGCTGAGTGAGCTCCAAATTTTCAATCCCCAGTCTGTGATTTCCAATGAGAAAATAAATTTGCATTTATATATTAGCATGAATGAAACTCACAAATATAAAGTTGAGTAATAAAAAGAAGAGAATACTTACGATATTATGACATTTATATAACATCCAACACTAAACAAAATATTGACAAGCTAGTTCTGGATGGTGGGAGAAGAGGGTGGTATAAAATAAGATGCTCTTTTTCTTAAGCTGGGTATTGGGTACATAAAAGCTTATTATTTTTTATATATGTTGTTGCTGGGAGGGAGCCCTGGTGGTGCAGTGGTTAATCACTCAGCTGCCAACCAAAGGGCTGGCAGTTGGAACCCACCAGCCAATCTGCCAGAGAAAGATGTGGCAGTCTGCTTCTGTAAAGATTACAGCCTTAGAAACCCTATGGGGCAGTTCTACTCTGTCCTATAGGGTTGCTATGAGTCAGAATTGACTCCAGGGCAATGGGTTTGGCTTTTTTTGTTGTTTTGGTTGTTGTCTAGTGGCAACAAGTCTGTTTTCAACTCATAGTATATGTATACATATACACACATTATACACACACACACATTGTACATTCTTTTACTTCAGTGAGGGATTTTAGAATAAAAAATGTTTAATTAAAAAAAAATCTGGAAAAGACAATTTGTCACATACGATTTTGATATTCCAGAAACATCTCAATCATTCGGTCCTCTTCCTTTAATTTTACAGACAACTTTTCTGAAAGAGAAATTGAAATTGAACTTTCAGTTCAGCTGAAATAACAGTTCAGCAAACAAAAACAGCAAGTTACAAGTTTACTTTCAATACCTGCAAATGCTTTCATGGAGTCCTTGTAGGCATCTCTTAGTCCCACCATCTGACAGGAGGTGTCACTGGCAGTGTTTATGAATTTATTCCAAAATTCATTTATGCTTTTATCGAATTGCACAAGTTCGTCCTCTATCATTTTGTGAGACAATGCTACAAAACAAATAGAACATGCATTATATTTCTTTAAGATTTACTGAAATCAAACCAACCACATATTCCAATTAATTTGGTAGTTTGATATTTGCTAGAAAACGGTTAACAACTTACCTTTAACTCTAGATACTCCAAGGTAGATGAAGCCACCTGGGGTTCACTGTGGTTAATGTGCGGCAAGAATCCAGGACACCCTTACCTCCCAGGGTGAGTGGAATTGCACAGGGCACTCACACCCCCTATGACCTGGGAGCAATGACTCTTAACTCCGTTTATGCACTAGTAAAATTGACTTCTAAGCCCCTTCCAGAAAACCCTGGTGGCATAGTTGTTAAGAGCTATGGCTGCTAACCAAAATGTCGGCAGTTCAAACCCACCAGGCGCTCCTTGGAAACTCAATGGAGCAGTTCTACTCTGTCCTATACGGTCACTATGAGTTGGAATAGACTCGACGGCAACGGGTTTGGTTTTTTTGTTTTTAAGCCCCTTCCAACTGACACTTTTTGATTCCAGCCTGGATCTCCAGGTCCCAGGTGCCCCACCCCACCAAAGGATAAGGTCCCTTACATCCCAGACTCCAGGTCCCACCAGTTCTCTTGTGATGCTAAAACCTTCCAATGATCTAAATCATCCCCCTGGAGGGCCACAGACACGTCGTTCAGTGAAACCCAGAATACCTCGAACTCGCTGCTGCCCACCCCGCGAGGTCCAGAGGCCCAAATAGCCCCAGACGCCCCATTTCATAGACAACGTCTCCGAAAACACACACCACGCCCCCAAGCCTCTATCTTGACAGGCGGATCTAGTAGCCCAGCTCAACTCCCACACCCCTCACCTTCACCGGCAGGCCTGAGCGCCGGCGCTTCTCCCACGGCAGACTAGGTTAACAGGCGATCGCCGGACACCGCTCCGGCAGCCGTCACAACTTTCCGATTTCAAATCTGAGTGCCTCCCGCCACCCGCCTCCGGGCAGAGACGCGCCGTCTGATTGGGTGATAGTACAGGTTCTCCATGAAGGGATTGGTTGATATCGACTTCCGGGATTCTCCAGGAAAAGGTGTTGAGAAATGCATTCTGGGATACGTAGTTTTTGCTGTGTTACAATGGGACTCTGAAGTGTTTCTGTGTTGTTATTTTTTTATTATTAGTTGCCATGGAGTGGATTCTAACTCGTGGAGGCCCCATGTGTGCAGAGTAGAAGTGCTCCGCAGGGTTTTCGAGGTTGTGACCTAGAAGCAGATGGCCATGCCTTTCTTTCCGGGGGCCTTTGTATGGGATCAACCAGTCAACCTTTAGGCTGGTAGTCCAGGGATTAACCATTAGCGCCACGCTAGGCTCTTACCGGGACGAATCATTCATCGTTTGCAGAGAAAGGTTTCTGCAACAAATGTAAACATTAAACTTTACTTGGATTCTTTTAAAAAGTATATGCCTTCTTATTTAATGCTATCTGGAGGTTTAAACAAATAATTAAAAATAACAATGCTAATAAAAACACCATTGTTTAATTGCATTTCTTCTAAATTTCCTGTCATTAACAAACCAAACCACAATTACAGCAACAATAAAACAAATATTTAGATAACATGCTCATTACTTAATAGCTCATTCATTGGGAAGTGGCTGAAATATTACTGTTTATTGCCTTCTAATAGCAATAGTATTAACTGGACCAATAAGCAACATCATGATAAAAGGAGAAAAGATTGAAGTTGTCAAGGATTTCATTTTACTTGCCTCCACAATCAACAGCCATGGAAGCAGCAGTCAAGAAATCAAAAGACGCATTGCCTTGGGTAAATCTGCTGCAAAGGACCTCTTTAAAGTGTTGAAAAGCAAAGATGTCACCTTGAAGATGAAGGTGCGCCTGACCCAAGCTATAGTATTTTCAATCCCATCATATGCATGGGAAAGCTGGACAATGAATAAGGAAGACTGAAGAATTGACGCCTTTGAATTGTGGCGTTGGTGAAGAATATTGACTATACCGTGGACTGCCAAAAGAACAAATAAATCTGTCTTGGAAGAAGTGCAGCCAGAATGCTCCTTAGAAGCAAGGATGGCGAGACTGCCTCTTACATATTTTGGACATGTTGTCAGGAGGGATCAGTTCCTGGAGAAGGACATCATGCTTGGCAAAGTACAGGGTCAGCGGAAAAGAGGAAGACCCTCAACGAGGTGGATTGACACAGCGGCTGCAACAACGAGCTCAAGCATAACGATTGTAAGGATGGCACCGTATGGGGTAGTGTTTCATTCTGTTGTGCATAGAGGGTCGCTGTGAGTAGAATCAACTCGAGAGCACCTAACAACAACAATATTAACAGCTCTAAAAATTCCTGATACTCTGTTTTTGATCATATGAATTAAAACAGAAACATTAAAACATAGTACCTAGTACTGGTAGTCTCTGCCCCAGTGGAAATTCAGGGACACAAAACTTTTAATGGCCAAGATTCTCTGCACTTGCTTTCTCTGAGAGACTGTGTTCCAGGAACAGGGAAAAAGGAGAGAGGGAGGTCAGAGGTAATTCAAGGTTTCTAGGCTGGATGTTTGAGAGTGGCGATTTTGCTGGCAGAATTGAAATTGTCTACAAGGTTGGTTTGGCATGTCCCTGGAAGCGGATGAGTGGAGTGAGGCACAGAAGGCATGATAAGTTAAGGTTTTAGCGTTTTGAGTTTGAGAGGATATTGTTGAGGCATTCGAGTGTTAATGTCCTATAGACAGCTTACTTCTCTAATTAATTAGCACAGTGGCAGACTGTTCTACTCTGTGATAAGACTGCCTGGGTTTGAAATTCCTCCTCTCTTCTAGCTTCTGGAAACCCCAGGTATTTCTTAGCATTCCTTGACTTGTAGATGCATCTTTACGTGTCTGTCTTCCCTTGTGTCGTTCTGAGTCTCTTCTCCTCTTTTATAAAAACATCTCTCAGATGAGATTAGAACCCTACTCTGGTCTGACCTCATGTTAATTGATAACATCTTCAAAGACTCTATTTCCAAATAAGGTCGTGTTCACAGGTAACCAATGTCACACATGGGCTCACAGGGAATCAGAATTGACTTGATGGCAGCTGGTTGTTGGGATAGTACTAAAAAAAAATAAAAACAGTCATTAAGAGGTGGGAGGTCATTAAGATGAGCAAATCACTCTGGGAGATTGGAAAACTGAAGATATCAGTGGAAATAAGGGGATCTTGGGCCTGGGCACCATCGACGGTGATATGAGATTCCAATGAACCTAATGCTGTACTTGTTTGGATCAGAGATTCCACTGAGAATCTGATGAAACCTGTGGCCTTCTTCCAAGAAATGTGTATATGCAGTAACATTTCAAGAAGGCCACTGACCTCTCCCTAAATAAATCAAATTCTGGTTAAGGACTCCTGGCCTAGTGACCAAAGATATTTGGCTAAGATTAAATTCCCCAAAACACATACTCTTAAAGATTTTTTCCACCCCAACTGTGCTTTTTCTGGCACAGCAGCATTCTAGTCGTTGAACACAACATGGAGGAATCAAATGAGAGTTCTATTATAGCAGGAAGAAAAGGGATTGATCCTGAAGAGAATGGGCGTTGGCTGTGTAATTTTCTGAAGATCCTATATTATGAGTAGGACATTTTGCTGTACTCCTAGGTGAAATGGTGAACAATTCAGACTTGTCCCTGTTCTCTTAGACTTGCCTCTTGCCTTAGGCTAAAGGGGAAGGTTGAAGATTGTGACCAATTCCAAGACTTAAATCAATAAGTATCTAGTGGGATAAAGATGTAGGGAGATAGATAGATGACAGAGAAATATGAGGTAAGAAAGGAAAGAAGGAAGGAAGGGAGAAAGAAAAAGTGAGCAAGAGAGAGAGAAAAGGGATAAATGGAGAAAGGTAGAGATATCAGAGTGCAAAGAATTGTGTATAAGAGTAAAATGTTATCACTTTACCCTACATCTACTCTGATCAAGGATCTCACAATTGGAGGTCAACTACACTTTACAAACTAAAGTATTTGGCAAAATAAAAATAACTCATGTTAATTGTAGCTTTTTTTTTTTTTTTTTTTTGAGTGTTTGCCATGCACCTTAGGTTAAAAAAAGAGAGAGAGAACAGAATGGAGTCTCTCAAAGGGGGGATAAGAGAATAGAACTGAGCCTGTACCCACAGGAAAGATTGGAATAATACAGACCCCAAATAAAGTAATTGAGAAAAACATACCTTAAGGCAGAAGTTGAGAAAGTTGTACAAGGAAGAGTCAGCTCCACACATGAGGCAAGAAAAGGGTATAAACATCCAGAGAATGGTGAATTAAGACAGAGATTCTAAAATCTGAAGTGCATATGAACCACATAGGAAGCTTACTAAAATGTACATTTCTGGACCACATGATCTGATTCTGTGATCTGGAGTTGGCCTGGGGATCTATATGAGGCAAGTGGTCCATAGACCACACTTTGAAAAACAAAGCCTGGAAAAGAGGATGAGGTTAGAGGTAAATCTGTCCTGTCTTGAAACTTGTTCTGGGTAACTTGAACATGGCTTTGCTCCATCATTTGGTGAACTGATTTAGGACAGGTCTTGAACTCTAACAAGCTTGGCTGTGAAATGTTGGGGTTACTCGGCTTGTCAGAAAGGCTCTGTTATTGGAGAGAAAAGCTCCCTGTCTTAGGCTGGGTTCTCTAGAGAAGCAAAACCAGTGAAGAGTATAAATATATAGAGAGAGAGATTTATATCAAGGAAATGGCTCATGCAGTTGCAGAGGCTGGAAAGTCCTTCGTGTGTGGGTCAGGCGGGAGGCTTCTCCTGACTCATGTAGCTGCAGGGGCTGGTGAACCTCACGATCTGCAGATCAGACAGCAGGCCTCTGGCTCACAGGCTACAGAGGCTGACAAATCCCAGGATCAACAGGTAAGCTGCTGGCTCAAGTTCCAAGAACCAGAGGTCAGATGAATAGGAGCCAGCTGCAGGATCCAGAGCAAGCAAAAACCAATGAACTTTGCCAGAAAGTCCACCTTTATTGGTTGCAGGTACACCTCCAAGCAAAATCCCTTTCAATTGATTGGCTGCTCATAACAGATCTCATCATGGAGGTGATTACATTATATCAGATCTCATTTTGGAAGTGACTACATCATCACATAGCTGCCAAACTACATCATAACTGCCAAACCATTGAGAATCATGGCCCAGCCAAGTTAACACACAACCTTAACCATCACACCCCCCTTGAAGATCATGAGTGCAAGAAAGAACCAACCTCCTGTATCTGTGTGCTGCTGTGGCCCATATAGAAGAGGTACTGGAGCATCAAACCCCAAGCCATGACAACTCTGGTTGCAGATGGCAAACTGAAGAGGACTGAGGAGATGCTAGGAAAGAGATTTCTCACAGGAACAAAATCATAAGATGTGTTTAAGTGCTGTAGAGCTGGAAGGAATACTTCACCTATGTAATGGAGTAAATAAACTTTGTTTTCATTTTTATCATTTGTTTTATTTTACTTTTGAGTTTTTTATGGATTGTTTTTAAATTTAATGATGTTTTATGATTATATAAAATATTCACGTGGTTCAAATCTATAAAATAGCAGATGTGCCTATATTACCCCTTGTTATGGGTTGAATTATGTCCCCCCAAAATATACGTTGTAAATCCTAACCCCTATACTTGTGTTTATAATTCCATTTGGGAATGAGTTTTCTTTGTTATGTTAATGAGACAGTATTAGTGTAGGGTGTGTTATTAGTCAGCCTCTTTGAGACACAATAGAGAGTAACCAAGCAAGTGAACAGGCAGAAATGGGGGAAAGAGAGATGCCAAAGCACAGGAAGATCACCTGGGAGCAGAAGCTCAAAAGAGACAAGGACAGTCCTCCAGAGCCCGCAGAGAGAGAAAGCCTTCCCGTAGAGCCGGCACCCTGAATTTGGACTTCTAGCCTCCAAAACTGTGAGAAAATAAATGTTTGTTAAAGCCACCCATTTGTAGTATTTCTGTTATAGCAGCACTAGATAACTAAAAAAAAAAAAAAAGATAACTAAGACACCACTTTATTAGATAAGGAATCCCTAGATGGCACAATGTTAAAACAGTTGGCTACTAACTGAAAAGTTGAAAGTTTGAGTTCACCCAGAGGCACCTTGGAAGAAAGGCCTGGTGATCTATGTCCAAAAAATCAGTCATTGGAAACCCTATGGAGTACAGTTTTACTCTGACATGCATGAGGTCAGTATAAGTTGGAATCAACTCTATGGCAACTGGTTTGGTTTGGTTTTGGTTTCCTTGGATAAACATTATACGTGCTTTTCACTACCTTAAATCAACTTGCTTGACCTGGTCCTTTTATAACATTATCTCTGCGGGGAAATGCCTTGCAGGTTTGGACTAACCACGTTGAAAACATGTATTTTAAACACAACTTCTTTGTAAATTAGCACTCACATTGAGTTTTGTTCAATAATTCATTCATTTAACGAACATTTACTGGTAGTTCCAGGCTTTGCTTGATCTGAAGCTTTTGTAATAGTGGGGGCCTCTCATTAATAAAAAGAATATGAAATTACTAATGCAACGATAGGTGAAAGTGAATATTTATTTAAAACGAGAAAAGAAATCACAACAAATTTCTGGAGCCTCGAAGATACAGGTCCTTTTCTTCTGATACCTCTTTAGCAATTTACCAAAAATCTTACATAGAAATGCTGCCTGCTTGCAGCCCAGCTTCCGTTCTCCAGCTAGAACATTTACAACCCCCAGCGACTCTTATCTACCACATCGCAGGGGCCTGAGTATCACAGGAAATCTGTCCCTACGTGGACCTCTGCTAGGAACTATCCTAGAGGCTGGCACAATGTCAACAAAGCAGACATGATCCCGTATTTAATGGAACTTATTTTTTTTTTATAGTGGCTTGTGCTTGATTACTAACCTAAGGATTGGAGTTTCTAACCCACCCAGAGGCACTATGGAAGAAAGTCCTGGCAAACTGATTCCATAAAGTTTACAGCCAAGAAAACCCTATAGAGCAGTTCTACCCTATAACACGTGGGGATGCTGTGAGTCAGAATCAACTAGATGACAACGGGTTTGTTTTTTGTTTTTGTAGGTGGCACAGGGGTTAAGAGCTTGGCTGCTAACTAATAGATTGGCTGCTAACTAAAAGGTTGGCAGCCACTCCTTGGAAACCTTATGGGGCAGTTCTACTCTGTCCTCCAGGGTTGCTATGCATTGGAATTGACTCACTGGGAATGGGTAGGGGAGACAGATGACAGACATTAAACACATAAGCTCATTCTAAATATACAATTACAAATTGTAATTAATCCCCTGAAAAAAAAGAGTGAGAGAAAAACGGTTAGAGGAGCGGTGAGGGTGCTGGCCCGAGTAGGCATTTCTGAGGAAGTGGATATAAACTGAGATATGAAAAGACTAAAAAGCATGAAATGCGGGGAATAAACAGATTTAGCAGATAATGTTAATGGACAAAAGGCATCAAGGTGCTTTTGCTTCAGGTAATTATCCCACAGTCTACAGAACCAGATAGTCCTCGAGAGGCAGTGTTTCTGAATCACCTACCTAAGATGAAAAGCTAACTTGCAGCGAATTTCATCACAATCCACAGAGTATTGAATGAGCGCTACATTTAATTTTTAATGAGATATGTAAGATGAAATGTATGTGATATCATTCACACTGTGATTTCAGGACAGGGCATTTCTGGAGAAAATGAATATTATGAAATATGTAGCTCAAACACTTCTCTGAAAGAGAATAAAGAGAAGTTATGTCCTTCCTCATGGCTCATTAAAGACATTATGGAAATTTTAGAATCTGAATATGCAAAACAAAAAAAGCCAGAAGCCTAGACTCTGATTAGTCAAGGTTAATACTGCATACGTAACAGCGATATACCTGGGTAAATGAATTCCTTTTCGGTAGAGCAAATGTATGCCTTCATTTTAATTCAATGAATAAAAAGAGCTATAGAGCCACAGGGCAGACAAGGTATGATGCCACATAAACTGTTTCTGACATATGCTTGTTCAATTCGTCTTGTGAGAGACTAAATATGCAAAGGGACAATAGCCAAATCATATGTGACAATAAAACTCTGACCCACAGCTTCTGCAGCAATTAGTCAAGGATGCTCAGGACTTGGTCAATGACTGCCAGTTTCTCTAATTTTTGTCCCTGCTTCCAACTTGGGACCAACCAGAGAAAGCCAAAACATGTTCCCTAAAGCAATCATATAATATGCCCCTCCTCTAGTTAGCCTGCCTTCACCTTGTCCCTGCCCGAAATCTCCAATTAGGGAACGTCTGAAGCCTTCCTTTTTCTCACTAGTCAAAGCTTTCCCATTTCCCTGCCTAACTTTGACTCTCTGTCAAATACAAGTGATGTGGCTGACTCTGTTGCTATAGCGAGCTCTGATTGTTTGTTCTCATTTGGGTGGTCTTTGTTTAATTCGACACCTGATTGTCTCCAGAGAAGAAAATGTCTACTGGGTTCCAGGGCCATCGGTAGAGGTTGGGAACCAGAACCACCCTCAAGCTCTGAGGTCTCCATCTTAGTGCCACTCAGTATTTTCTCCAGGAGATGACAGAGACAGTAGCCATAGGATTCTTGTAACAAATGTATCCTTGCTGTCAAATAATGGGACAAGCCATCCAATAGTTCAAGGTAGTGGTTGTACCTGTGAAGTTCTCCTAGTGATCTGGCAGCTGGCCAGATGTGTTTCAGTGTCAGCCAATTGTCTTTAAGGACTAAACAGAAAGCTTCATAGTTGGAATATTACAGGTGAATTGGAGGCCTGGGTTCTTGAAAGCGTGAGCTTTTTTTATTCATTTTGCAATTGTTTTAAATGTCACCAATTTTGGCCTTCAGCAACCTGGACTCAACCTAGACTAGGAAGAAGTATTGCCCTGGAAATAAAATTGGTTATCTAAACAGGTTTCTGGCACTGAAGGAGTTAGTTACCTGAGGGCAGGTTACTTATCCTTTTCTTCACTAAAACTAGGACTACTGGACCACTGTGAAGTTAAAAACAGATAATGTTGTTGTTGTTAGGGGCTGCCAAGTCAGTTCTGACTCATAGCAATCCTATGTACAACAGAATGAAACACTGCCCAGTCCTGCGCCATCCTCACAATCGACACTATGTTTAAGCTCATTGTTACAGCCATTGTGTCAATTCATCTCATTGAGTGTTTTCCTCTTTTTCATTTATCCTGTACTTTACCAAGCATAATGTCCTTCTCCAGGGACTGGTCTCTCCTGATAACATGTCCGAAGTATGTGAGTCGAAGTCTCGCCACTCTTGCTTCTAAGGAGCGTTCTGGCTGTACTTCTTCCAAGACAGAATTGATCATTCTTCTGGCAGTCCATGATATATTCAGTACTCTTTTTGCCAAAGCCGTAATTCAAATGCATCAACTCTGCTTCAGTCTTTCTTATTCTTTGTCCAGCTTTCGCATGCATATGAGGCAATTGAAAACATCATGGCTTGGGTCAGGTGCGCCTTAGTCTTCAAACTTCCAGACTAAGACAGACTAGGAAAAACAGATAACATGATAGGGTGTTTTTAGGTGAGCTAAAATGCAAGACATTCTAAAGCACACATGAGTTTTCAGCTAAATTAATTTTGCGCCACCACATACATCATTTGGAGCAGATCAACACACAAGTGGGAAAACCCAGAGAGGACGTAACTAATGGGCCTGTCTGGGAGAAGAGCAAAACTCGCTGAGAGCCAGTGCTGGGAGACTGCTTCCTGGCTCTACCCCTACTGAAAGGATAATCATGATAAGGGAGGCCAGTAAGGTTCTCAAGCTAATAGAGATTAATGTTCATTTCCTGGCAGCCAGTTTAAGTTAGTTTCTGAAAAATGGTGTGATGGTGCCACTTAGGCACTCTGTGCTGCCCTTCTGTTTATCCCTCATCTACATGTGTCAACCCAGTGTTCGCATCCACAGAAACCAGGTTGTACCTTCGCCTGCTTCCAGGGCAGTCTCGCAGAAACTCAGCAAGCAAACTTGCCACCACCTGCCCTGTTTTATAGGAGTGCATTTCAACTGTCTTCTTTGTTTCACCTCTTCTGGGCCACAGTATCAAGTTCATATACAAACTATCACTGGCAGCATAGATTCTGATTAGATTAGTGTTTTCTCTAATCACAGAGAAAAACTCTGTGCAGTCTTGACAACATGATAAATCAGTTAGCCAATGAGAGTTCAGCGCAAAAATCTAAATCAACAGGAAAATCAAAGTACGTTCAATAATTTATGTATTAAGTCACTCAAGCTTTATCCAGTCCAAAGTTAGTCAGGGAAATGGGAAAGCTTTATAGTGACCCCAGGACCAGGCAGTGTTTTGCTCTGTTGTACATAGGGTTGCTATGAGTAGGAACCAACCCGACAGTGCTTAACAAGAACAACAACAAACTTTGTCCAAGGAACGTTGGTGATTCAGTGGTAGAATTCTTGCCTTCTGTGTGGGAGACCCCAGTTCAGTTCCTGGCCAATGCACCTCATGTGCACCTACCACTCCTCTGTTGGTGGTTTGTGTGTTGCTACGATGCTGAACAGGTTTCAGCAGAGCTTCCAGACTAAGACAGGCTAGGAAGAAAGGCCTGGAGATCAATTTCCAAAAATCAGCCAATAAAAACCCTATGCATCACAACGGGATGGGGCAGGACCAGGCAGACTGTCATTCTGTTGTACAGCTAACAGCAACAAGAAGCTTGACATTTTGGAGGGCTTAAGGCTGGAAGGAAAATGGGTAATGTATGTGCTTTAGCACAATGATTCTCAACCCCAATTGACATTAGAATCACTTGGCAAGTTTTTCAGACTACCAATGCCTGAGTCCCACTGCCAGAAATTTAATTGGTCTGGAGTGGGACATGGGTATGGCATTTTTCAAAAGGAGCCCAAAGATTTTAATAGGCACACAAGGCATGTCCCCAGGAGAGGCAACAGAGCCTGGGAAGGTACCAATAGGCACTGGATCCCCAAAACAATGGAGCACCTGCTGTTAAATGATGGGGCAGGACACCCACGAGAAGGTCAATGTGATATTTATAGCTATGAAGAAGGCTCCTAGTAAAGGAGGCTGTGGTTAAAATACAGCTAAGCAATCTGACTGCTATATAACAAGGGAAGTTGCCTAGCTCCACCCTCAGCCATGCACTGAGGTGAAGCTTAATTGCCTTCACACTAATCCTTGTAGACACAATTTAGTTCTCTAAAACCAGCATCTCGCCTGACCTGGATCTGTAGTTCTCTTTGTGCTGCCCTTCTGTTTATTCCCAATCTACAAGTTGGTTTTGGTGTTTCCTACTTACTTCTACTGAACACTCCGTATTCAACAAGCCATTTTTTCCTGTTTGGTCAAAAGCCCTTTGAAGTCTATTGCTACCTTTTTTGTCATATGAGCAACTAACTCCCCAGTGCTCTCAACTGCATCCTCTAGTCAATAAAGATGTGACTCAGGTCTAGTACATTTCTACTATCGAGTGACCTCCATGCCTGCTCTCTTGCCTCATCATCAAAAAGCAGCAAATTTCCTTCCAGATTTCATACATTATGTGTATTTCCTTCCCTGTTCCATCTGTTTCATATCATTCTCTTTGATAATAAAGAAATATCAAAACATTTTTATTTAAATGTCTATCAGAAAATAATCTCATATTATATATTTCATGTCCAGATATTTAGTCAACCATTTTCCTCAAAGGCCCAACAAAACAGAGAGCAACAGCCTACTTTAAATTAAAATGCATGGCTTTAAGGGCTGTTTGACACGCAGTAATTATTTGCGTAGTCTCCTAGCCAAGCATGGAAATTGCTAATGTCTGCCTTCAAAGGAAATGAACTGTGCAAAAAATTTCAAGCAAACACAATCCAACTGTTCACACAAAAGGGTGGTTGCATAAGAAATTCACTGGGTTTCTACCCAAATTTCCCCTTGACTTGCCACAGTGCAGCATGTACTTCACCTCTTTGCCACCAATTAAAATCATAAACCGATGAGCTTTTCAGTGAGGAGGGCCAATGTGCCTTCTCCACAGATGGCCAGCATCACATGTTGTAGTAATGGCTGGACACGCCACAAAGGTACCATATAAAAAGAGTGGGACCCAGAGCACTTAGCTCCAATTCCTCTATGTTTAGAATCGCTGCTTTTTCAAGATGGATTTCCTTCATAGGAATGGAGTTCTTGTTATTCAGCATTTGCAGAAGGATTACCGGGCTTACTACGATTTTCTAAACTTTATGTCCAGTGTTGGAGACCCCCGGAATATTTTTTCTATTTATTTTCCACTTTGGTTTCAACTTAATCAGACAGTTGGAACTAAGATGATATGGGTAGCAGTTATTGGGGATTGGTTCAATCTTATATTTAAATGGTAAGACTTGTGTTTTCTTTCATTTTTCCTGAAACTTATCATTCTTAACTTTGTAGCTTTGGCTTAATGAGAAAATTTCAAATGTGTGTGATTTTACTTGGAAAACCTTTCAAACATACCAACTACTTGGAATACCTGATTCATAAATAGAACTTTCAAAAAGCATAGAAATGTATACTTTCTCTGACTTATAATAAATTTCCAAACCCTGTAACACGTATTATGTGATAAACCAAGAAGCTAGTAGTTAAATGAGCAACTTGTAATGACAGATTTATGATTTCAGGGGCCAATTTGCTTTCCCAGTCTCACTACCCAAGGCACCCACCAGGTTTCCCTAGCAAGGAAAAAGTCTCTGCTTTTATGGGAAACTATGGCACCAAAATCCCAAATGTCTGTACCATCCTCTCAGCGAGAAAGAGAGGCCAGAACTTAAGTTCTTTCACATTCTCTTAATCATGAGCTTTGCCCATCAACTCTCTGCTTGAGTCATTTTTATAGGGGAGAATAGCTAGTCTTTAATAGCTGTGCATGTAAATATATATGTGTACTTATATATATCTTTAAATACAGGATATTATTTGGTCATCGGCCTTACTGGTGGGTCCAAGAAACTCAGATTTATCCAAATCACTCAAGTCCATGTCTTGAACAGTTCCCCACTACATGTGAAACAGGACCAGGTAAGAAATTATAGCAGCTTCAAGTTACTGAAGATATTCCAACATAGAGTAAGCATGTGTAATTATTTTTTTTTTAACTAATATGGTATTATGTAAGGTATTAATGAAAATGCCCAGGGTGAGGATGCTAAAGGTTTATAAACATCAAAATTGCTAATGAGAAATGAGATACGTTTTGTGAATAATCAAGCTTCATTTTATTTGCGATAAAGTAGATTAGCAGAACATTCCTCAAAGGATTCTATATTCTGCATTTATTTTATGGAAGAAATGTAATGGTTTGATGCTTAAAAACAAAAAGTTAGCTACAACAAGTTCCCAATATTAATGAAATGTTAATATATCTGCTGCTCAGCAGCTTTCAAAGTTATTGTAGGTCATCTAAGAATCTCATAAACCAAGAAAGAATAAACAAGTTTTTTATAAGAAAGGTAAGGACTGCCTAGTGTTTTTATTGTCAGTAGAGATTATCTCTAGCCTTCGAATAGTTTCTTAAAAATTTTCTTTTGGCTTTTTATGTATATAGGCTTCTTGAGCCACTTACTTTTTTTTTTTATTAAAAGTAAGATTCTGTTAGAGTCTAAAATCTTTACTATGGAATTTGAGTTTAGGACTATAAAAAAGTTTTGTTTTGTTTTTGAAAAATACATAACGGAAAAATACATGCCACTGTTTTAATTTATAAAATTGTGTTATACTCTACCTCACCGGTTTGTTATATGGCATTACATTCTTGCCATTTGACATTCTTCGAAACTAACCCTGAATATAGCAAATGTGTAAGTTCCTAATGATTTTTGAACATCTTTCTTTTTGCCCCTATGAAAGCACATATACATCTATTATGTCATTTATCATACTGTACTCTCATTCTTCACGTATCTGGCTGCCCCAATAGAATGAGTTTCATCATGTTAGGGGCCATACATATTTTATCTTTTGAAACCATTTTATTTGTAGGTGGTTGGATTGATGGATGGATGGATGACCTTTAAAACGATTGAAATGCTGTTTTGGTCTAGGCCAAAACTTCCCAGCATGCGTACTATCTTATGAGACATTTTCTGGGGTGGGGGGAAATGCTGCTTTTATATTCACGCCTTGGAGATTTACAACTCACTTAAGCACATAAAAGTTCCTAAAAACTCCTGCAAATGAGAAATAGGTTTGTTTTTGTTTAACTAAGTGTTTTTCAAAAAGAGGCTGGTATTTAACCTGAATGAATCTGTACTTGATGAAAACTCAAGGAAAACATCAAAGTGAAATGATAAAAATCAAGCAACATGGGAAGACATTCTAGAAATAGAAATGCTACCTGTCTGCAGGCTTCCTCTGCTAGAATTTGTTGTTAGTTGCCATCTCATCAACTCTGACTTACAGAGACCTTATGGAAAACAGAACAAAACGTTGTCGGGTTCTGCATCATCTTCATGATTGTTGGTATGTTTGATTAATGAATGTTTGCTGCTATTGCTTCTCATTTTGAGTCGTGGCACATCAGCAAATGAAGGTCCCGAAGGCTTTAATCCGTCTGCCTCAGTAAGGGCGTCATTAAGGAGGCAGCTCTTCCGCAGTCGTGTTCTGAGTGACTTCCAGCCTGGGGAGCTCATCTTCCAGCATTATATCAGATGATATTCTGTTGTGATCCATAAGTTTTTCTTTGGTTGATTTTTGGAAGTAGATCACCAGGGCTTTTCTTCCTTGTCTTAGTCTGAAAGTTCTGCTAAAACCTGTTCACCATGGGTGAATCTGCTGGTATTTGAAATACCAGTGACATCGCTTCCAGCATCACAGCAACATGCTACCACCACACTACAACAAACTGACAGACCAGTGGTGGATTTATGTCCCCTTTTTACAGCATCTCCTCACCTTCCATTTCACAACAAAGGCTCCCACTGCAACAGCCACAAGGTAGGCATCGAGGAGGCTACTTGTACATAGTGGTCATTTATAAGTCAGCTGATAAGTCACAAATAGCCTTAATATCCTTTAGATATTTTATTTTTCAGCCTAAGGAAAATAAACTGATTCGAGATCCAATACATGTACTTCTATTTTCTTTTCAATTAAAAACAATTAGATGTGAAGTGTGAGTAGGAATATGTGGCAGCTTTCACTGCAGGTTTGGTTGCAACAGCCTGAGTTCTTAATTAGCGTTGAGTATTTTGATCTTCAGCACTCAGTAAACTTAAAAACCTGAAAAGAATTTTTTTGAAATAATTTTTTTGATGCTCATCTTAATAATTTTGCTCATTTCTACCTATTTTTAAATGGTACATACAGCCTATGAACCCATAAAATTATATATACATCTATTTTCTAAGTTATTTGTAACTTTTGTGGCTAATGTGCTGTTCTGATATTTGTTTCTGAGACTGACACTTCATTAACCACTGTTCAAATGGATTGGCACTTTGTTGTTGCAGGAAGTCCCTCTGGTCATGCAATGGGCTCATCGTGTGTCTGGTATGTCATGGTAACAGCTGCCCTGAGCTACACAGTCAGCCAGCTTGATAAATCATCTATCACTTTCCACAGGTCAGCTTTTCTCCAGTTTCTGTAGCATTGGATAGGACAATTTTGAATTCAGAAAGTCTTTTTTTTTTTTTTTTAATTATTTTAGTGTACTTTCAGTTGTTGTAATGGGCTTATTCTATGCCAAGCCCAAATAGCAAAATGAAAAGAAAATTAATATTTTGCTTTAAGGTAACGTCCTAATTAGCTCACAGCTATTGCCATATTATAGAATTGGAAATGTTTAATTGATTAATGACTTGCTAAATCTGCCTTTGGGTTTCCATAATACAACAATAATTTTGTTAGCTCATAAATAAATCATCTAAAATTATATAAGGAAGTGTTTTTTCCACACATATTCCCTTGCTTTAAGATGAACTGGAAGCTTATAACATCATCATTCCCCTTGAACGCTTCTGTTTACTCAACAAAATTATGCTTCCTTCTTTGAATAGCCAGTTCTTCGATATTAGTAACATATATTCTAGCATTAAAGATTATGCAACCTTTTTAATCAAAGACATTCCAGAGGCAAATTTAAGTTTGAATGTTAGGAGATTTAATGTTAATAGATTTCTTAATGTTTAGAAAGGCCTAGAAGCATAGTTTAAAACCACTCATATATTTTTGTAGGAATTTGGCTGTTTTCTTTTCTTCATTCCTGAGCTCTTTTAACTGTCATTAAAACAGTCCTGAGCACTTCCAATGATAAATTATTAATCCACTGGCATCAAGTCGATTCTGACTCATAGCAACCCTATTGGATAGAGTAGAACTCCCCCATAGAGTTTCAAGAAACAAATGACCAAAAGAATGTGGGCAGCTTTAAAGTTTATTCCAGTGAGGCAGTGACCTGGATGACTTAATGTTCTCATTATACAATCCAAAAGAACAACAGTAGAAGCTTGTTGTAAGTTCAAGAAAATAGCATTTTCTCTCCATAGAAATTTTTCAAAGTAGGATTTAAAAAGCCTCACCTCTTCTCTGTAGTTTATTCTTTTCTCTATCACCAAACTTGGAAAATTACTTGTTTCTTTCGAAAAATAAAAATCTCTTAATTCTTTTCTTATTTCTATAACTGCAATATTTCCTTCATTCATCAAAATTTACTGAATCCCTAGTCCTTACCAGATATTACCAAGTCCTTGTTTATTCTTCTTCCACATGGGTAACCCCAGTTTATTTTCTCTTTGAAAGGCTCATTTATCTGTACCCATTTTACCCGTTGACGTTGAGTTGATTCCCACCCGCAACCCTACAGGACAGAATAGAACTACCCTTTAGGGTTTCCAAGGAGTGGCTGGTGGATTTGAACTGCCGGCCTTTTGGCTAGCAGCCGTATCACTTAACCACTGTGCCACCCATTACCTTTACCATGGAGTTGATTTCTACTCACAGCGACCCTATAGGGCTCCCATTTATCTATATTTTTTAGTTTTTCTATAACTAAATCTTGGGCTGATTATCATGTAATCCTGATAATCCATTCAGAACCCCCCAAGGATCCCCAGAACTCAATATTGCTAATTCTTTTTTTAAGATGCGCGTTCCTTGAATTTTATTACTTTTATGAGTTTTTGTGCCTTGCTATTTCTAATCCAAAGTATATAACCTGTAGGTCAATTTCCTAGTTCCTTATTTTCTATACCTCAAAAAACAAGGAACCACAACTCTTGAGAACCTGTGGAATTAAACCCAGTGAAATCTTGCCGTTGATGGACTGCTCATGGAGCTTCCATCAGGGCAGCATCTGCTTCTTCAGAGAGTTTTCCTCAAGCAAAGAAAGATTAAGAGAGGAAGGTAAAGAGGAAGCACGTGTGACAGGGGGTAAAAACATTTAGGGTTCATTTTGTATCATTTGGGATGTTAGTCATTCCTCCAAACTTGTATTTCCTCTGCTCTATTAAAATAATTATCAGGATGTCAAATTATCTCCCTTTTATAGCGTTTATTAAAATCTCAGGATACAGCACTAGTGAAGTTTAGTGCACTAATAAATGTATAAATCTTTCTGTTAAAGCCTTTCAAATTCCACTCATCACAAAGAAACAGCGTTTTGGGGGGTAGGGGGGAAGACTCAAGAGCCATGATGCTACGTCAGAGCTATAAGGTTCCTTTAAGAAAGATCTAGTGTCATCCCCTAATTTTATGAGTGATACAATTTCTTTGCTTTTTACACTTGTATCTATTCTTCCATCGTAGACTGACCTGGTCATTTCTTTGGAGTCTTTTTTGGTTGATTCAAATCAGTGTCTGCATCTCCAGAGTATTCATAGCAACACACTTTCCTCATCAAGTTATTCTTGGAGTAATTGGTGGTAAATATGAACACTTCTCTCTAGTTGTGTCGTTTGAAAGCTTTAGCCTCATTTGTTTTATGTTGTTAGATTCTCCCTGGTAATCAGTTTTCCAATTTCAGACCTAATTGTGTCAAGCCACTGATACTAAATTCTACCCTGGGAGCTTAAGTGGTTCAACAGACCTTTCATATCCTCCATGTACACAATGGCACAGCCTCACTCAATGGTATAAACTCATTGTCTCTTACTGAGTTGTCTTCTCTGAAGTGTGATTAGAGCTAAGCCCAACTCCCAAACCACCACTTCAGACAGCATGCTTGTGTCTTGGTTTTGGTGACTTAATAAGGACCCTCCAACCTGCACAACATGCCACTCTCTCTGAAACATCTAAAGAAATAATTGCATGACTGTGTACTTCACTGAGCAGCTGCTTTGTATTCCTGAAGCAGCATTTATCATGATTGTATTTCTGCTGTTCAGCCCCTCTCGTCTTTCAAAGGCTGTCTAGGTTAATTGGCCATGGTGATTGGAAAATTAATTGCGAACACATAGAAAGGGGCTTTGTCCATAAAGTGGGTTGTCACTCAGCACCACCGAGTTCTGAATGACCCCACTGTGCTAACATGGATGGTGAAAAGGCCATTGGGGCATGTATGTTTTCATTATTGCCTCAAGAAAAGGCTTTGGAAAATTCATAGAACCTAGCCGCCTAAAGCACTGCATCTTTGAAAGCTATGGCTACACTCTTTATGCAGAAAGGAGTGATTCCTGAGAGGCTCAAGAGCACATAGTCATCTTCAGTGTCTCTTTCTAATCCCCAGGCATGCTTGTGGCAGAGGCCTTTGAACATACTCCAGGCATCCAAACAGCCAGCTTGAGCACGTACTTGAAGACCAACCTCTTCCTCTTCCTGTTTGCACTTGGCTTTTACCTACTTCTCAGCCTGCTTAACATTGACCTGCTATGGTCTGTTCCCATAGCCAAAAAGTGGTGTGCCAACCCTGACTGGATCCACATCGACACCACACCTTTTGCTGGACTTGTGAGAAACCTTGGGGTCCTCTTTGGCTTGGGCTTTGCAATCAACTCAGAGATGTTCCTTTTGAGCTGCCAAGGGGAAAATGGCTACAAGCTAAGCTTCCGGCTGCTCTGTGTGATGACCTCATTGACCACACTACAGCTCTACCATTTCATCAAGATCCCAACTCACACAGAACATTTATTTTATGTGTTATCTTTCTGTAAAAGTGCATCCATTCCGCTGACAGTGGTTGCTTTGATTCCCTACTGTATTCACACTTTAATGAAACCAAGTGAAAAGAAGACTAAATAGAGTTGTGCAGAGTTAGTGCTCTTCCATCCCAGGATGACCCTCTTTTTCCATCCTCCAGTAGAATCACAGAGCAAGGACAGACTCTAGAGGGCTTCCAATCAGAGGTTACAAAATGGCAGCCATGGGCCCCATTCCATACATATGTTTAGTTTGGTCTTCACAATCATTTTTTGTTTTGTTTTCTATTTTAAATTAGCTGACAATATTTGAAGATCAGAATATTTCACATAAAATATGAATTTCTGTATCTTCTTGAACAATCTGAAGATATGGCAACACAGGACCTCCATTCTTACCTGGAGACAATTGACTGGAGTTGAGTACTGCTTGTCCCCAATAGGGGCAAGCAGTCTTCATAGTATCACAACACTCCAGCAAAAGCCCCAGTATCAGATATCTTAAGGCCAGGCCACTTCTGGCTACCATGAGCATTTTAGTGGGGACCCCTATCAAATCCAATTTCCTCAGTTTTCAGATGAGGAAATGGAGGTCCATTCTGGTGAAAGAACTTGCCCATAATCACATTCTGGCAGAGTAGGAATTAGAACCCATGTCTCCTCAAATGTATTTCCATTACATTGTGTTTTTTTCTTCATTTCCGAGGGGTAAAAATCAGCATCTTTTGCTACAGATTCTAAGAAAATTGTGATTAAATCAGCTTTTATGTTGGAAATGGCATTAAAATGCCCACGTCCTATTTGACTTACTTCGTGGCCTGTTTTTTTGAAGTATATTTAACATCAACCTGCGTGCAGGATCTTGATAGGGCCAGCAATCGCTCTAGATGTGGATATGTAAGCTCATCCGGGGAGACGTAAAAGGCCAGGCCACTGTCTGGGACTGAACCTCTGTTTAATGCTCTGTATTAGAGTAGTGTTTCCCAACTTTTCAATAAATGCTGCTGAAGATGCTCTGCTTAGAATATTATTTGCCCAAAATGTCTTATCTCTTGACTACGACATCTCTATATTTTTACAGTAGTCAATCTTTCAAAACTAGGGAAATCAAATATTGTTCTCAAGGTCGTCTTCCAACCCAGAAAAAGTACTAAATACTTGTATCTTTTAGCTAGATTAATCCATATTTATACTTAATTGTGATGAAAATCTACTTTAGAAAATTACTATTGGTGGCATATTAATATTATACTAAAAATTTGTCAGTAAGGGTTTTTTCCCCCCCCTTGTTGGATCTAGTAATTTTGGACTTTAAATTGATAACTGTTTGATTTCAATCAAGTACGTTTTAGATCAGATTTTGATACGTTTTATGACCTGTGATCCACCACAATGTTTTGTTACTCTTCTCAAGAATATCAATACATGGATTATTTTAGATGACATATTAAATAACCCATAGATATTTATGAAAACATACCAGTTCAAGTGAGTGCTATTTGACAAGGTGTTAGTTGAGGATAACAAAACCTCTTAAAATCAAAGTAATTATTGACTCCTTTCCAAGGTTATTTACAGAGTATATACTGTTACTTTTTCAAAACACATTTAATAGTTTTCTTTTTAAAAGATAACTGAACTTATTTCAAGCAGTTGAGTGATTCTGAAGAAAAAATGTGAAGAATGAAGAGAGGTTATCTTAAGAATGAAATTTGTCTCACGTTGGTGGGACATTTGAGATAGAAGAAATAAAAAACGATTTTTAAGGTAATGGCCCTTACTCATTGGGTCAACTCTGGTGTTGTACCTTAGAAGGGCCCTTTAGCCCTTCAGAGCCCTTTGTCAAGGTTTCCTGTGAGATTAGCAATGTTATTCCTGAAGAAGCCTCTGTCCCAAAACAATCTCAGCCTGCTCTCACCAAGGCCTGAGGAAAATGGGGACATCAATAGTCAGGAAATTTTGCTGCAGTGCTTGACTCTGTCATAAATCTCCTCTAATTTCCCATAGAGAAGCTCTCTTATCTGCCACCCCATGACAAAAGCTGACTGTTAGGCAATCCATGATTCTCAGAGGGGTAATAGGATGAGGTCTGGGCTTGTTTTCTATAATTAATCCCTGACAACTCTACCCCTATTTACCATAAAGCCTCAGAGTTCCCATGTGATGAGATTTCTCTTTTTCCTCTGGTTGAAGTCTCCTTGAGGGATCCATGTGGTAGCAAGCTGCTTTTGCATTTGAAACTATTCAGGCAGCAAGAATATCTTCTCATACTTCTCACTGGAAAACAACTTGCCTTTAATAACGATGGAAAAGACTCTTCCAATTCCAACTTATTTGTCAGAAGTAAATGGAATTGAGCTCATGTGACTTACTGCTACTATATTTATATATTCGGAATGTCTACACATCTACATATTCAGTAGGATAAAATGTCAATATCATGAGCTATCACGATGAGAATACCGAGACAGGTAACTTCAGAAGCTGTCCAATCACACACACGTTTTAAGAGAAATGCAAAGGAATTTATTATCGCTGAAACTAGCTATCAAGAAGAATGCTGAGTCCCTTTCCTTTGACAACCCCTCGACTAGCCTTAGAAAGCTAAGTTGGTGTCTTCTCTGACCTATTTCAGAAAGGCAGTGTCATGGATTGAATTGTGTCCCCTAAAAATGTGTGTAACAATTTGGCTGGACCATGATTCCCATACTGTGTGGTTATCCACCATTTTGTCATATAATGTAATTTTCGTATGTGTTGTAAATCTTGCCTCTATGATGTTAATGAGGGGAGAAAGACGGTAGTTGTGTTGATGAGGCAGGACTCAATCTTCAGGATTGGATTGTGTCTTGAGCTGGTTTCTTTTGGGATATGAAAGAGAGAAGCGAGCAGAGAGACAGGGAGACCTCATACCACCAAGAAAGCATCGCCAGGAGCACAGCGCATCCTTTTTGACCCGGGGTTCCTGTGTGGAGAAGCTCCTAGTCCAGGGGAAGATTAATGATAAGGACCTTCCTCCGGAGCCAACAGAGAAAGCCTTGCCCTGGAGCTGATACCTGAATTTGGACTTCTAGCCTACTTTTCTTTGAGGAAATAAATTTATCTTTGTTAAAGCCATCTACTTGTGGTATTTCTGTTATAGCAGCAGTAGATAACTAAGACGGGTAGTTAAAAAAAAATTGTTATTAGATGTCCTTAAAACTGAAAGTGTATCTCTAAATGCTTTATATTTATTCAAAATCTGGAAATAAAGTCAAGATCAAATTGCTACATAAAATTTATTCAAAATCTGGAAATAAAGTCAAGATCAAATTGCTACATACACACACAAAAAAAATGTTGGTATAAGAGAAAGTCAAAAGACTTAATTTTAAAAATGTGAGTCATGTGTTAAAGATATTAGAACTTTATATTGTAGCACTTTCCAATTGAACTTCTTTTTTGTATATTGCCCAATACAGTAGCCATCAAACACGTACTGCTATTGAACACTGGAAATGCAGCCAATGCAACTGAGAAATTTCTTTTTAAATTTTATTTATTTTAATGAATCTGAATTTAAATAGGCATGTGGCTATTGAATTGGGCAGCACATACCAACTTTCACAATGCTTTTCCCTGGGGAAAAAAAAAAAGGTATTTTTGTATATTGTCACCTATATTGCATTCCTGTGAGACACTATGAGTAGGTATTAACTGCTTTATTTTACAGATGGAAAAAGTGAGATATCAGTGATTTGTTGATAGAACTTGGACAAGGCATATTTGCCCCAGCCCATGGTTCTTTCTTTTAGCCCAGGGATGTTATTTTCCAGTTGGAAAAATAAGTGATTATTAACAAGGCGTAAGACATGCATGCAATAGGTAAATCACACTGTCATCTTTATGCTTTTGAAGAAAATTTTATTTGTGTGATAGCTGACAGAAAACATTTCTGGAGTCTGAAGGATTAAAGTGACTATAAAGAGTTAACAGTAGACTTTGCTAGGGAACTCTCTGTATCCGCAGCTTTTCTCCTCTGTCACTCTGTCTAGTAAGGCTCTAACCACCTTGGCCTCTCCAGACTCTCAGCTCTGTCACCTCAGCTTGGGGAGTCTGGGTTCCCCCTCCTGCACCGTGGCCTGGAAACTCTCTCAAGAGTTTTACCCAATATTCATGACCATATTCTGGATAGCTGGGTGGTTTTCTGACCCTGCAAGTATGACTGTCACCAGAACTTCTGTGCATATTCAGATACTGTTGAAAAAGGTTGCACCTGAGGATTTTGGCCTCATTGACTCTCCTAGGCACCCTGGGAATTGCAAACATCTTTCCAGATGAATATCTGGGCTTCAATGTTGCCAAGAAACTGAAGCAACATTTCTCATTTTTCCCTCTCCCCATACCTTTAATGGTTTGAGATGGTGATTCCACACCAAAGGCAATGCCTTGTTAAATTTTTTTCTAAAGAACAGTCTTCATTTTGTTTTTCTTTGAAGAAAGTTAATAGTGGGAAAAATCTATAAGAAGCAATAGTTCAAGAAATTTCTCCCAATTAAGAGCAACTCATGAGAAAATTATAAAAATTAGAAGGGCTTCGTTTTCAGCTCTGCAAAGGACAAATGTAGTTTATGTCAAATTCTTAGCTGGTTTGGTGTTGAGTCTTAATTACTATCTTTGCCCTGCTTTGATGGAGATCACAATAATGACTTGGAAGAAATCACATCTCATTTCTTTTGGCAGCACAGAACTGATTCTCTAAAGGAAGGAGAAAATTCAAAGATTGAGGTTATAAAGGCAAGCCTAAAACCAATTAATTATCTTGTTTTGAAATTTCAAATTTCTTAGGATCTTTTCTTCTAACATTTTGCAGAAGGCATGGCTATGTGATTTCTGAAGAGAAATCTCAATTGAAGTATAAGACTCCAGTTCAAAAACCGTAATCTCCCTCCTCCAGCCCCCAACAAAGAACACCATGTTCTGAAGGAGCACAGAGACCACACCAGGGACTGCCAAGAGGAGCATTAGCTCTGGCAGCTCACTGGCCCATCCACAGTGTTGGCCCCAGAGAGAGATGCAAACACATCCCTAGGATGATCATGGTATGCTGCAGGAGGAGTAAGCCATCTGTGTGCCTGGAAAACAAGCCCAGCAACTAATTCAGGTGAAGAGCTTTCCCCCCCAATGCCCGCAATGACAGGAACCTCTAGCTCCCTTTGACCCTTGTGCATCAGTTGCACCAATCACACCAGCTTCTATTCAGAGAATTAACTTCTTGGACTCAGACTTTGTTTTATGAACAGTATTAGTCAAAATGTCATTCTTGTTCAGACATCTTGCCAGTATTGGAAGGTGTTTTTTATGGTAGGCATTGCATTTGCCCATCACTGCTTTTCATGGACACTTCCTTGGCCTCAAGCTCAGTAATTCTGCATTAGAAGCATCTGATTCTCAAAATCTGTTTCTACGTTATCACTCCAAATTTTTCCTTCTTACCATTTTTTAAAATGAAAGAAATTGTAGAGCCCATGCTATCTTTCTATGTGAAAATTACATTGGCTTAACATAAGAGAAATAAAATAAATGTTGCTATCTGAGTTTTTGAGATTTTATGGTGTGTCTTATTCTTCCAGCATTGGAATATTGATGCGCTGACCCTCTCGCCAATCAAGAGGCTGTGGACAGGTCTGCACATGGGTCCCAGAGAATGTCAGAATGCAAGGAGGCAGATGCCAAGATAGACATACAAATGACTTTGTGGAGTTTAGAGCAAGCACCTTGGGTGGGAGTCATCAGACCTATGTATCTAATCTGGCTCTGCATCTAGGCACTGTGACTCTTGGAGGCCACTTAATATTGGTGGCCTCAATTTACTAATTTTCCAGTGAGAGGTTTAGAATGGACTTAAAATAAAAGATCTATTACAGCTCCGAGATTGTGCAACTCTGAGGCTCTACTTCAATCAAATTTAATATGTTCTCCTTCCCCCACCCCTCAATTTCCTTCTTTCATTTGCTCTTTGTAGAGTTCTCTCTTTAGAGAACACTTCTAGGAATATTGTTTCTTTATTCCTTGTGAGGAGCAAGAAAGGTGTTAAGGAAGTCCCTGGTAAATATATGTAGGGCTTATGTACTTCCATAGAAGTTAATTTTAATTTTACTTGCCCACAATGAACAAGGCTGTAAACATTTCTAAAGAGTACTCCATTTTGAAAGTTGATGCTTTAATAAATAATTTTCTATTTATGTAATACATTTCTGTCTTTAAAACATTCTATTCCAATCAGAATCTGAGTTTTAAACCTATGAAAACAGATGCATGGGGAAGTAAAAACATTTAACTGATGTTATGGGGTAAATTATTATCATGAGAGTATTCATAGACTTCCTGCTTACCTATCTTACAAAAAAGATCCTATAATTAAGTTACAAGCTCCATTTCCCCCTCCTCAACATCGTTAAGAGGAAATTCTTGCTGAAAGAGAGACAAATCAAATATATAAAGAATAAAAGGCTGAGTGAAAGGGAGAAGGGAAGTTTGCTTTGTGGGAGGTAGGAATGAAGGTACTTAAGCAACTGTACTACGTAAGGAAAGTGACCAGAAGGACATACATTTTGGTACGTTTATTGTGGGCTCATTATGGAGCTCTTGAGGATGTAGACACACAACTTTTTAATCCTTTATGGCTGTTGAAATGTGCTTCTTGAACGCAGGAAAACTCAAACACCAAATCCTGTGACACCAAGATTTTCTAGGACTATCATGATAAATGAAAATTAGAGATCCAGTTCCAAATAGCATCTAATATCTTCTCAGGCCCCTGTTTTTCTTCCACCTCCCTCTCCACCTTGCAAACATTTATTAAGTACCTAAAAAAAAAAAAAAAAATTTTTTTTTTTTATAGGTGCTAGAGATGCAAAGATGAGTTCAAAATAGGCCCTTCCAAGCAGTAGATTCCTGTTGCTTCCAGGCTCACCTTCTGCAGCTGTGGGTGGGCTTAGAAGGATTGGACTGAGACTATATCCAGCTACTAATTAATTGGTGACGTTATTCCTCATCTTTTTGAGCCCATCCGCTTACAAATCCATCCTCTTCTTGAACCACTTTCTTTTCAACTCTGGCTCTATCCTGCCAATGGAATCCAGATCTCTTCCCATGTAATACCAGTTTGATCTTATGAGAGGATAAGGGGATGAGAAAGCAGAATCACAAAGCATCAAGTGCCTAAGTAAAAGTCTCCACCATTGAAAGCCTAATGAAGCAGGGTACATGTAACGCTCCTAGAAAACCACTAGAATGAACTGCAAGGACTTCTTCCATCCAATCATATCTCATTCTCATCATATAAGTATTTTTTAAAAAACTGTGCTTAATTCCTTTTTTCAATGAATGTTGTTTAAAATACCTCAGATATAAAGCTCGTATTTGAAAGTCATTTAAACACATATCAGCACATCAACATTACATTATTTTCTTTATACTTATGTTTCAGTATTTTTATTAATAAAAGGCAAAGTAACTGTGTCTATTGTGTTAAGCCATAATCAACAACAACTACAAAAACTTACTATAGTGGCTTAAACAAGTGAAAAGTGTATTTTTCTAGTGTAACAAGATGGCTTTAGGTAGGCAGCCCAGCCTGGAGCAGCTGCTCAAGGATATGCAGGAATCAGACTCAATATCTTTTCTCCTTCCGCCATCTGTGGTGTGTGGCTCTTGTCCAAACGATCACAGCACAGCTGCTGTGCATCCAGGCAAGAGAACAGGGAAAGTGAAGCAGGCTTTCTTCTGCCCAGGCTCTATTCAGGTAGTGAGTTTCCATAGAAAGTTGTGCCTATATTTCATTGGCCAGAATAGTGTCACATGGTCTCCCTTAGCTGCAAGGGAGTTTTAATTTTATTAAAACATTACTCATCTCTTACTTTCATTCTATACTTTACATAAGAAAAATCTGTACTCTCAGCCAATAAGATAGTAATAAGATTTTCTTTCTTTCCTATAACATTTCATAATAATTGTGGACACTTGCCTTTGTCACTTTGGGTGAACATTTCCCTTTCTATCTCTAGCTATTTTGGTGTTCTCACATTTATCTTTGTGTCTGAGAGTAGTAGCTGTACCTGAATTACAGGATGAAGGAAACTGCCAATGCTTCAGCTGGCTATGTATTCGCCTTCCTTTTCATAATGCACATTTTGTCTTAGCTCTCATTTATTGGGTTGAGTAGTTGCATCCAAAAAGCTATATGCCAATCACTTGTACCCTGATTACTCATTATGAGCCTTAGGATACTGTACAGCTCACTAATGAGCACATTATAATGCTGTCCAGTGCTAATTAGATGATAATAATGTGCAGTGCTTTCTTTACAGTCTAGCCATTTAAGTTAATTGGACATTTAATTGAACACAGTGTGAAAGAAATTGAAATTGCATTTAGAGGTTGGTTTAAGTTGCTTTCACCTCTCATCTCTTACATGCAGGTGAGATTATTCACTTGATAAGGAAATTTAGAAAAAATACAAATAGACATAATGCTTATTTTATGTAAATTTATCTCAAAATGTGTTTGGAAACAGCAACCAAATTTACAACTTTTTTTTTAAGTCCGGTAATGTCCTTACCTGACCTAATTGCAGAGATTCCGCACACATAAAAGATGCTTCTTAATGAATCAAATCCTTTGTTGGAAATATGAGGTAGGATCATAAATCAACCTGATGAGAATGTTTTGATAATTTCTTATAATGGGAAATTTATGTTTAATTTATGAATAAATATGTGGAAAACTGTACCTGTATGTTTTCCTATGTATTTTCCTTTTTCAGGACACACTGTTGAAATATTCCAAGATCTACTTTTCCATTGGTGTATGCTTGCCAAAATTTACATGCATGAGTGCAGCACTACATTTAAAGTGTCTTTTCACTGAAATAATTTCTAAGAGCACTGTACTTTGAGTAACTATATGAAAAAGACTTTTTAGGCAAAAGCATCCAGAGGACAACTTTTCTACTTTTTTTCTCAAATAGTAGCATTTCTGGTTTATGGGCATCTGCTTTCAGGCAATTTTGAGATGCACCAAATGACTGAGGGTCTCTTCCCAAAATAAGTTGGAAAATGTGTTGCTTTAATTATTAATAAAAATTGTTATAGAAAAAAGTAATGATTTTTATAAATTAATTGGAACAAAACTTGTTTTGGGAAAAGGTCATCAGTGAGCATAGATAACCTGGCAGTTTTTTCAAGTTATATTTTGTTACACTAAACAATCTGAGGTCCTTTGATGGTGTAAACGGTTTACACTCGACTGCTAACCTAACAGTTGGCAATTCAAAGCCACTCAGTGGTATCATGGAAGAAAACACTTGGCATTAAGATTGTGGTCAAGCAAACCCTATGGAGCAGTTCTACTCTGTAACACATGAGGTCACCCTGAGTTGGGGGCCCACTCGATGGCAAGTAACAACAACAAACAATCCTAGTTCTTTCTTTTTTAATTGTAAGCTCAAAAAAATGTCAATTAATTAAAATGAATGACATAAAGAATTTTAACCACTTCTGATCAGGGTCAATATAATGTTATTTGTGATTTCTGATGTCAAAATAACTTGTTTGATTCTAATAAGGTTTCTCTTTAGTGCAAACTGACACCATGATCTTTAACCAAAGAGGTTCTGCAAAGTTTCTGGTATAATATAAGGACACATTCCAAGGAAGAAGCTCAGCTCATGTCTTTTATAAGCCTTGAATCGTGGAGGGACAACTGAGGCTCAGACCAGGAAATCCATGAACCTGTCTCCTCGCACCATTCAAACACATGAGGTAGTTGCCCTAGTGGCAAAATTGTTAAGCAATCAGCTGCTAACGAAAGGTCGGAGGTTTGAGCCCACCAGTGGCTCCAGCTCCAGGGTAGAAAAGGCCTGGCAATCTGCTTTAGTAAAGATTACAGCCTAGGAAATGCCAAGGGGCAGTTCTACTCTGTCATATAGGGTTGTTATGAGTCAGAATCAACTTGACAGTACACTACAACAACAATCATCCTGTAGACCCCTTTCACCTCATTCTTGAGTTAGATCACTTGCTTCCTAGGTCTCATATCTTCTTTCTTGGTTTATGCCTCCTGAGCATGGAAAGTAAACATTTTGAGACTTTGCATAATTGAGAATTCCTTCAGGCTTTTCTCCTTCTTGAGAATAGTTTGCTGGGTATAGAATTCCAGGGTCGAAATATTTCCCTCAGAATTTGGAATGCAAATTTTTATTGTCTTCTGACTTTTAGTGTTACTATTGTTCAGAGGTCCTAGGACATTTAGATTCTTTATCATTACATATAACATGTCTCTACCTTCCCCCCGGGAAATTTTTAGCATCTTGGTCTTTTTCTCAGTTTTCTACTATTGCCTAATAATGTCCTCAGATAGGGTCTTTATTTGCTTATTTTATTGGGCATTGGTGAAAACTTTAAGCATGTGAACTCATGTCCTTCAACTCTAGGAAAATTTTTTTGACTATTTCTTCAATAATTTCTTCCCCTCAATTTCTCTGAATTCTCTTTGTGGAACTGCTATTTTTCAATTATTGTACCTCCTGGATTATTCTTTTAATGTTTTTCTTTTTCTTTTTTCTATTTTTCTTCACTATCTTTCTGTTAAACTCTCAGGAAAACTGCCTTAACTTTACCTTCTAGTCCTTCTCACTTTTTTTTCTTCTGTAAATTTCTGTTAACTGGGGTTATAGGGAGAGTTTGATCGGAGCATGAGAACATTCCAAGAACTTTAGGAAATGACAGACAGACTTAAGTGTCAGATAGGACAGTTGGAGAAAGTCCTTTGGCCATCTGAGAAATATTGATAATGTAAGCTGCAGAGAACAAAAGTTTGTTATTGATATAAATACAGGATAAAAATGGAGGCCTTGAGGCCCTCTGGTGTAAAAAAAAATCTTGCAAGTTTATTTATTATTTTTTTTCAAAGTCGTAACCCTCTCCCTTGTAACTGAGCCTCAAAAAGAAATTGTTTTCCCAAATCATTTCAAGCCCTCTGCAGTCAATCTATTCCTTATCACCAATAACTTTCAAGTATCCTATTCAAAGAATAACTCTTACTCATTCCTTTTTAATACTCCACACATTCCACTCCAGGAAATCAGCAACTTCCTGACACAGAGCCCATATTCTCCCTAGTTGAAATGATAACTCTGATGGTTAGGTTATGCGTCAACTTGGCGAGGCCATGATTCTCTGTGGTTTGGCAGATATTATGTAACCATCCTCCATTTTGTGATCTGATGTGAGCAGCCAATCAGTTGAAGGGGGAGTTTCCTTGGGGTGTGGGCTGCATCCAATATAAATGGATATTTTGGCAAAGATCACCCTCTCTCTATCCTGCATTCAACCCATCATCCTTTGACCTCCAGTTCTTGGAACCTGAACCAGCAGCCTGCTGCCTGACCTGCAGATTTGGGGATTCAGCAGCTCCCACAACCCTGTGAGCCAGCAACCTTCTCCCATACCTGCCAATTTTGGGTTCATCAGCCTCTGCAATCACTTGAGTCAGGAGAAGCCCCCAGCCTGATACCTGACCAGGGACAGATTACCCAATAAGCAAGGCATGCAAGGGCTTACTTATTAATCTGTTGTGCACAATTTCACCTGATATGTAGTGAGACCCATGTGAAATTGTGCACTACACATTAGTGAATGAACACAAGTAAGCCTGTGCAATCCACCCCTACACCTAACCCCTGGATTTGGGACTTGGCCAGCCTCCACAACTGTGTGAGCCATTTCTTTGAAATAAATCTCTCACCATATATTTATATATGTGCTTCGCTGGTTTTGCCCATCTAGAGAACCCAGCCTAAGACAAGGACTTAAACAAGTGAATGTTAGTCTCCTGTCTTCAAGTGTAGAGATGCTTTTATTTATCACAAAGCTTAATTATTTCTAGAAGATATCTTTATTGTGCAATTAGTTGTCACTGCCATTTTTCATCACTCAACTAGAATGCATTTCTCCTGTCCTCTTCCTCCCCCACCCCCCACTTGGCAACCATCAACAGTTCTGACCTAACTAGTTAATATGCTTATCCATCTTTACAGTTGTTTTTTCAGGAAACACTGGACCAGAGACATAAATAATACACTTCAATATACAATAAAAAAAAAAATTTTTTTTTTTTTATTTAGCTCAGGCTTAATTTGTAGGCAGAATTTCCTTTGACGGCCATGGGAAGAAAACATATACTGCATACATAGAGTGAGTTTGGGAAGGAGATGGAATAGGAAGAAGACATTTTGATGGCAGGAAAACTTGGTAGAAACTGTGCAATCATTTTATTGAATTTTTCATTACTGCTATTGAGAGCTGTTTTTTGCCTTGTTTTGTTTTATGTTTCTTTTTATGGACTCTTGTTTTTATTTCAATAGATGGCAATATCCTCTCTTATCTATTCGAGCAAATTCATTACCAATTTTTTAATGTTTTCCTGATCCTTGCATTTTCTGTTACCTCTAATCTCCTTTTTCTTGAGTGTTTTATTATTGCTGTTTCTGTTTTTTGTGTTAAAAATCTGTCCTCAGTGTCTGGTGATCCTTGACAATCTGTTCCTATGGAAGAGAGAGGCACTGAAAAGCCAGCAGATTGTGTAGTATGAGTTGTGTACCGGGGGGGTTTCACTGTAGGGTAATCTAGGTGGGCACTTTCTTTGGAGGATTCCCAGCATCAGGGTCACAGGTCTGTTCTCTTGGATTGACCAGTTTCCCCAAAGAACAATCTTTCAATCTCCTACCAGAGAAGGGAGTGGAGGCTGGGAATTTTCCTGTTCATATACAGCTTTACACTCAATCCCCCTGTCCCCAGTATGTTATCCGCCCCTTCCAGTGTGACTCGTGTACCTGTGGGCAAGCCTTTCTGTGAGGGAGCATCCAGTCTTCTGCTGGGATTGGGCAAGGGCAGCCATCTTGTTCCAAGAAAGGGGGTCTACACTTCTCTTTCTATATAGGTTTTCAGCTCCATCTGCACCCCTCCCTTCCAGAAGATCACAGTTTCTCTACATTCTGAGCCTTTCAGGGGGTCTGTGGTACAAATTGCATTGCTTATAGGCCTCCCCCTACTACCAGATTACATTTTTGTTTTTCTAGATCTATTATCAATTGTCCATTTGTTTTCTGGCTCCCAACATTTTGTTGCCATCATCTCTCTCATTTTATTATTCTTGTGGATTTATGCCTTCTTTAATATTTTTAGTAGTCCTTGAGTGACACAAAGAGTTAAGCCCTCAGATATTAACAGAAAGGTTGGCAGTTCAAAACCACACAGACTCACTTTGGAATAAAGTTCTGGTAATCTGCTTCCAAAAGGTCAAAACCATTGAAAACCCTATAAGAGCACAATTCTACTTTGAAACACATAGGTTCGCCCTGAGTTGGAATTGACTCTATGGCAACTGGTTTGATTTTTTCTTTTAATATTTCTAATGTTATTTATTGATGTCTTGGGGGAGCTGAGATAAATATGAGAGTTTTCCTACCATATTTAAACCACTTTTTGGTATAACACTTTTGCAAAGCTACAGCAAGATAAAATCTATTATTTTCATTTCATGAGTAGGATTAGATAGAAACAAAAAAAGGACCGGGCAAATTCAAGTCCATTAAATGGAGACTTGACCATTTACACACTGTGCCCCGAATCTACGGTGTAAACCAATTCCTCAAATGGTTATGGTTGTTATTAGGTGCCATCGCTTCAGTTCCAACTCATAGTGACCCCATGTGACAGAGTAGAACCCACAGGGTTTTCTAGGCTTTACTCTTTGCAGGAGTAGATCTCCAGGTTTTTCTCTTGTAGAGCAGCTGGATGGGTTCAAACTGCCAACCTTTCAATTAACAGCCAAACACTTAACTGTTGCACCACCAGGGCTCCTTCCCCTAATGATCCCCCATTGCCATCAAGAGGATTCCGACACATAGTGACCCTATAGGACAGGGTAGAACTGCCCCCTAGGGTTTCCAAGGCTGTAATCTTTACAGAAGTAGATTGCCACATCTTCCTCCCAAGGAGCAGCTGGTGGGCTCAAACCACTGACCTTTCGGTTAGCAGTTGAGCACATAACCACTGTGCCACCAGGTCCACTAATGGTAAACCCCTGCTAATACTTGCTCTTTTTTGTGTCCCTCGGCCTGAGATCATCTACGTGCCAACATTCTACCTTTCCCTAACCTTATCCCTAGAGATGAATGAATCTGCTTTCACATGCCAAGAAAACTCCAGTCAAGAAATACCATTAGTCTTTGGTCCTTTTTTTCACATACAGCTTTGGCCCAACTCAACAAACATTGATTACGTGCCTATTATATTCTGGCCTCTATGTACGCTAAGTATTCAAAAATGCAAAAGAAAGACCTCTCCCCATGAGGAGTTCAAAGCGTCATTTACTCCACGGCTCTCACAAATACCAATGTAGTAATTGGGGCTGGCTCCTGCAAGACAGGAGTCCCTGGATGGTGCAAACAGTTAATGCACTCAGCTGCTAAGGGAAAGCTTGGAGGTACTTCCAAAACATCAGCCACAGAAAACCCTAAGAAGCACAGCTCTACTCCGACATACACGGGGTCATCAAGAGTCAGAGTCAACTTGACAGCAACTGGTTTCGTGCATAGAGAAAGCACTGGGTAATGGTTGAACAACAGCTTTACACTGGATTTTCACTTGCGCTGACCTTATTTTCTTTCATTTTCTATATATGGACTTCTGAAGCTAAATCAGTATTGCAGGTCATTAAAAATTAGCCTGAATCCCAGTATATGACAATGGCTGTGAAAGTAAAATATCAGCATTTCTCCTTAAAGGAAAAACAAAAACCCACAGGAGTTCTGTAGTTGGCACATCATCTGTCCATGACCTTCTTGAGTCAGGTCAACTGATGGCGGCTCCTGTGGTGACTAGATTGTAGTAGGCTCCATTCTGGGCCATCAGTTCTTCATGGGTCCCCTTTTCAATCACTACCCCCTGCGACATGACAGCAATGATATCCGAGTTCTGGATGGTGGACAAGCGATGGGCAATGACAATGCAGGTCCGACCCTCTCTGGCTTTGTCCAGGGCAACTTGCACGGTCTGCAAAGAGAAGATAGACAGGTGTTGCAAAAGTGCATGGTTATCTCCCAGCCTTCCATCACGAGAGCTCAGTTTAATACCATTTGAGTCACAGTGCTAAAAAAAAACCATTGCCATCTAATGGATCCTGCCTCATGGCAACCGCACGTGTTACAGAGTAGAACTGTTCCATAAAGTTTTCTTGGCTGTAACCTTCACAGAAGCAGATTGTCAGGCCTTTCTTCCACGGTGCTGCTGGGTGAGCTCAAACCACCAAGTTAAGTTAGTAGCCAAGTACAGACTGTTTGCACTACCCAAGGACCTTCACAGTGCTGTACACCAAGGTAAACCCAAAGGCTATATACAAGAGAGAGGATTAAGCAAGCATTTGCTGAATACAATGGCATCAATGATTTAAACTGTAGTCCACAGGCTGAGAAATTTCAGTGAAGCAAGAATAAACAAAACTGCGGGGTAGGTCACTATGTAATTTGACTATACTTCATGGTCTAGTTTGCTAAAATGAAATCAAGGAGGCAGTGTAGAGCAGCAGTTAAGTGGTCATTCCTGGTCTGTTCTTCACTGAGGACATTTTGGTTCTCTATAAGATGGACTACTGATTTTTAAGCTGTTAATTATCAAATGATAAATTTCATAATTGTGTTTTGCTCAATTACATCTCTTTTCATGTGTGCTAAACATTAGATATTGCCTCTTTGTTATGTTCTCTGCTGCCCACCTGCTCTGCCACATAACTTTAGAACTATAAAATAGGGTGTGCCTAATAGATATCCCTGGTGGTATAGTAGTTCAGTGCTATGGCTGCTAAACAAAAGGTCGGCAGTTCAGATCCACCGGACACTCCTTGGAAACTCTATGGGGCAGTTCTACCCTGTCCTATATGGTCACTATGAGTCAGAATCAACTCTATGGCAATGGTTGTTTTTTTTGTTTTTTTTTAAACAGATAACCTAAAAATTATTTTACTTCAATTAAGAAAGCTAATTATTTTCCCTTGGAAGAGAGTCACCTAGCCCAAAGAACCTGAAAAGTAATTCTTGAAGTTTAAGAATTTTTTATTTGAAGCAATCATATTTTAAATCACCTTTTCTAGATTATTGTCTTTTGGTTCCACAAAGTATGACCAATTTCTACTGCTAGTGAATCAGAAAATTGAAAACAGAGCCATTTTTATAAGCACAAATCTTACACCCAAAGACTCATTTTATAATGATCTAAGACTTTAGAAAATCTACATACCTTTTCACTTTCTGTGTCCAAGGCAGAAGTGGCTTCATCTAGTAGCAAGATTTTAGGATCTCGTAGGATGGCCCGAGCAATAGCAATGCGTTGTTTCTCTCCTCGAGAAAGTTGAGATCCCTGAGCTCCAACATTAGTTTCATATTTCTGGAAAAAGTATGGTAAGTTTGAGAACCAGAGATAGCCATTTCTCCTGTGCCACATGGAGGCCACATCAATGAATCCTCTGTGAATTTAAACTATTTGTTGATTGAGAATAGTACATGAGTTCTTCTATAAAAGATGTCAAATCCACTTAGGAATATGAGAAAAACAGGCAGTTTGTGAACTTTGGCATTGGGAAACAATAGGACTATATTTCCCCTTCTCTCCATTTCTCTTAAGTTTGTATTTTCCATTTCTTTCTCCCTGTGACCAGTAAAGATTCCATATATGAGATTTTTCCTGATTTAAGAATTAACCAAGTCAGTGACTTTTACCTGGAAGATCTTTCCAAGATGGTGATAATCCCAGGTAAGGAAGAACCCTTTAAGGGATTTTCTAGATCATTCACTTTTGGGGAAGGCTTTATCCTAGAACACAAGCCTGGGGTTGAAGCTCTACTCTGTGGCTTACCAGTTCCGCAATCATGAACAAATTATTTCAATTTCTTCAAACTCATCTGAAAAATGCAGGTATTAATACCTAGTTCACAAATTTCTTATGAAGTTTAGATGAAATTATAAAAGAAAGTCTGTAGCTAGATGCTTGGCGTGGCTACTTAAAAAATAGTTAACGTTCATGGAGTATTCACTATGCACTGAGAATTATGCTAACTATTCTAGATGGGTTATCATTTAGTATTCACAAAAACCATAGTCTTTCTATTTTACAGATGATAAAACTTGGGCAGAGAGAGATAAGACAATTCTCAAGGACAAAAAAAACCCAAGTAATAAACAGTGAAGGTGAAATATAAATCCAGGTTTGTCTAGCTTCTGCACCCTTGTCCTTGACCATTGTCCTGCCCTGCCCTCTACAGAAGATGTTTCCTTCTCCCGCCTTCCTTACCTCCTGACAAATTCTCAATAAGCCACATGAGATTCATGACAACATACTTTGTCCTTATGGAAAAAAAGTGCTTAGTGAAGGGTGTTATGGGCAAGTCTACATGAGAAAGAGGAAATAAGCCAACTCTAAGCCAATGTCTAGCACAAAATGAGTTGGCGCTCGAGGAAGACTTGTGGAGTAATGAACCTCTCATGGGACACACAAGCTTTGTTTTCAGCTCAGGATGCAGCAAAAGGTAATTTTCATGAGTTTGAGGATTAGGTTACCCAGACTGGAACCAAGCCAAGAAGTTAAGATTTATGAGCCTTTGAGGGGTGGGGGCACAAATACCACAAAGTCCACCACAAACACGACATTTATAAACTAATCACTTGAAAGAGAAATAATTTCACAATGGTATTCAAGACAAAGGAGTGAAGAAAGTAAAAGGTGATACTCGACTCCTAAAATTTAGTTTCCATGTCTTAATTTTCCTTTTGATCAACCACCAAGACAGACCCTTGTTGGATGGAAAAACGTACAGTTGATGTGGCTATAAATTTGGACTTGGCTATGGAAAAGTAAATATGTCAAGATGCTGCCAAGTAGAGCAAAAATGATGATGACAATATCAATAGCAGCAGTTTTCATTGTGCGGCTATTATCTGTATTGTTTCATTTTAATTGTTTTGTTTTGTTTTTTCCGGATGAGATAGACTAAATCTCAGAAAGGATAACATATTGTCCCAAAGTTACACAGCTAGTAAGTGGCAGAGCTGAGATTCAAACCCCAGGCTTTTTCTACTATTCTAAGTCGAATTTCAGTGTAGTACTGTTTTACATGCAACAAATTCTGTAGCATCCATTGCATTAGAGAGTGCATACCTTCCAAAACTACAGAATGAGTTGACAAAGGACATTTATTTTGCATAAATGGATAAGACTAATCCCGGGACACTGCCCTTGACCTCTTGAGCCACAATCATGATGCTTTAGGTCATTCTACCTCTGCCCTTCCCCATCTGCACAGGGAATGACTCTGCCTTGGCACTCACCTCTGGGAGGGACATGACAAAGGCATGCAGCTGAGCCTGCTTTGCGGCTTCTATGACTCTTTCCATGGGAATTTCTTTGGTGTTGTCCCCATATCTGATATTGTCTGCTATGCTACAGGCAAACAGCACCGGTTCCTGGGAAACAATTCCAATGTTCGAGCGGAGGAACTGGATATTTACCTTTTTGGTGTCATGGCCATCTATCATCTGCCAGGATGAGAACAAAGGGCATTATGTCTTAGAATTCTAGCAGTGAAGAAAGTTCATATTCCAGAGTTAAGTGCTATGCAAGACGTTTGTTTTGCTTAAGCCGCAATAATCCCAGGGCTCTGGGAAGTACACGATGTAGCCTTTGCCTTTTGGAGGTGGAGTCTGTCAGGAGTAGTGTCAAATATAACACTGGCCAGGCTATGGTTTTATTCATATTTTCCCAAACCCTAGCTCTATGGGTAGTGCAAATGAAAAAGGCACTCAGGACAATACGTAATTTTTTAAAAAGTCCCCTCATACTTTGATGCAATGCACTCCCCCCACATATGCAGACTTGCTTCATTTTAAAACCCTGTGGGGATAACAGTGTATCGTGGACCAAGGCATGGAAGCGGGAAGCACTTTATCCTCTGGGTGGAGAGCAGCGGCTTCTGACCTCCAGCCTCACTTCTCTGATTGATTACTAAACTTTTCTATGGCTCTGTTTTTTCATGTGTTAAAAAAAAAAAAGAGTGGTAATAAGAGCAGCCACCCAACAGGGTGTTGTAAGGATTAGAGACTCTGGCGTCCTTGGGTGGTACAAAAGTTTAAGCGCTCGGCTGCTAACTGAAAGGTTGGAGGTTCAAGCTCACCCAGAGGTGCCTCAGAAGAAAAGCCAGATGACCTACTTCTGAAAAATCAGCCGTTGAAAACCCTATGGAGCACAGTTCTACTCTGACACACACGGAGTCACCATGAATTGGAGTTGACTCTGAAGCAACTGGTTTAGTAAAGCTCAGGGCACAGTGATTAATGCCCAATAGACACTCAGTAAACTTAAGGGTTTCTACTATCTTGTTATAATAACAGCAATATACTGCGGTTGAGTGGGGGTTTAGAAAGTTAGACCCACTAGGTGGCAGCTGGGGTCACAACCGCTCATAGCCCCATGTGGTCCATCTAGTGTTAGACAAGATCAGCTACACAGGCGAACGTTCCCGCTTCCTAGAGGACACGGGGAGAGAAAGTAGTGGTTCTCAGTGGTGCCAACAGATCCAAATTGTCTGTGGAGATTGAAAGAAAGAAAGAAGTCCAGGTGTGATTCTGATTTAATAAATATCTGAATTTAGTAAACATCAGATTTAATAAATATATGATGTCTGTGGTCAGGATTGAGAACCATTCGTCTAAGTGCTTTGTTCCAGATTCTATTTTTCTTAAGTTGGAGTCTCCTAGTATGTTTGCCTTGCTACTTTTCTTTTTCATATTATCATTTCTAACAAAACTGATATCTGATCCCTCATACTTGCTTTTAAAGGTACAGAGATAAAAGTGTCTTTTTTCCTGATGACTAAAATAGTTACCATATTATGATGTTTGTATAAAAATACAGCCATTTTCATTTTTATGGATTAAGGGATACTTGTAAAATTGATTAGTTAACAGGTTTCACCTGCATTTGAAAAATTTAACCACACATCCCCCAAAGGCAGCAAGAAAAAAAGTGTAAGAGTATGGGTTTTGGTTTTATCTTGTTTTTTTGTTACAATGTATATTTGCTATTGCTTGTTTGAAATTTCTCCTAACCTCTGAAACAGTAAGTTTAACAAAAACTGCAGCAAGACCCATCACACTGGCAGAGACAAGCACTGTCTTCTGGCATGGAATATAGCTAGCTCAAAGAAAACTGCCAAAACTTCCATTCCTAGCTTCTTGTCTTAGCTAGCCAGGGAAAATTCTGTCCTCTGTGTATATGTCTAATGCCACAACTTACCATTGTCTATTTTCATGTGGTTGTTAAGGGTTGCATTTGCTTACATAACACCCTCTTACACACATTTATAAGATAGTTGCTAAGAACTAATGCTATGAAAAGGAGTTATCTATGCAAAGTTGTGGGACGATATAAGGATCAACTTAATTTTATTAACATTATTCTTGGGACAACTGAGATAATAAAACCAAGTAAGAAAGGAATACATTTATTCACTCACTTAGTCGATCAACAAACATATATCGAATTACCTTCCACAACCATACCGTGCTAGGCACAGTCTGTGTGTCTACTATATAAAGAAAACATAATCTTTGTTTCCAAGAAACTCATGGTTTTACTTAGGCAATTAAATACAGGGGCTCAAATATCTACCACTTAAGCTGGTTCACTTAAGAGTCCTAGACTACACTATGTCTAACGTACTACTATAAAGTAGTTAACTCTAAAGACAGTTAATTTCAGAAAAATATTATGTTAAATGGGTTGAACATATTACATTTTAGATAATTCCCGGGCAATGGAAAAAGCAAACACTATTAGGAAAAATATACCTTATTACATTATTCAGAAGCCCTATCCTCATTGCAACAAAGCTTATACTACTCAGTGAAATCAGAAAGGCCACTTTCAAAATACTAAGCCCAAACCCACTGCCGTCAAGCTGATTTCAACTCATAGTGATCCCATAGGGTTTCCAATGCTGTAAATGGCTACAGAAGCAGACTGCCACAACTTTTTTCCCGTGGAGCTGCTGGTGGTTTTGAACCACTGACCTTTCGGTTAGCAGTCAACCACTTTAACCACAGTCAATCAAATGTGGAGCAAAATAAAAAACATTTTCAGACTTAAGCCTCTGAACTCTTTTGAGAAAACTACTTGAGGATGTAGAAACCCTGGTGGCGCAGTGGTAAACAGCTATGCCTGCTAACCAAAAAGTCCGCAGTTCTAATCCACCAGGCACTCCTTGGAAACCCTATGGGACAGTTCTACTCTATCCTATAGGGTCGTTATGAGTCAAAATCAACTCGGCAGCAATGGGTAACAGTCACAGATAACTTGAGGATGTGCTCCTAGAAAATAAGAATGAAAGCTAAAATGAGGGTGAAAACAAAGAAAGAGGAACCCACAAGGCATAGGAATTATGAAATAATGGATCTAATCCAAGTAAACACTGAAGGAAATTCACAGGATAATAAGTGTTCATCAGGCTCAGATTAGTCCAAATGGTGACAGAGATAAGGGAAAAAAGCAGATCCCTCAGAATAGTTGACAAGATAGAGATGTTGGAAGAATGCAAACATTTTACAAAGGCAGAGAATGCCAGAAAAGACAAATTCTATCAGAAAAACAGTAAGGAAAAAAATGTAATGATAATTTAGCTCACTACTTGACTCTGAGATGAACAATGTTCACATAGTCATAATAAATAAGCTGTTAATTGATTTTCAACATTTAGAACCAACCTAGAGTCAATGCATGAAAGACAAGTAATGTTATAAAAATAATGTAAGGGTTATTTTTTGTGATAGTATGAAAGTGTAGTTGTTAGAACTTGAGGGGTAAAAGGAGGGAGGAACAGGTGAAAATAAAGTTAGGATTGTAATATTCTTATCCTGGAAAGTTGGAATTTAAGAGATATTATCTATGATTGATGGAAAGAAAGAGTACATTTGTATTAGTTAAATTTACAAATAGAGGAAATAAAAATATTGATATAAGTATATGAGGTGGGTAAAGGTATGGGGGAGTGACGAAGGTAAGTTAGAATTTCATCACTTGGAAACAAGTCAATAAAGAGTCTAAATTTATTAAATCATGAAACAGCAGCATAAGCATATTATTTAGAGACATGGAGGCAATCACTGGGAGCTCTAAAAACAGAATTGCTTAAAAATAGTTGCCTTTCAGCAGAGAAATTGAGGGAGAAGGTAGATGGATGGAGCAGGTGGGTTGCATTTCATTACAAAACTTTGTTTACCGTTTGACTTTATCATCCTCTGCATATATTACTTTGAAAGAAAAGAAAAGGAAAACAGTAAAAAATAAGCAAGAAAAAAATCCACCAGTTTTTCAAATATCCCTGCCAAAGCTTTATGGCACACGACTATAAGTTTGAGTTCCTTATTTATTTAGACAAGCTTCTTGAATCAAGATTGTCTCAGATTTTCATGCCAAGTCCCCTTTCTTGCTCATTTATCATTGTGTTCCTTATCACCCCCCCCCCCTTTTCCATTCCTGGTCATTAGTTTCCTGATTAGTCTGCACTTTCTGCTCCATTTACGGGTAAGTGAATGCTTCTGTTAGATACACTCATTTCCAGCTTCACGGTGTGCCGGGTTGTCTTTGCCTAACTGCGGTCAGCTGGCCATCTGGAACTGGGAAGAATTTGATGTTAGAAACTGTGAGGCAGGATCAGGTCAACCGGCAAATCACTGGGATGGGAAAACATCTGAGGGGTAAGTGTCCAAGGCAAGCACTTCAGAGTGAGTCTGGAAAGGCACAATCTTGAAGACGACTTTCGGCAGTTGGAGATACTCAACAGAAAGCAAAATTCACAAAAATATTTGTATTGCTTACCACCTTCCCGTTGTCAGGATCATAGAAACGTTCCAACAGTTGAATACTTGTGCTTTTACCACATCCACTGCTCCCAACAAACGCCAGTGTCTGGCCTGGACTAACAGACACTGACAGACCGTTCAGAACTTGTACATCAGGCCGAGAAGGATACGTAAATGTGCAGTCAACAAAGTCAATCTTCCCCTGGAAGTTGTCCTGTGGAGAGAGGACTGAAATTATATATGCTCCGACTGGGGACTAGAATATGGACAATGCACCTAAATCTGGATTTTAAACTGATTAAGATAAACTTCAACACTTACGTGCTACAAATTGAATTGTATTCCCTCAAAATACACATTGACATCCTGGCCCCTGTACCTGTAGATGTGATTCTGCTTAAAAATAGTTTTTTTTTTTCTTATATTAATGAGGTCAGTAGAGTGGGCCCTAATTTTAATCACTTCTGAGTTACAAAAACAAAAGGAGCCCTGGTGGTACAGTGGTTAAAGCGTTTGGCTGCTAACCGAAAGGTTGGCAATTCAAATCTACCAGCTGCTCCATGGGAGAAAGATGTGGCAGTCTGCTTCTATATAGATTACAGTCTTGCAACCCTATGGGGCAGCTCTAACCTGTCCTGTTGCCTTGCTATGAGTTGGAATCCACCCGAAGGCAGTGGGCTTTGGAAATTATAAAAAGAGCGGAATAGACACAGAGGCTCACAGCGGGTAAGACGGTGTATGAAGACGGGCATATGAGGCAGATGCATCTACACGCTCAGGAACTTCAAGGATTGTCAGCTACTATAAGCTGAAGTAGACAAGGGACCTCCCCATGTCCTGAATTTAGAATTCTAGCCCCCTGAACTGTGAGAAAATTAATTTCTGTTCTTTAAAACTACCCACTTGTGGTATTTTTTGTTACGGCAGCACTGGGTAACTAAGACACCATGCTACCAAAGTACACTGTGTAGAGACAGCAATTTAATGAAATGGCATTCGATTCCCTATTCTAGCAGGTGTAAAGGGAAAAAGCAGTGAAATCAAAGAAATCAGATCTCTTATTCCCATTCTAATCTAAGGGAATTTCTTTGTCAGCCTGAATGGAGAGGAATACCTTGAGGGCATTATCACATCACAGAAACCAGCAACTGCCCCAACCCCTACAGTCTGATGCCCAAAGTACTTAAAATAAAGACACTGCACTTGAAATGACTTGGAGACAAAGTTACTTGAACTCCGTACTGCAAAGGTAAATACCTCTCAACTGCATGTGGGTATGCTTAAAAATAGTCTGAATTATAAACTCTAGAAATGGACAGACACTGAGTAGACCACGAAGAGACTTTACTTTTTTTAAGCTGAAGGACACACAGGTCATTTGGCTAAGACAAGAGCATGGAGAATAGCTCGACCTTTGGACTCAGGGTCCCTGAGCTGAGAAGCTCCTGGAATAGGGAAGATTGATGACAAGGACCTTTTTCCACAGCCAACAGAGAGAGAAAGCCTTCCCCCAGAGCTAGCACCCTGAATTTGGACTTCTAGCCTTCTAGACTGTGAGAGAATAAATTTCTCTTTGTTAAAGTCATTCACCTGAGGTATTTCTGTTATAATAGTACTAGATAACGAAGATAGGGAGTAAATACTGTCGTTGTTAGGTGCCATTGAGTCAGTTCGGAAACCCTGGTGGAGTAGTGGTTAAGTGCTATGGCTGCTAACCAAAGGGTCCGCAGTTCGAATCCGCCAGGCACTCCTTAGAAACTCTATGGGGCAGTTCTACTCTGTCCTGTAGAGTTGCTATGAGTCGGAATTGACTTGACAGCACTGGGTTTGGTTTTTTTGGTTTTATTAGGGTTCAGATTTTTTGTGTGTGTACACTTGAACATACTGTGATTTTAAAAAATGGTCAGGAAAGATGAAACAATACCTCTGAAGATTATCAACCAGAAGAAAAGATATTTCCTTGAGACCAGATTTATTTTGTGGGAGACCTCACTGAACCTAGATAAGCATGAACCAAATTGATATCATTAGACAGGAAAAACTGGTGTTTCTACATTCTATACAAGAACATCAATAGAAATGGTGGTTGGGTACGTCCAAAAGATATCTGGCTTCATTCACTGTGGAACTGTGTGTTTTGTATTATACAGAATTTAGCATTCATTGGCTATCACTGCCTTATTCAAATGCCAGCTTTATGAATAATTAAAACCCAGTGCTGTCGAGTCGATTCCGACTCATAGTGACCCTATAGGACAGAGTAGAACTGTCCCATAGAGTTTCCAAGGAGCGCCTGGTGGATTCAAACTGCCGATCCTTTGGTTGGCAGCCATAGCACTTAACCAGTACACCACTTCAATCCTTTACTGTCTGTCCATTCCAAGTGCAGATAAATGAACCTATATACTGCAGAAATTTCAAAGCTAAGTGTAATTGTATCACCAGTCCCAATGACTGTCCTGTTCTCTCTCTCTCTCTCACACATACACACACACACACACACACACACAAACCCCCTCATCCCTTCCCACTGCCTCCACCATATACTTACCCATTTTTCACCTGCATCACTGTATACACTGATTGGGGGTTTCCGGTCCAGCAGTTGAAAAAAACGTGCAGCTGATATTTTAGCTTTGGCATAGCTTGGTGTATAAGAGGAGGCTCTTCCGAGAGCCATCCCACTCAGGACAACTGCACTGATCACCCTGCAAATGGATGGACACCCAAATAGAGAGGGGTGAGGTGTGGTTGGTTTGATGGCCTAAGAGGCAGGAGTTTGAAGTCCTAGCCCTGGTTCTGCTAGGAGAGAAGTAAATTTGGCAGGTTGTTTCTGTTCTCTGAGCCTTATCTGGGAAAGTGGGGGTTGGAAAGATTAGTGGTTTTCAAATGGTATTCTATGCAAGAAGGGTGAGGGAAGGACTGGACAAGGGGGGCTTAGACCTCCAAACCCTACTTCAGCCACAATAGCCTCTTTTTAAGAAAATTAAAACACACACATACACACAAACAAGATGTCTGAAAACAAACGAGGGGCTTGAAAAATCACTAGATTGGGTGGTTTACTTACAATTCTAGCATTCTCTCAATCTATGATAAACGTGTAAAAGATAATAACTCGTGATGTAAGCATCAGTTCTGTGGCAAACATGGCATATACCTTATGCTTCAGATTGCATAAAAAAGACATGCTTATCTGTTCCTTTCTACTTGACCCAGCTTCCAGCTGTATTCAATATGCATTGAGTGAATGAACAAATGAATGACTGAATACATGAATGATAAACAAGATGCTAGATAGTGCTGCTGCTGTATAGACTGTGATATGAGGAGAGCCCCCTGGAGTCGTCCACCTACACAACGGTTCGTTCATAGAGTGCCTGCCTCTCATGGGGAGGGGAGGTCTTTGTGTGTCTTACTGCTCAGATTCTTAGCAGGAATTGTTTTAGGTCAGGGGTTGCAAATTCAAATCTCTCTGGGAGCCTGGTCAGGAGACTGAAGGATTGAAAACACTTGGAATAAAACAGGAAATGGTAGAGGAAGATCTTCCAGTTTATAAAAAAGAAACCAGAAATTGGGAGTTTTCTGCAAAGTCTCCCAATTTTTACGTGTTGGCAAATAATTTCTAAAATACCTTACACAAACTAAATAAAACCAAGTCAACAGTTTGTGATTTCTGATTTGAACTAATAGCTTTAAATATGCGAAGATTCAGAAAAGAGACTTTCCTGGTCAGGGTAGGTACAGTGGGATGGGAGAGAAGTATAGGTGAAAGACAGCACGTAAGAAGGCAAAATTCATAGTTTGGGAACAAAAACTGGAAGAAGAGATTCTTATTGGAACTGCTTTTCCTAACACCCTCAAGGCTTCTCAGACTGTCCTCTTCCCCCCACCCACACACTTGCATTCCCAGCTCTGGCACCCTTATTCTATTACCTCTGGAAATGTGAGAACCTGGATTCTAAGCTAATCTTGTAGAACAGGTTCTGGCTGTAGGAAAGGAACATAATTCCCTTGTACTGGCCTTTACTGCTCTACCTATGAGAACTCAACTGGAAATACGTCCTCTTGGCAAGAGAGGAGTAGAGTTCAAATAGGGTAATTCTATGAACCACCTGGAGTCCCTGGGTGATGCAAATAGTTAACGCACTTGACTGTTAACCAAAAGGTTGGAGGTTTGAGTCTTCCCAGAGGGGCCTCAAAAGAAAGACCTGCAATCTACTTCCAAAAAATCAGCCCTTGGAAACCCCTGGAGCACAGTTCTATTCTGACACACATAGGGTCACCACGAGTCAAAACAGGTTCAACAGCAACTGGTTGTTTTATGAGTCATCTAATTCAAAGCTTCAGCCCTCAGTATGGATTACACCTCAATATGAGGAAAATAAAATCCTCACAACTGGACAAATAAGCAGCATCTCGATAAATGGAGTGAAGTTGTCAAGGATTTCATTTTACATGGATCCACAATCAATGCCCATGGAAGCGGCAGTCAAGAAATCAAATGATGTATTGCATTGCGCAAATCTGCCGCAAAAGTCCTCTTTAAAGTGTTAAAAAGCAAAGATGTCACTTTGAGGACTAAGGTTTGCCTGACCCAAGCCACAGTGTTTTCAATTACCTTAGATGCATGTGAAAGCTGGACAATGAATAAGGAAGACCAAAGAAGAATTGATGCCTTTGAATTATGGTATTGGCAAAGAATATTGAATTTACTGTGGACTGTCAAAAGAAGTACAGCCAGAATGCTCCTTAGAACTGAGCTGAGGATGGTGAGACTTCGTCTCACGTACTTTGGACATGTTATCAGCAGGGATAAGTCCCTGGAGAGGGACATCATGCTTGGTAAAGTAGAGGATCAGCAAAAAGACAAAGACCCTCAGTGTGATGAATTGACACAATGACTGCAACAATGGGCTCAAACATAGCAACGATTGTGAAGATGGTCCAGGGCTGGGCAATGTTTTGTTCTGTTGTACATAGGGTAGTTATGAGTCAGAACCAACTTGACAGCACCTAACAACAACAACAACAACACTGTATATGCACTCCTTTGAAAATGACTTTTTCACTGCTGTCATCAGGAGGGGAAGAACATTTCTCTGTTCTTTAAGTCTAGGCTTTGGTCATAAGGCTTTCATTGGCCAATGGCTCAATAGGAAATGTGAAGCATGCAGAGACATGAAAAGTGCTTATACATCAGGGCTTTCCTTTGGAACCCTGAGACCATAATTGGAAGAAACCACATTCATTTGCTAGAGAGACCCCATTAAGACAGAAGTCCAGGCTTCTCAGCCATTTCTGCATCCCAGTTGAGGTCCAAACTATCCGCCTCAGCTCTGACTAAGTTGCCCAGACCAGAAGAACTACCCCATCAACCCACAGAATCATAAGAAATAATAAGCCCCAGTTGTTTTAGGACACCCAGATTGGAATAGTTTGTTAAGCAGCAAAATCTAACTGGTAGAACCCAATGATCAAGAAGATGGTGCAGAATGGAGAAACTAACAGTGACAACAACTCCTCCTTAGAGTGTTAATCTTTTATGACTTTGGCCACATAGTCCTCACCTGAACACATAGCTGAAGTGCAGTCCTTCATAATAGATTAAGTAACCTCCATATCGGTAGGAAGCAGAATTAGCAATAAATGCTATGCACTGGGAAAAGGCAAAGCAGAATCCATATATATTTGCCTTTCGAATGGCCGTCTTGAATGGCTTCTCCAGCGCAGCCTCATATGCTTCAATAAACCGCCTCTCATTTCCAATACCAGCAATAGTGCGGATGTTACTGAGGGCTTCGTTTGTAATCTAAAGAATGAAAAAGACTTTTAGGAATAAGAGGACAGAAATAACTCCTTTTATGATATTTCAACTGCTACATGGGTTGGAACAGGTACAAGTGGTAGAATATTGTACAAATCAGAGATGGGGGCACCAAGTGGAGACAAAAACAAGTAGCTAGAAATCAACCCAATTGTACCATGAGATTTTTTGTCAGTTAACCTCAAGTTCTATTTAATTCTAACATGTCTTTGTTTTCTCTACTTGTGGTGGAAGAGAGAAGGGGGGAAGAAAAGGCCCCAGTCCCTGGGTAGTATAAACAGTTAAGGCATTCGGCTGCTAACCAAAAAGGTGGAGGTTCAAGTCTACTCAGAGGTACCTCAGAAGACAGACTTGGCAATCCACTTCTAAAAAATTAGCCATTGAAAACCCTGGGACACTCATGGCGTAGCCATGAGTCAGAGTCATCCTGACGGCAACTAGAACCGAACGGTTATACTCGAAAGCTTTTTAGTTTCTTTGTTGATCCATTTGAAATGTCTAAAACGACATCTAATTTGTAAGATGACTTCTGAGAGAAAAGATGGTTTAACATCAGATTCTATGTTCTTAAAAAAACTTAATCTCAAAATATTATACAAGATAACTTAAAATTACATATAAAATTTATCTTTTAATCTATACTGTGAATTTGAGTTTCTTCGAATCCACACTCTATGGTAAATAAGCATTGTTTCTGAATTAGGGTCCTTCCCTAAAAAAGGACACAAAAGTGGGCATATCCAATCCTTTTGGTTTCTGCCAACTTTTGCAGAAATTAAGTATTCACGTTCCCTTTCCTGAAAGTGACAAGACCTGGACTGTAGTGAATTTGTTGGAAGACTGAGTGTGTGTATACGTGTGTGTGCGCACATGATTTCTTAAACATGATAAATTCTATGTCTCCACCCCCTCATTTACCCCAATAACCAGATATTAGTTAGAGCACACTTTAAAAATGCATAGCTGAAACCTAGCTGTATTCGAGATCCAACTGTAGCTCATGAGTCTATTTGGGAAAGATGTTTGTCACAAGCCTAGCAAACACTGAAGTCTAAAAATCAAGCGTGTGCCGTTAAAAAGCGAATAGCTAAGCTACTCTCTGTGAATGAACTGGACAGCATGATTCAGCTAAAATGTTAAGCTAGAAAAACCTAACAGACTGAAAACTGAACTATCCATTCGTGCAAATGAGAATATGCCAAAAAGGGAAGTGGCGGGGGGAAAGTTTTGAGAAAAAAAAAGTACATCTAATCCTCTGTATTTACTCCACTCCTTGCACGAGAGCTGGACTGTTCCAGCCTTTGGGCCTTGGCACAAACAAGAAGTGTTAGTTGGAGGTTTCTAATCAGTAGACGTTTGTAGGCTAACAGCTTCTTCGAGTCTCTTTGCTCTACCCAGTTTCAACAGTCTGTCTGACAGCCACTCAGCCTTGTTCAGTCTGGAAATTTGGTCTGTAAGATTACCTGTCCAGCAGTCTCTAGAGCTTGCTTGTCTTGTGTGGCGAATCCCATCAATATTTTGGTCTGTATAGCTCCTGATAAAGCCAAGAAGGGGAAGAAGCACGTAATGACCAAGCTTAGCTTCCAGCTGAATAAGAAGGCAATGATCATGGCCACAGTGATGTTAGTGAAGGAATTGACAATCATCCCAATCTGAGGGCCAGCAGCCTGCAAACCAAAAGTAAGCAGCTAATCTCACACACTCAGGTTCTGTTACCAATGAGTGCCTTTGCAGAGGTGCCTCAGCTCACGAGTACCATTATTGCAAAAAGTCTATTTTATGCCAAAAAGATTAGTTCTTTTAAATGATAAACTCCAACTAAACTGGAATAATTTAAAGTCTCTATTAATAAAAATTGATTTAACTCCCAACTTTCAGGAGCTCATCTAATGACTAATCTCACTTAATAGGTGTCAGAGCTAGGCTAGCGCATGTGAGATTAATGCAGCCCTAAGCATGGGCTATGAGTCCCTGGGTGCTGTAAGCAATTAAGCACTCAGTTACTAACCAAAAGGTATGCAGTTCAAATCCACCCAGAGGTGCCTTGGAAGAAAGGCCTGGTGAATTATTTCCAAAATATCAAAGCCACTGAAAACTCTATGGTACACAGTTCCACCCTGAAACACATGGGGTTGCCACAAATCGGAATTAACTTGACAACTATTTTTTCGTTTAAGCGTGGCCTGCGTGCGTGTCCAATGCCTATACATTTGGCTTACTTGAAAATGACCAGGCATCGAGTTTATGGCAATATTACTTATTATTAGGTGAAGATTAATGCTTGTATCAACTTCAAAAATTATAATTATAGCTACAAAGTATCATTCGATCATCATTGAAGTTAATATATTCATTGGAACAAAGTCACATGCTGACTTAGTATATAGCTGTTTATTTAGTCAATGTAGATGGATAAAATGGACTCAGTCCTAATACTGGTGGAGATCAGGCCTCTGTGGTAACTATTATCTAAACTAATCAAAAGCACTCAATGGTTGCCAAGCCTTGATTTTAGTTGCTGTTAGGCAGATGTGACCAGTGGTTGGTGCAATGTACGTAGAAAACATGGAGACAACTACTTCTTGTTAATATTTGCAGGGACCTCAACATTATTTAAGGCAAACAACATAAAACAACAAAAGATAAGCTCTTAGGTTCATAAATTTTGTGGGTATTTTTATGTAAATTAGTAGAAATTTTAGCCATTAGGTGTTGAATAGTAGTGCTATGCAAGAATAATCTGCATCTTTATACTGTATTCAAGGCTTGAATGGAATACAAACTGTGAGCTCCAAAGATTCCCATTGGTTGGCACTAACTCCCTTGGAGAGAGGAGTGAAAGGCTAAATGAAGAATTTCTTGTTGTCAAGGACTATCAGGAACTACAGGCTATTTGAAAAGCAGCTATGCAGTTTTTCTTTGGGATATTATTACTTTCCAAATATCGACCTCACTAATAGTTAAAAAAAAAAAAATAGGAGAATGCAAATTAAAACAACGAGATGCCATTTTCCACTCAACAACTCAACAAAAACTAACATGAATGAATACCTCCTATATTTATGGGAATGAGAAGTAATTGACACTCAACAAGAAAGACCATGTAAGGAACTGTCTACCAGCCAAAGAATGTGAAAGAACAATCGAGGCTACTGACAAGGAGGGACCCTCCCCTAAAGCAGATGCTTTGATTTCGACTTTTAGCCTCCCAAACTGTGAGACAATACATTTCTGTTCTTTAAAGCCACCCATGTATGGTATCTGTCATTATAGCAGCACAAGGAAACTAAGACACATAGATTTGGAAGGCAAATTTGACTTTTGTCCAAATACCTGGTTTTGTAAAAGTTGTAGCCTCATCTTATACATATGTGTAAGTCCCTTGAACAAGGCTGCAGTTTCTGGGTTTAGAAGGCACATCTTTTTCTCTCTTAGTCAGAAAGACAGCTCTCTGAAGGCTTTGGGATTCTAAATAACAACCATTTGTTTTTTCCCCTCGGTTTCTTCACTTGGCTCTTAGCAGAGGCCGCTCAGAACAGCTTCTGTTTTTCTAAGACTAACTATCCTGGGCACCAGCATGAGTGAGGAAGGCTTTCTCCCATGGGCCCTTTGCTTACACCCTCTGGGGAAACTTTTGAGCCTGGTTGAATCTGAGCCTGTGGGCCTCTAAATGATCTAAGAAATGAGTCTCAGGAAAGTTCTTCTCAGTTGCTAGGCTCAAATGAAATCCAATACCCTGACAGATTTTGAAGCATGCCGTAACACTGATTCTAGGCACTGCCTAAGAGACTGTGCTTCAGCTGCTGTTTGTCAGCATTGGAAATGGTAGAAAGTGTGGCTCTGGGGTATTGCAATCCCACTAGTTCCTATTCCGTAGGAAACACAGAGGTGATTATCAGAATGTTCAAGGGAAAGAATTTCTACTCCAGTTGATATACCCAGGCTCCTCCCCCATTGCTTACCCCTTGAACTTGGGAAGCATCTGTGGCAAGCCTTGTCGTCAGTGCTCCAGGGCTATTTCTGAGGTCATCAAACCAGCCAATGTCTTGCCCTAACATTGCCTTGAAACCAAATTTACGTAGCCTTTTTGTGAGGAGTTCACCAGATTTTGCAAACATATATCCCTAAAACGTAAAGAAGGACTCTTTAGTTATATTTTAACAGGAAAAGGGGGGAAATAGCTAAATTACTTAAAAATAAAATTCCTTACCTGCAGAAATTGCGTGAAAAAGGATACAATGCCCACTGCTACAAAGAGTAGGCACACACCATTGATCTGTGCCCTTTGCTTCTCTTTATCAGGAATTGAAAAAGTCTTTGAGAGATAAGTAAGACAGAAAATTCATTATTACAAACGCTAGCAAAATAAATAAGTTCAAATATGTTTAAAAGAAATGTCTCTTATGCAACCAGGTTAAAAATAACTTCACTTTAAATATAGTAGTAATTAATCCAAAGTTAGCTATGAACGATATGAGAAGATGATGATGACATAGCTGGCCCCTGTGGGTCCAAAAGCCTGGAGAATAAAAACTAATGGAGACAGAATTTGATTGTTGTCTGATTTAGGCAATTGTATTGATTTTTTTTTTTTTTGACACAGAATAAAAAGGTCAAGAAATTCCTTAAATTCTCTATGTAATGAGTCAGAGAAGGAAGGGAGGAAAGAGGGAAGAAAGGGAGGGAGGGAGAGAGGCAGAAAAATATCTGAGAATCTGATAGTGTTAATTGGGACAATACCTCTAAGTTTTACTACGGCCTCTGTATTTCTCAGCTAATAGGTGCAAGAGAGATGATTTTCACACTCAGGTACCTTGCCCGTTATTAGTTTTATAGATTTTACATATGACAAAAAATATCACCATTTCAAAAGCAACTAGCTATCAAGGCATAGACTGGAATTGGTTTAGGAGAGAACACAGTCACCATCCACCTTAGACTGATGTTGTTGCCTCTAAATTACCATCAGCTGAGAACACTTCCCCTAAAATGATGGAAATTGTGAGTGGAGTTTTTAGTCTATAATAAGCAGTAAATTGTACTCGGAAGTATATTCTGAACTCACAGACATCCGAGCAACTGAGTGAGGGTCAAGATATTGCAATATTAAGAAAGTAGAAAGAACCACCACATATTCCAATGACAGTGCCCTTCAATGAAATGGATTTTAGGTACAACAAAACCTTTCTAATTCAGGCTGAGTGAGAGTTCAGGAAAAGTATGTGTTACAGAAAGGAGCCCTGGTGGTTAAGCGCTCAGCTGTTAACCGAAAGGTTAGCAGTTTGAGCCTACCAGCCATTCCTTGGGAGAAGGATGTGGCCGTGTGCTTCCATGAAGATTTACAGCCTTGGAAACCCTGTGGGATGGTTCTACTCTGTCCTATAGAGTATGTTACAGAGCTGTACAATAAATCCTTATTTACTGCTCTGAATGAATTTTAGTAAATGGAGCAGTTGCTCAAAGGAAGCTCATTTATTCAATACATCTTATTGAGTGCCTGCTACTTGCTAAATACCTCTCCTGAAAACAATTCATACTAGTCCATTAACAAATCCTTTTTTGTAAAGCAAAAGCTGCCTGTTCAAATGATCACAATTCCATGGAAAACTTGGCAACAGACACTGGCGAAGGTTGCACACGTGATTAATATAACTGATGTCACTGAATTATACACGTAAAATATGTTGAAATGGCAAATGTTGTATAGTATATATTTTTACAACAATAAAAAAAAATTATCACGATTCCAAATTGAGGAAAGGGGCTCTGGATTAGTGAGATTTACCTGTTTCTAGGACAATGAGTTTCTAGGAGCTGGTATAGTGGTTAAGGGCTACAGCTGCTAACCAAAAGGTTGGCAGTTCGAATCCACCAGGCACTCCTTGGAAACCCTACGGGGCAGTTCTTCTCTGTCCTATAGGGTCACTATGAGTCAGAATTGACTTGACGGCAGTAGGTTTTTGGTTTTTATAGCTTCTAGGAGCACTAGTAGTACAGTGGTTAAGAACTATAGCTGCTAACCAAAAGGTCGGTAACTCAAATCCACCAGCTGCTCCTTAGAAATCCTATCGGTCAGTTCCACTCTGTCCTGCCAAATAAAAAAACCAAACCCGTTGCCACCAAGTCAATTTCAACTCATAGCGACCCTACTGGACAGAGTATAACTGTCTCATAGAGTTCCAAGGGGGACCTGGTAGATTCCATCTGCTGAGCCTTTGGTTAGCAGCTGAACTTTTCTCTGTCCTACAGGATCACTACAAGTTGGAATTGACTTGACAGCAATGGGTTTGGTTTTGGGTTTTGGTTTCATGGCTCCTAACACAGGTGAAAGTGGGTTCAAAAGACATCACAGTAATTCTCCCTGACATAGTATAATGCACAAGTTTACTTCCCAGAGCTTACAAACTCAGGGATTTAAAAATATATTTCATTTTGATTTTTAAAACCACTACACAAATGCCTTTAAACCTCAAACCCTTATGCTATGATTCCCATTCCTAAGCAAGGTCACTTTTATAAACATGGATTATTAGAACTATAGATTAGCCAATTTACTCTTACTTTACAAATAAGGAACTAAAGCCAAACCAGCAAGTCATTTGCCCAAGTTTATTTAGCTAGTTAGTGGTAATTATTGAAAAAAGTAATTCCTATTTTTTAGATTCCAGTGCAGTGGTTTTCTTCTGGGCATGCCCCCTTGACTCTTGTTATTACCCACCTTCTCAAAGTTAAAAAATATTTGGCTAATGTTAAAGCCTACACAACCGTCCAGTTCAAGATTGGACATGTATCCAAAAAAATTTTTTTTCACAGAATTCCACTTCACAGCTCTTTGTATATTCTGGTTGTCAAAATGCAACCCAAAGAATTCCATGAGAACTGGAATCTCACATCATCTCCCACATGGAAGTCAAGAATTCTACCATTGAGCCACCGCTGTCCCCTAAACAAGCGTACTGTTACAAAAATGGCAAAAATAAATGCTCAGACTACAGCTAGGTTGCTTTGTTCCTAGATTAGCTGTAGTCTGAGCATATATCTTTGCCATTTTTATAAGAATAAGTTTTTAGGGGACAATGTGTTTCAGTGGTAGAATTCTTGCCTTTTAGGAAGGAAACCCAGGTTCGATTGCCAGCCAAAGTACTTCAATTGCCCAGCCACCACCCATCTGAGCAACTGAGATGTCATTGGAGGGTTGCGTGCTGCTATGATGCTGAACAGGTTTCAGTGGAGCTTCCAGACTAAGACAGGCTTGAAAGAAAGGCCTGGCAATCTACTTCTGAAAATCAGCCAATGAAAACCCAATGGAACATGACGATCTGATCTGCAACTGATCATGGACCTGGCACAGGACCAGGCAGGGTATCGTTCCATTATGCATGGGGCCACCACGAATTGGGGGTCAACTAGATGGCAGCTAACAAGTTTAAGGATCATACCAATGTTTATAAACTCTTGGTATGTACCAGATACCAAATGAGTTGCTTAACCAATTTTATCTTAAATTAGGATTTCCTTAAATTAGGGTTCTAAAAACAACTCAGTGAGATCAATTTTATTACCCCATGTTACAGATGAGGAAATTAAGTCTCATCAAGGGTAAGTCACTTGCCTGATTGCTCGTAGCCAGTACGGAACAGAGATCTACTTTAAATCCAGAGCTGGCTGACTTTTAAGCTGGTGCTTTTTCTCAGCACGCTACATCCAAATTGTTGTGCTTGGAATATTTGACTCATTTTCCATACAAAATAGATTTAGGGAAAGTGAGTCAGATAAATTATGCCTCACGTGTATATTCAGACTTGGCTACATTAGCGACCAGGCTCCTGATAGCGTCCAATCATTTACTGAGTCCATGTTCCACACTGTGGTCTCAATAAAACAAACATGAACATTATGCCCTTTAGGTGTGTCAGAATGATAACAGTGCAATTAAAAACAGGCTACTTTGTGAATGATGATTACTCTACCAGATGAAAACATCATGAATCTACTGATGAATATGTGATAATTATGCTAAGAGACAAACAGAAACAATCTTCTTTATCAAAGAGGAAAAACTGCAAGTTTGTTTAGTATCATTCTCTTTGCAAATACAGCCTTGTGGGAACTTTAGTGATGAGCAGACTTTGAATTTTACTAACTGGTTTACTGCCACTCTTGTCCTGCAGCCCTGAGCATTGCTCAGAATAAGCCAAAAAAAAAAAAAAAAATTTTTTTTTTTTTAGAACTTCTGGTTGTCATCAAAAGAATCACAGAGAATATTCTCACCTCCTATAACCGAGGAGGTGCTGTAGGAGGGTTACAGGCTGAATCATCTCATCCTTTCTGCAGGCTTTCTGACTTGACCATTTCATAGACCTCTAGAGCTGGAAGGTATCTTAGGGGTCATCTTTGCCAATCATTTCATAGTTGTGGAAACTGAGGCCCAGAGAAGTGACATGACTTGACCTCAGGGCACACAAAGAATGGATCTCCTGACAGGGAATCCAAGACTCTTTCCACAGCAGCTCACATACAGGGTTTGGGTGAAGTTGGGTGATTATATTCTTTGCTCTGATTTTATAAAGTTGACATCCTGGATTTTTTTTTTTTTTTTAAAGTAAACATTCAAGACTCCCACGTAGAAGACAATCAACAAATAGTCTTAGGTCTTTACAGATTCAGCCTTATCGCCTATACCTTCTATATCAACCTCAACAACCAATGAGATGTATTTCCAGAGCATCTTTCCCCTAGAATGTCAGTTTGATAAGAGCAGGGAGGGGCCTTGATTTTCTTGTTGCTCACTCTCTCCCCAAATCAGCAACAGTGCCTGGCAAACACTAAGCAATCAATAAATATCTGCTGATGACGAGTGAATTTTTCTGTTTGATGTCTGTCTCTCTCATGGGCTGGGAACTGCATTAAGACAGGAAAAACCACTGGCATGGCATTCCAGAGTCCCTAGCATGGTGGCTGCCACATAGGAGACAATCAACAAGTATCTGTTGAGTGAATAAAAGAACACTTCTATTTTACTTAGATCTTGCTAGGACATTAATGAGGAGCCCTGGAGACACAGTGGTTAAGAGCTATGGCTGCTAACCAAAAGGTCAGCAGTTCGAATCCACCAGCCACTCCTTGGAAACAGTATGAGGCAGTTCTACTCTGTCCTATAGGGTAGCTATGAGTCAGAACTGACTCGATGCCAATGAGTAGGACATTAATGAACATAAAATAATTATTTAAAAGATGCTTAGCACAAAGGGTTTGTGGCACCACATAACCAGAAATTCAATTAACCAGAGTTGAAGGTCCCTGTGTTTCCAATAAGGAGCCCTGGTGATGCAGCAATTAAAGCACTCAGCTGCTAACTGAAAGGTCAGCAGTTTGAACCCATTAGCTATTCCACTGGAGAAAGAGGTGGCAGCCTCCTTCTGTAAACATTTACAGCCTTGGAACCCTATCAGGCACTTCTATTCTGTCCTATAGGTTGCTAAGAGTTGGAATAGATTCGATAGGACTGTGTTTCCAACTTCTATACCTCCTGAGCTAAGCATGGAAACCCTGCTGTCATAGCGGTTAAGAGCTACAGCTGCTAACCAAAGGTCGGCAGTTCAAATCCACCAGGCACTCCTTGGAAACCCTATGGGGCAGTTCTACCCTGTCCTATAGGGTTGCTGTGAGTCAGAATCGACTTAACAGCAAAAATGGGTTTGGTTTTTGGTTTTTAAAGCATGATTTCCTTACTTACCACAGGAGCGTAGTGTGAAATTAAAGCTCTGGCTGAGGCCCTCCCTACCTAATTGACTTGACTTAGTTTGAATTATCCAGCTCTTCCTGTACAACTCATGCATATGGAGATATTTTTCTGATCATGACCTCTACCAGAAAGACAGCAGGAGAGAGAGAAGTACAGGAAAAAACGCAAAACTAAGACTTAATCATTTACTAAGCTCTGACGATGTGGTGTGCTGGCAACTATTTTCAATTTGGCTTCAGGCGGTTTGTGATTGGCTACTAACTTAAAAAGTTGGTGGTTTGAACCTGCCCAGCAGCTCCATTGAAGAAAGGCCTGATGAATTGCTTCTGTAAAGATTACAGCCAAGAAAACCACATGGAGCAGTTCTACTCCATCACAGAGGAGGTCACCATGAGTCAGTATAGCCAGCAACAGGTTTGGTTTTTTTGGTTGGACAAATTAAATAAAGTTCTCTAGGTTCTAGGTTTCCTTCCTCGTTGACCTCAAAAGCTGTGCATGTGTGAATTTCAACTAAGAAAGCATGATAGCATTTTTATAACTAATATTGCTATTATAAAATTATGTTAGAACTTATGGAAACCCTGGTGCCATAGTGGTTAAGTGCTACGACTGCTAACCAAGAGGTCAGCAGTTTGAATCCCCCAGGCGCTCCTTGGAAACTCTATGGGGCAGTTCTACTCTGTCCTGTAGGGTCACTATGAGTAGGAATCGACTTGACAGCAGTGGGTTTAGTTTTGGTTTTTATTAGAACTTATAAAAAAAAAAAATTTTTTTTTTTTTTATAATAGGGTCAGATTGCCTGGATTTGAATCCCAGCTTCACCACTTGCTAGCTGTGTGATCTGGAGCAAATCTCTTAAGTTCTCAGGGTTTTGGTTCACTCCTTTGTATAATGAAAATAATAAGAATATCTAGCTCAGATAATTATTAGGAAATTTAAATGATCTATTATGGCAACAACAACACCATTATATGTAAAGTGCTTATATAAAACCAAACCAAACCCGTTGCTCTCAAATCGATCCCAACTCACAGCGACCCTATAGGACAGAGTAGAACTGCCCCACAGGGTTTCCAAGGAGCAGCTGGTGGATTTGAACTGCAGACCTTTTGGTTAGCAGCTGTAGCTTGCGTAGCTCTTAACCACTGCACCACCAGGGCTCCAAAGTGCTTATATAGTGAGTGCCTAATAACTGTTTGCTGTTATTATTATTATTACTGTTATTATCACATAGCAGTAAAATCAGACAAAGACTATCAAAAATTTTGTTGTTGTTGGGTGCCGTCGAATCGATTTCCAACTCATAGCTACCCCATAGACAGAATAGAGCTGCCTCATAGGGTTTTCTAGGCTGTAGCCTTCATGGGAGCAGATGGTTAAGTCTTTCTCCTGAAGAGCCACTGGGTGGGTTCAAACTGCCAATCTTTTGGTTAACAGCCACGCACTTAACCACTGCACCACCAGAGCTCCTATCAAAACTTCTAGGAAGTGTGTAATTGAAATAAGCTTACTCTTTATCATGCCTTATTTTACTTCTCTCTTCCTTTTCCCTCTTTTCCACCACCTCCTCATTTCAATCTTGCGAGCAGGGAGAGAGAGGGGAATTATACATCACATACTGATACCTGCTAGTAGAAGGCAAACTTTGTACTTTAGCTGCTCAGCAAGTTCAAAAGGGTCCTAAAATCATGTGTTACTCAACACAACTACTTTGCATTCTGATCTGGTTTGCAAATAGGTGAATTGCCCCTTCTGGCACTTAGTCTGCAATCACAGTATCATTTTCTTACAGGCAATGACAACTCTGTGAGTGTCCTGCCAGCCCAAATGAGAGTGCTCAGCTTTGCCTTCTTAACCATCTGTGTGACAGAGGCTGAAGGAACTTTTAATCCTTTAGAAATGAGAAAGACAGAACTAACAAAAAAGAGCTAACATTAAAACAAAAATTCGCCCTATCACAAATGGCAACATCCACTGATAGAAAAACAAAACGAATAAGGACAATAAAGAGAACTTGCTTACCCCAAGAATTTCGCTGAATAAAAAGGCATAGAAGGGTGTGACTGTCCCATTGACAGCTGCACCCACAGACCCTACCAGCATGTAGGGCCACTCTGGAGCATTGAATTTCAGAATCCTCCTGACTGGAGCAGGTTCAACTTCCTCTTCCACAAGAATGTCTGCACCCTTGAGGGGAAAGAGGGTTATATTAATCATCCAAGTGTGTACACAAATATTTCACACATACTCTTGTTAGACAGCAGACCCTCTGGCATTCACAGACTTAAGAGCCATGATTTGATTGCTCATGAGTGACATTGAAGATCTATGAGATGCAGTGATTTCTTATTTACAAAGATTGGTTTTGAATTGGATGTGGACTGAGCCAAAAGGACAACTTATCAGAAGGTGAGTTTGTAGTTCTCATTGAGCAATGACATGTGTATTAACTTTCAAGGAGTAATGAACATGATAGATCTTTGGGAAAAATAATCCCCCATTAAAAATAAATAAATAGAACTAAGGCCACTACTGAAGTTCACCCTATAAAACAAAAAATAACAGGTGTGGAGAACATCCTTCTTAGTTCAGTCAAGTATATGAGACCAAACGGGCAACACCTGCCCAAAAGCAAAGACGAGAAGGCAGGAAAGGACAGGAAAAACTGGACGAATGGATGTGGAGAACCCAGGGTGGAAAGGGGGAAAGTGCTGACACATTGCGGGGCTTGCAACCAATGTCACTAAACAATCTGTGTATAAATTTTTGAATGAGAAAATAATTTGCTCTATAAACTTTCACCTAAAGCACAATTTTAAAAAATTGATACAAATGGATAAATACCGAAAGCCCACCATCATCGCCTGTAAAATTTTCAAGTATCCTTCATAAATGTCAAGGCTCTATAATCTAGTAACTGGCTAAAGATCTAAGGCAGGCCCAGAATATCTGAAACAAGGCAAAATTCTTTAAAAATTTATAATGTGGTCTCAACAGTTATCATTTACACATTTTCAGTAAGACTTTCCTTAATTAGTGCCCAGAAGGAAATGATCATTCACTTGAATTTCTAAATTCACATTTTCTTGACAAGGACTAAAAATCAGTCAATATTTTCCTATTCTGACCTCTTTGTCATTAAAGTGTCAGAAGCTAGCAAATTTTTAACCTCTTAAAGGCAAATATTATATACTGAAGAAAAAAAATTTTTTAAAAATCCACCATTTTTTACCATCATTTTTCTCCTTGCTATAGATACTAATTGGTGTTTGGTCTTCAGATCCATTTACTCAATAATTTGTTAAATTTATTACCCATTTTGTTTGAGAAAGGATTTTAAGCAGCTTATATAGATTTGTATTGAAAGTTTTTTTGCTTGTTCTATTAAAATATACTAAAAATATCTATAGCAAATTAACTATAAAACTATTAGTGCTCTCAGAAATGATTTCCTAGAAACACACTACCTACCTAAACTAACACAAACAGAGGTAGAACAACTAAATAGACCCATAACAAAAGAAAAGATTGAAAAGGTAATCAAAAACCTGCCAACAAAAAAAAAGCCCTGGTCTGGACGGCTTCACTGCAGAGTTCTACCAAACCTTCAGAGGAGAGTTAACACCACCACTACTAAATGTATCTCAGACCATAGAAAAGGACTGAATACTCCCAGACTCATTCTATGAAGCCAGCATATCCCTGATACCAAAACCAGGTAAAGACACCACAAAAAAAGAAAATTACAGACCTATATCCCTCATGAACTTAGATGCAAAAATCTTCAACAAAATTCTAGCCAATAGAATTTAACAACATATCAAAAAAATAATTCACCATGACCAAGTGGGATTCATACCAGGTACGCAGGGATGGTTCAACATTAAAAAAACAATTAACGTAATCCATCACATAAATAAAACAAAAGACGAGAATCACATGAATTTATCAATTGATACAGAAAAGGCATTTGACAAAGTTCAACACCTATTCATAATAAAAACTCTCAGCAAAATAGGAATAGAAGGGAAATTCCTCAACATAATAAAAGGCATTTATACAAAGCCAACAGCCAACATCATCCTAAACAGAGAAAGCCTGAAAGCATTCCCTTTGAGAACGGGAACCAGACAAGGATGCCCTTTATCACCCCTCTTATTCAACATTGTGCTGGAGGTCCTAGCCAGAGCAATTAGGCTAGATAAGAAATAAAGGGCATCCAGATTGACAAGGAAGAAGTAAAATTATCTCTATTTGCAGATGACATGAGAGTATACACAGAAAACCCTAAGGGATCCTCAAGAAAACTACTGAAACTAATAGAAAAGTTCAGCAGAGTATCGGGATACAAGATAAACATAGAAAAATCAGCTGGATTCCTCTACACCAACAAAAAGAACATTGAAAAGGGAATCACCAAATCAATACCATTTACAGTAGCTCCCAAGAAGATAAAATACTTAGGAATAAACCTTACCAGAGATGTAAAAGACTTATACAAAGAAAACTACAATACACTTCTGCAAGAAAACAAAAGAGACTTACGTAAGTGGAAAAACATACCTTGCTCATGGATAGGAAGACTTAACATTACAAAAATTTCTATTCTACCGAAAGTGATCTATACATTTAATGCAATTCCGATCCAAATTCCAACAACATACTTTAATGAGATGGAGAGACAAATCACCAACTTCATATGGAAGGGAAAGAGGCCCCAGAAAATTAAAGCATCACTGAAAAAGAAGAACAAAGTGGGTGGCCTTACTCTACCTGATTTTAGAATATATTGTACTGCCACAGTAGTCAAAACAGCCTGGTACTGGTACAACAACAGATACACAGACCAATGGAACAGAATTGAGAATCCAGACATAAATCCATCCACATATGAGCAGTTGATATTTGACAAAAGCCCCAAAACAGTTAAACAGGGGAAAGACAGCCTTTTTAACAAATGGTGCTGGCATAACTGGATATCCATCTACAAAAAAATGAAACAAGATCCATACCTCACTCCATGCACAAACACGAGCTCAAAATGGATCAAAGACCTAAATATAAAATCTAAAATGATAAAGATCATGGAAGAAAAAATAGGGACAACGTTAGGAGCCCTAATACATGGCATAAATAGTACACAAAACATTACTAATAATGCAGAAGAAAAAATAGATAACTGGGAGCTTCTAAAAATCAAACACCTATGCTCATCCAAAGACTTCACCAAGACAGCAAAAAGATTACCTACAGGCTGGGAAAAAGTTTAGCTATGACATTTCCGATCAGCGCCTGATCTCTAAAATCTACATGATACTGCAAAAACTCAACTACAAAAAGACAAATAACCCAATTAAAAAATGGGCAAAAGATATGAACAGACACTTCACTAAAGGAGACATTCAGGTAGCTAACAGATACATGAGGAAATGCTCAGGATCATTAGCCATTAGAGAAATGCAAATCAAAACTACAATGAGACTCCATCTCACTCCAACAAGGCTGGCATTAATCCAAAAAACACAAAACAGTAAATGTTAGAGAGGCTGTGGAGAGCTTGGAACACGTATACGCTGTTGGTGGGAATGTAAAATGGTACAACCACTTTGGAAATCGATTTGGAGCTTCCTTAAAAAGCTAGGAATAGAACTACCATACGATTCAGCAATCCTACTCCTTGGAATATATCCTAGAGAAATAAGAGCCTTTTCATGAATAGCTATATGCACACCCATGTTCATCGAAGCACTGTTTACAATAGCAAAAAGATGGAAGCAACCAAGGTGCCCATCAACGGATGAATGGATAAATAAATTATGATATATTCACACAATGGAATACTATGCATCGATAAAGAACAGTGATGAATCTGTGAAACATTTCATAACACGGAGGAATCTGGAAGGCATTATGGTGAGTGAAATTAGTCAGTTGCAAAAGGACAAATATTGTATAAGACCACTATTATAAGAGCCCAAGAAATAGTTTAAACAGAGAAGAAAATATTCTTTGATGGTTACGAGAGTGGGGAGAGAGGGAGGGTGGGAGAGGGGTATTCACTAATTAGATAGCAGATAAAAACTACTTTAGGTGACGGAAAAGACAACACACAATACAGGTGAGTTCAGCACAACTGGACTAAACAAAAAGCAAAGAAGTTTCCTGAATAAACTGAATGCTTCGAAGGCCAGTGTAGCAGGGGTGGGGGTTTGGGGAGCATGGTTTCGGGGGACATCTAAGTCAATTGGCATAATAAAATCTATTAAGAAAACATTCTGCAACCCACCTTGGAGAGAGGCATCTGGGGTCTTAAATGCTAGCAAGCAGCCATCTAAGATGCATCAATTGTTCTCAACCTACCTGGATCAAAGGAGAATGAAGAACACCAAGGACAAAAGGTAATTATGAGCCCAAGAGACAGAAAGGGCCACATAAACCAGAGACTACATCAGCCTGAGACCAGAAGAGCTAGGTGGTGCCCAGCTACAACCTATGACTGCCCTGACAGGGAACACAACAGAGAACCCCTGAGGGAGCAGGGGAGCAGTGGGATGCAGACTCCAAATTCTCGTGAAAAGACCAGACTTAATGGCCTGACTGAGACTAGAAGGACCCCAGCGGTCATGGCCCCCAGACCTTCTGTTGGCCCAGGACAGGAACCATTCCCGAAGCCAACTCTTCAGACAGGGAATGGACTGGACAATGGGTTGGAGAGGAATGCTGGTGAGGAGTGAGCTTCTTGGATCAGGTAGACACTTGAGACTATGTTGGCATCTCCTGCCTGGAGGGGAGATGAAAGGGTAAAGGGGCTTAGAAGCTGATGAAATGGACACAAAAAGAGAGAGTGGAGGGAAGGTGCTGGCTCTCTCATCAGGGGGAGAACAATTGGGAGTATGCAGCAAGGTGTACATAAGTTTTTGAGTGAGAGACTGACTTGATTTGTAAACTTTCACTTAAAGCACAATAAAAATGAAAAAAACAAAAACTATTGGTGCTCTTTTTCATAATTTGCCCTTTAGGCAGCTGAGGCAACAGCAAGGAACATCAAATACTTTCCTTTGCTTACAAAGTTAAAGATCACATTACCGATTCAATTTAAATAAAAGCCTGGTGTCAAGTCCATTTTATCACAGTTGCAAGCCGAGTAGAATGGAGGAAGGCTGCTCAGACTGGTAATGCTTCATTATTGCCTCCATCTGAAGTTCTCTCTTGGCCTGCCCTCCACATTTGCACTTTGTCATTACTACTCACTCATGCAGCCAATCTTTCTGTTCAATTATTTCATCTTCGACAGGTTACTAACTCTAAACAATCAATGCTAGAGAGGAAGAAGTATGCCTAGGAAGACATAACTGGAACAGGCATAGAAAGAATGAGCTTCTAGTATGGGTCCCACACTGCTATCAATGGAACGTATAACAGAGCACTTTAGCTCTCTGGGCCTTAGTTACCTCATCCTCAAAATGAGGGAACTGAACTAGGTTGTTTTGGGGAGACATTTCTGCATGAGTCACTCACATTTCTGCATGTCTTGTGAGCAGAGGCGTTGACTGCCTTTGTTCTATTTTTTCAAGGATGTTTTTATAGCCAACAGTCTTAGAAGAAAGAGATAGTGTCTTCCTCTTAAGAAAAGGGCAGATGTGCTTACCGCCTATTATAAAAGATTCAGGGTCCTCAAACTCAGGATTCCTCTTGTGTAACACACCCCACTTCATTTGCTGGTATCATTTGACCCTCTTTGCATCACCTTGTAAGAATGGGAGGCTGGGTTAGGGCACTAGTGCAAATCTTATATTCTGACTACTGTTATTGCTGTGAGTGATAAAAGTCTTTTGTCTCTGACCCAGGGCTCTCGTGTATTCTGCCAACATCCATAAAATTGTGCCAAACTAACTTGTTAGCTTTCAAGTAGCACAAAATATCAGATCCTTCACAATTCTAGACAGTTGTTGATGTCCAGACCAGGCTGATCATCAGACTTATGAGGGATAATTAAAAATACATATTTTGGGTCTCATCACCAGAAATTATAATTTAGTAGGTATCAGCGTGGATCAGTTTTTTAAAAAACACTCCTTAAGTAATACTGGCAGACAAAGCCCAGTTTCTGAGACCCTTAGATCATGTCCAAGATATTTTCCAGCGCTAAATGTCCAATATGCTATAACTGTATGTTTTAAAAATGCCAACTGTGCTGTACCACTTAGGGGTACACTGAGAAAATTGTAAACCTGCGTTAGCACTCACTGAATTCTGCCTGCTACCTAGTGATATTAAACACCAGTTGCTGACAAGTCAATTCCAACTCAGCATGCTCATGTGTGTCAGAGTAAACAATTTTCTAGGGACTCTCTAGTCTCCTCATTTACTGGAAACACTGCCCCAGGTTGGTCCACCCACAGCCTGACATGATGAAAATTTCCCTGTTATTCTGACCTGATGGTATCCCTAACCCTAAACAATAACATTTAAGACATTTGAAAGCAATATGAAGTAGTTTTTGTCCAGCAATTCTCATTCCAAGATAAACTAATAAACAAAATCAATTAATCCGAATAGCTTTCTTTTGTCCGCCTACACTAAAAGTTTGACTTTAAAGGAAACTGTTCTCTAACCCCCCGAAAAAATATTCAGCAGTCAAACCTGAATGGTACAAACACCAGAAAATCTGTGCCTGAATACTTGAGATTATTTTTATAGCAACATATAAAAAAAATTTGGCATAATGGCACTTATGAAAATACTTCACGGGGGAGGGCATGGCTGGCAAACAAACGTAGTAGGCAGGTGTACATTATTTGCCTAAAAGTATGATACATCAATATGTAACTGCCACACCACTGAGAATCATGGCCCAGCCAAGCTGACACATAACCTTAACCACCATCACAGCCAGCATTACTCTCACCTTGCACCTCGGCGTTTGTTATTGCCAGAGGTATGTTGTTAATGTGCAAAATAGTTGGATAATAGATTTTTACTATTGTCATAAATGCAAAATGTTCGATAACAGGATAGTAAGTGAGGAGTAGGTGTGTACTGGCAGCATCTCCAGAGCAGGGAGAGGGACAGCAGCTCTCGTTTGTCTTTATATCTCTAACACAATACTAGCCACATAAGAGGTGTGCAGACAGCGTTGAGTGGATGAAGCAATGGATGAAGCTTTTATGCCCATGGTGCATACACACAAAAACATGCATTTGGAAAATACTGATTGTTCATCTACTATAATGGTTCTGTTTTGCCCAGTTTCTTTCCTTAGGCCTCCTTGTGTAGGTTAGATGAAAATTTAACTTCCTGCTTCAATGCTATGTCCTGCTTTCTACACTTTGTCGCACTGGCTCTGTGCCCCTGTTCATAGTGGTCTCCTGCCTTGATAATACCTTTTAAGATTTCTTTATTAGAAAGAGTAAATATGACAAAGGAGCAGAGAGTCTCCAATAAGCAAACGGCTGATAGTCATTTTCACAAATCCTATCTCTGAATCAGCGTCTAAACCCGAGATGATAAATTGGCTGTGATGAAATTACAAATTTCTAATATTTGACCCTGACTTAATCTGGTATGCATTCTGCCCTGTTTTCCAGTTTCAATGAAAGAGATGCTTAGATATCAGAGACTGGGAGAGCCTCTAGCCCACAGGCTTCCCCTTACCCTGAACTTAATTTTGCCAGCGCCAATTTTGACCCCGTTTATGGGAACCAAGAGCATGGTTTAGGGAGCAAGGAGGAATGGGCTACAGTCTTAGCTCTGTCACCAGATAACTATGAGACCTGGGGGGAGTCACCTCAGAGTTTGGAAACACGGGCTACTTGTGAAACCTTCTCTTCTCAATTTTCAGAAGCAATACTAAAAGAGACCACAAGGTGGCGATAACTGCTTTATGTACGCACACATTTTTACTTTGCAGCATAAGACAGTGCATTTCCCAATTTGCAGAAGGTAAGGTCAGGGCTTCCACAAAATGAGAAAAAGGAAGGATTTGTCGATGCTTGGGCTTGCAGAATTTATTAGGTATTAAGATAATATACCAAACTGAGCAGCATTTATTCGTACGATGTTACTTGGAATTAGAAATACCGTAAGTCAAATTTTATTAACCTTGATTCCATTATTTCTTTTTTAAAAATAATTATTTAAATCTAAAGGACTACATTATAATTATTGTACAAATTAGGAATATTAAGATAAGCATAAGATCTTTTCCTCTTGGGGTTTTAGCAAAATCACATTGGCTTCCCGGTCATTTTTTTTTTCCCCCTTTCTTCCTTTCCATTTTCTAGAGAGAATACATAGCGACAGAGTTTTTAAAATTACAGTGGTTTACATTTAATTGAGTTTAATTATTCCATTTTTAATTTGTAATGCTGATGAGTAGAATATTATGTGAAATAGTTTATCTCTCTAAAACTATTTCCTGTATTTGATTTGGGTTTCCTTTTATTTAAATAGGAGCCCTGGTGGTACAGTAGTTAAGCATTTGACTGCTAACCAAAAAAGTTGGCAGTTTGAGTCCACCAGCTGCTCCTTGGAAACTCTATGGGGCAGTTCTACTCTGTCCTCTAGGGTCGCTATGAGTTGAAATCAACTCTACAGCAACAAACAGCAACAGGTTTATTTAAATAAGGAACTCCAGTAGTACAGTGGTCAAAGCAATCAACTGCTACAGAAAGGTCAGTGGTCCAAAACTGCTAGTTCCTCCATGGGAGGAGAATGTTGCAGCCTGCTTCTATAGAGATTTATAGCCTTGGAAACCCTATGTGGTCACTATGAGTCAGAATCTACTCGACGGCAGTGGATTTGTTTGGTTTTGGTTTATTTAAATGGCTCCCTTCTGAGATTTTTTCCTGCATCATAAGAGCTCTTTGCCCATGCTACATTGCCAGAGAATCTGATTGCCCTCTGTGACTCTGCTAGGCCATCTACCAGCATCAATAACAATAAAAAGGTCAGGTCCTTCCTTCCTCCCTCCCTCCCTTCCTTCCTTCCTTCCTCCCCCCTCTTGCTTCCTTCCTTCCTTCCCTCCTTCCTGTCTCCCTCCCTCCCTTCCTCCTTTTCTTCCCACTATTGTCAAATGTCTACCCAGAAACTGAAAAAAAAAAATACAATTGATACTGTTGTGCTTGAAATTTCAATGTAGTGTTTTGTTCTTTCTCTCCTGAAGCTCTGTATAAAATACATCTTGTAGTTATTAGTGGCAGCACCATGGACATAAATGGAACACCTATTTCTAAAAGAGGAATTGAGTCTTCAATGGCAAGATGCAATAACAAACCATGCTTGCTAAATTTGCTTCCTCTCACTGTGATTCATCCCACTGTTCTAAAGTGTTCTATTAAATTTATTTAAACCAACACTATTAGATATTGAGACCTCTACTTAAAAAAAAAGAGAGCCATAATAATCCTTCGTCATAGTCATAAGTTCATATATAGTCCCATATTTTATTCTAAACTTGCCCATTGTGGACCAATGTGTAAACAAATGCCCAAAAAATCTAATTACCCACTGCTGTCAAGTCATTTCCAACTCAAAGCAACCCTATAGGACAGAATAGAAGTGCCCGATAGAGTTTCCAAGGAGCACCTGGCGGATTCCAACTGCTGACCTCTTGGTTAGCAGCCGTAGCACTTACCACTATGCCACCAGGGTTGCCAAAAAAATCTAATTAGGCTCTGTTAATTCAAAATTTGTGAAAACTTGTATAAGGGTTAGCTTTATCAAAGTATCTTTGGTGAATAAACACTTTTGCCAAAGTTATTATAACTTAACATAAGATTTTAAAATTTGAGAAAAAAATGGGTTTTCAGGTATTCTTAAAAATATATAAAAGGATACCACATATAAGCAAATAATCTGCTAAGTACAAATAATTTCACTGTGTTTATTAGAATGATTCCCCAAAGAACTATTAATTTATTCTTAAAAAAAAAAAATGCTTTGCATTCAAGCTGATTCCAACTCATAGTGACCCTGTAAGACAGAGTAGAACTGCCCCATAGAGTTTCCAAGGACCACCTAGTGGATTCGAACTGCCAGCCTTTTGGTTAGCAGCCATAGCTCTTAACCAATACACCACCAAGGTTTCCAATTTTCCCTTATTAGCCCAATTTTAGTCACCAGGTATTTTTAAAAGTAATAATTAATCTGTGTTTCTTTTAAAACGTTTTGTAAAGTTTAGAGTTTTCATCAGGTCCAAATTGGTGCCCCCATTTAGTCTGACTTGGTGAAACAATATTAGATATATGCCTAGAAAACTCATATTTTCCAGTTTAAAGGGCATACAATAGTCCCCAGAAGAGACAGCTTCCATGCCCCCACAAGCATTTGGTGCCTGACCTTTCTGTCTTCTTCATAAGTAGACTTATGATCTAGAACAGTTAATGGAGGTTCATGTACCAGCTGAGAAAGCTGAGACTTGGAGCGTTGCCGGATGGAAGCTCTGCAAATAAACAGAAAGATAAAAGAGTCTACATACTGTGGGCTGGTTGGAACAGAACTCAGTTGGTTTCCAAATTTACATCACATGTGTCAAATAAACAGAAACATTTGGTAGGTCACACGGCAACCAGTTGAGGGAGCTTCCTGGTTAAGCTTGACAGAGCTATTCTTAGGGCAGAGCTAATCGGATTGCTGGGTGACGGGGGAGGGGAGGGGTCAAGCTATTGTAATTGCGTGACCCTGGTTCAGGGTTGAGGGGGGAGGAAGAGAAGAGGAGGAAAGTCTACCAGGGAAAAAAAAAAAAGAACCAGCCATGACTCAAATACATTCCAAACCCAGATAGTTCTGCTAGTTTACATGGCAAAGGTCCATCACCTTTAGTATACACCTCGCTTTTGGTCGTAGGTTGTAGTTTTGATTCTCTCTTTTAAGGCTATGCCTGATGTTACTTCAGTGTGGGATCACCTGGATACAAATGAGCTGGTAGGAAGGAATAGGGCCCCTAATGACATTTGCTCCAGACTATGTACCACCTGCTAGGGATGCACTTGGTTAACACATATCTTATTGAGATATAATATAGATTAATGTGTGCATTTATTCATTCAACAGAGGCTTATTGGACACCTAAAACATGCAAACCAATGCCAGGTGCTATGTGTGTGTGTGCTAGTGGTGGTGGTGGGGTGAGCTACAAAGACTGGTCAATCATAGACTTTACCTCAAAAAAAAAAAAAGACCCCATTGTTGTCAAGTCGATTCCAACTCATAGGAACCCTATAAGACTATAGGGTAGAACTATCCCATAGAGTTTCTAAGGCTGTAGTCTTTATGGAAGCAGACTGCCACATCTTTCTCCCACAGAGCAGCTGATGGGTTCAAACAGCCCATCTTTTGGGTTAGCAGCTGAGTGTTTAATGACTGCACCACCAGGGCTCCTTACTTCTCCCTCAAAGAACTTAAAATCTTTTAAATGAACAATGTTTATGCCTAACCCTGCTCTAAGAAATAACATGGTAAGTGCTATAAGGCAGGTGTCAATAAATACCATGGAAGTTTAAAAGAAAAAGAAGAAAGTATACAGCAGCTGTTATCATGAAAGGCTTCATGAAAGAGGTTGATAAGTTAGGATTTGGGTATTTGTAGACTAGAAGGAAGGTGTTTCTGAATGAGAGAATGGTGTAAACAGAAGCATGGAGCCAGGAAAGAGCAGGGTAAGTACATGGCAAGTACAGAAAATGATTGGTATTTTTTTGTTTGTTTTTTGTTTTTCCCCTAAGATTTCTGGGAAGGAGTCTCCCATTCTCCTCTAGGTTAAACCTGAAAGAATGGAGCTCTAGGAGCTGCTGGCAGTTATGTTAAGACACCGAAGAAAGGTGATTCCTGAAAAATGAAGCCAGCACTGAAAACATAGAGCTGAGAAAGGAAGAGAAATGGTATCTATCTTGGACATACCATGGAGCCACAGCTTTACCTGAAGCCAAAGCATCTTTGAACCATTTAGTTATGGGAGCTGCTTCTTTCCTTTTAAGGGTTAAACCAGGTTAGGTTAAGTTTTCAGTCATTTGCGAATAGTCTTAAATAACAGAATCCACGATGAAGGGATCAAAACTGTGTTTTAGAAACCTTAATCTGGAGTAACGTGACGTAGAGAGAGAGATGTTAAAGATGCTAGAGGAGACCTGGATCAACTGTTTGAGTGCAGTCTACATGGAACTCTTCATGTGTATCTATCACTTGTATCCAGGTAAAATTAGACTAAAAGAAATGTCAGGGTGGTACCTGCCTATTATATGGTCATTTAGCCTTCTTGAGAAGACAGTGCATGCCAGCTTAATTACACTAATTTGTTGCTATCTTCTGTTAATGGCACTGCCGCCCTCTTAGTCATCCAGGTTCAACACTATACATTTATCTCCGGTCTTCCCTCTTCCTTGCTCTTGCACATTCAAGTTCTTGTCAAGTTTCATTATGACCAGGCATGAACCACTCCTCACCCTCACTCCCTGGCACCAAACTGGCCTCTTGGCTCTCCAGTTCCCTCCCACCTGAACTGAAACTCCACAGCAATAGAGTCATTTCTTTGGGTTAGGTAACTAAGGTCAGGATGTCTTCTCCAGAATTTGTGAAGATGGGCATTGCCATCTGGGGACAGGGTGAGACTTAAAGTCAGAGGTCATGGGCCTAGAAAGCAAGCCCAGGACAATGGAAGCCAAGGTAGGCGTTTGTGGCAAAGGAGAAAGTGTCAGGATATAGTCAATTACTCCCAGTTTTGAGCATGGGAAGACCTACATCCTTGGCTCCTCTGATTTCTTTAATCTTCTATTTCTTAAGTCTCTCTCCCCCATTCTCAAAACTGTTCTACTCATCTAATATAGGCTGTCACAATAAGCCCATGGACAGTAAACATGCCAGGGAGGTGCTCTTTCTGATGGCTAGTTCCCCCTCTAACCAGTTAACCACTTCCTGACAAGTCAATTCTGACTCAGGGTGACCCCATGTATCACAGAGTAGAACTGTGCTCCATAGAATTTTCATGACTATGACCTTTCAGAAGCTGATTGCCAGGCCTTTTTTCTAAGGCATCTCTGGGTAGGTCTGAACATCCAACTTTTTTGTTAGTAGCTTAGTGCTTAACTATTTTCACCACCCAGGGACTTCTTGTTTCCCCTGTAGTCCACCACCAATATTAGAGCAAGAATTCCATGACACCCTTTACAGAAACTTGCAATATCTGCCACTCCCCTGCTCAGAAGCTACAAACTCTTCTCACTGCAAATAAAAATAGCTAATTTAAAGGTTCAATGTGCTCTTTCTTTTAACATTATTATTTAGGAAATGAGTTGCTGTTACCCATTAAACTGTTCTTGAACTTAAAATATATTACTAAGAAGGGACCTAGCCATGAAGCCCAAGAAATAAAATATAAATGAGCATTTCATTTATTCATCTTTTGCCACCAAAATCTGTCACCATACACAGTGAAAGATTTTTAACAGAGCTTCTTGCTCAGATTTATAAATCTTTCTCTGCTTGAGGTTAATAGATCCTTTTTTGTGTGTACATTATATTTCTGAATCTTTTATTCTAGTAACCTAAAGGTAGGATTTATGAGTATTTATAGCCAAATAGGAAATATTTATATTAAAAATGATTATCTGGTTCCATTAATAAACTTTAAGTAAGCTGCTTCAAACAGGTAGAATTTTGTTCATCTGAAAAGCTAAGAAAATATTTATTTTTTGTTGACATGACCACAAGATACACCTCCACTTTTCAACCTTTAGCCTAGTGATCGAAAGAGATTCCTAGTGATTCTCTGTGTTTAAGAAGTTAGTTAGTATCTTTAGGTTGTTATTCTAATGACTCTTATGATTTTAATTTTTTTATTCCAACCGGAAAAGCATAATTATATGTAACGTCAATTATCTATAAAAAAAAAAAAAAAACTGCCTAATAATTTTGGCATAATATGTTTTTTTACAGCTTTCACTTTTGAGAGTAAATTGAAGTACTACTTGATTATTTACCAAATACAACAAGAGTAGCATTTCTTGAAATTTTTCTGAATAGACTTGTTTTCAGGAGGAAAAATAGAAGCCCTGAGCACAAACTCTGTGGAATATTTAAAAAAAAAAAAAAAATTTTTTTTTTAAATCCTGTGTTTGAACTACTTGGAGTTGTTACATGAATATTTTATTTTAAGCCTCTTGAACCACTTTTCAGTAAATAATTAACCATCTTGAACAAGCAACTAGTATAACTAAACCTTTGTTCAGAGTACAGCCTTGAATTAAATGTCCTAGAAAGGGTAAGGCAATAGGAGAGAGATAGGCTATCATGTCAGTACCTACTAATAGACTCCTAACTTAAGGAAAAAAAAAAGAAAACTTGAAAAAGATTTTCATGAATATAGACAAATGCTCCCAGGCAGAATTCTTAACACACAGTCTTTTAGCATGAGAGGAGCCCTGGTTAGCCTTCAGCTGCTAGCCAATATTAAAACTTCTAAACCAGGATGCTTAACGCTAAAATTTTTAGTCTTGTTAATAAAGAACATACTCCAAAAATATGTCTTGAAAGTGAATACCCATATATTGATGCAGAGAAAAATAAATAGCTTATGTTCAGGAAAATGCCCTTTAAAAGATATAAAATACATTTTTTTAATTTCATCTAGTTAAAGGATGACCGGACTTCAGATGGATGACTCTGTGAGCAGAAGTGTTTTTAATTCAGTTGTAGCTCAGTAAGTTAAAGAGTGGAGGTAAAGGCATGAGTTTGACCTTCATATAAGACCACAATTAGTTTTGGGAGAAGAAACTAAACACAGATTCTTTTTTAAATCCCCTTTCTAACATCAATAAACAGCATTTTGACTATTTAGAATCTTTCCACCATGACCCCCACACACAAAGAGGAGAAGCCAATGTTAAACAAACAAAGCCATGAATTACAGAAGACATGTCAATATAGAACTCATTTTCATGTTCATATTAAGTGAAACTTGGAAATATGTTTAGGGTTCCCTTGCTGTACCCTGGGATATTGCCCGAGGATCACAGCAGAAGGGAGCTCCGAAGAATATTTGAAAGCTTTAAATTCTGCCTCATAACTTGAACTTACCTTAAACTATCACGGTAACTCCCTCTGCTAAAGGTCTCTCTTCTCTCAAGTAAGGCATCTTCAGTTGCACCTTTTCCTATTCAATACAACATGAGTGATTCTTTAGTGTATACGACAAGTAGAACCATTCCTAAATAGAATTATTTACTGTTTGTCTAGAATATAATTACTGTGCCCAGCACTAAAACTTTTATTACTTTTATTGCAATAAATATAACTTAGCAATTGTCCAGCACATTCTGACAGGAAATTTCAGAATACTCAGCAAGACCGAGCCATTTGAACCATACGATGGTCTATATGTGTTACCTCCACAGAATCTGATACCCTATAGCATGAATCATACAAAACTTAAGGGAAACCCACAAGAAGTGACAAAAAGTAATAGATTTACCAAATGTTTTAAGCCCATTCAGAATAGGAGTCATATATGTTAAATACATGTAAGAGTTAGCCTCAAAGGAATTTACAAATTCAAACATGAAATGGTAAACAAAGTGTGGAGTAGTTGATTAATTTAGGTTTGGTAAACACCAAATGTGGTCACTAGGTGGCACAAACAGTTTGCTCTTGACTACCGACTGAAAGATTGGAAGTTCGAATCCACCCAGTGGCACCATGGAAGAAAGGCCTGGCAATCTATTTCTGTAAGGTTACAGCCATTGACTATCCTATGGAGTGCAGTTCTTCTCTGAAACACAGGGGCTGCCATGAGTCAGAACTGAATTGATGGCAACAGGTTTTTTTTTTAAGCACTAAATCTGAGAATTCACCTTGAAGAAGAGAAGGTACACTAAGACCTGAAGTATCTACATTAATAAAAATAATACTTTGTAGTTATTCATTAATTCACTCAACCTGTGGGCAGGACACTCTCAGAAGTCCCTCCTGTTAACAAAGCATTAAGAAAAGGGTGTAGGATTGAAAAAGACCTGGGTTTTAGCTCTATGAATTGATCAAGTAACTTGACCTCCCCGCCTTAGTTAGTTCCTTTATCATCTATACCAAAAATAAAAACAGTTGCCGAGGACTCAATTCCAACTCATAGCAACCTTACATGACAGAGTAGAACTGCACCAGAGTTTCCAAGGAACACCTGGTGGATTACAACTGCCAACCTTTTGGTTAGCAGCCGTAGCACTTAACCACATGCTACCAGGGTTTTCTTATCATAAGTACAGGAAAATAACAAGACCTTCCAGGGCTCTTGGGAGGACAAAATAAGACAATATACATCTACCCCTCACTCAGATAATGTCTCATTATCTGACATTTCACATTTATGACAATAGTAAAAAATCTACTATCTGACTATCTTGCGCGTTAACAATGTACATCTGGCAATACGTGAAGGCCAAGGTGCAAGGCGAGAGTAATGCTGGCTATGAAGTAAAGGTTATGTGTCAATTTCACTGGGTCATGATTCTCAGTGGTTTGGCCATTATGTAATGATATCATTTGGCAGTTGTGCCATGATATAATTTGGCAGTTATGTAATGATATAGTCATCCTCCAGTTTGTGATCTGATGTGGTCATCCTCCATTTTGCATAACATCAATTTTTGCATAATGACTTGGTCTATGGAACCTACCCATGTCGATAGGTGAGGAGTGGGTGTACATTAAAGTGCATAGAAAGCCATAAAGCACCGTATATGTTATACAATATATATGTTTGCTATTTTTAAGGTGCAAGTATACGTAAAGAAAAGGCACTTGCCCTGCATGACCCTTTCATGAAGGACTTGATTTCCTTGACTTTGCAAAGTCATTAGAGTGAAGTAAACTCCTTTCTTTTCCAGCAGTTCTTTGTGGGTGCCTCTTTCCACTGCCATGCCATGTTCAAACCCAACAATGACATCTGCAGCTCTGACCGTGGATAGGCGATGGGCAACTGAGATAATGGTATGTCCATGCTGAATCTGTAAGAATGCACAATGGATCACTAAATGAGATTGTAAGACAGAGCTTACAGTCTCCTTTGGATTATCTCAGATCCAAATATGTCAGAGCTTTGGTCCCTGGGAAAATCTTTAAATAGACCGTCAGACATTAGGAAAGGTTAGCACACTTTCTCATGGCCATAAATGCCATCACACATTGTTCTGGTTACTGCTATTAACTGACAGCTAAAATAAATAAATAAATAATTTTTTAAATCACATATTATAAGATAGGATGAACAAAATTTTGAATTTTCATGTGTAGTTTCTAGAAGCAAATCATAATTGTCTTCTGTTCAGCTGTGAGGCAAATTATAATCTGTCAGTGTTTTCTAAACAGCCACCCTGAATACATTGACCCATGTAGTATTCAGCTACAGTTGATTCTTGTTATTTGAGATAATGTTCCATAAAGTCTCCATGAACTCTGAATTAGAGAACCCTGAACCATTGCCTTAGGAGAAAAAGAGTGTTAGGTTCCTGAAAGCCTCTGGTCACAACATTTTCTTCAACTGATCAATACATAACCTTGTTTTAGGTGTTTTTCTCTTTAAAGACAACTTATTTAATATATAATGTTGATTCATTAACACTGAACTTACAGGCAACACCGCTACAACTCATGCTTGAACAAAGCTGTCTAACACATGTATCTTTTCGTAAGGCACATCACAGCGTTTTGTGCTTAGGAACACTAGACAATACTTAAGTACTACACTTGAGGGCCATTTTTAACAGCAAAGTCATCAACAAAAAGCAAAAAAAAAAAAAAAATTGCAAAAAAGTGGCACTAAATAGACTGCAAAAAAGACACTTGAAAGCAGAGTGTTGGCTTGTTCAAACTCAGTTGGGAATGTGTGCATCAAGCAACCCAAATTTTTAACCACTCTGCCGATGTCTGCGAATGATAGCAGAAGTGCCACAAGTATTGATTTGGGAGTTATAAATAAATTTTAGAAAGTAACTGAATTCACAAATATGGAATCTGCAAATAATGAGGATCGACTGTGTGTGGTTTCTTCTCTCTCTGTTTATTTCTCTCTCTCTTCCTCTTTCTCAATGAGAAAGAGGACGCACAGCAGCACAGGCTTTTCCGTGTGGGCATGTAAAATGAACTCAGACTGTCAACAAACCTTGCTCAGTGCTTCTTGTACCATGGCTTCACTCTCATTGTCCAATGCTGAGGTGGCCATGTCCAAAAGTAGGATCTTGGGGTTGCGGATAAGGGCTCTAGCAATGGCTATCCTTTGTTTCTGGCCACCACTCATCTGGCTTCCGCCTTCTCCAACAAGAGTGTCAAATTTCTAGGAAGAAAGTAACACCAGTGACTAAAGGAGAAGCATTCGGATGTCTCCTGACAGTGATCCAGTAGGGGATCCTTTCTAGCTTCCTCCTCAGGCATGAATTTCCACAGCTCCAACTTTCTCTGAAAGAAAGCTCCCTTCCTGAAACAGGTTCCTGTTCAATCAATATTTGTATGAGAGATAAAAAAAAAAAAAAATTGATTTTTGCTTCCATTCCCAAGTTCACAGGGCTGCATAAATATTCCTCTTTGGTTCAACCTCAAATAAAACTTTTCAGTCAAAGTAAAATCGGTTAGGGTCCTGAAAATTTATCTTAGAGTATTAACACAGGTGTCAAATCCCTGTCTGTTATCTCTTGATGAACACCACAGCAAAACACAATGCTAAAGCTGTCTTTATATTGGAATGAAAGATCAAGCCAGCTTTATAATTATTACCATTGACAGCAAACAGTTACTGAGCTCTCCTGTCTAGCCCTACATTGGAATCTAAGAATGAGGCATTGGTGGTTAGACTGTTATCTTGCTTATTATTAGCCAATATGCACTGAGCACCTACTATGTGTCAGATATGTGCTGAGCTCTTTACATACATTGTTTAATCCTCACAGCCATCCCATGAGATAGGTACTGCTATTCTCCTCAACTGATGGAAGGGCAAATGCTGGGATGTAAAAGGGCAAAGTAACTTGCCCAAGTTCATAAAGTTTTTAAGTAGAGAAACTGGGATTTACATAGAAGCAGTCTGATTCTAAAGCTTTATACTTTTTCACCACTAGACTATATCATACCCACAACTGCAATTCTATTCATAAAGGTAATTTAGAAGACTGAATACAAAGTGTTCAAGAGCACAGACTCTGGAGCTAGACTGCCTGGATGTGAACCTTCTCCCTTGCTTAATCAGCACCCTTGGGTGGTACAAACAGTTAACACCTTTGGCTGCTAACTAAAAGTTTGGTGGTTTGAGTGCACCCAGAATTGCCTCAGAAGAAATTCCTGACAATCTATTTCTGAAAAATCAGCCACTGAAAACCCTATGGAGCACAGTACTACTCTGATGCACATGGGGTCACCATGAGTCGGAATTGTCTTGACAGCAACTGTTTTTTTTTTTAATCTTGAGTGTGCAATTTGGCCTCTCAGGATTCCATATATAGGTGGGGGTAATAATAGTAGTTGCCTGACAGGGCATTTTTGAGGGTTAAATGAGTTAATAGATGTAAAGCGCTTAGAACAGTGCCTTGTACACAGTAAATACCATTACATGTTGTTATTGTTAGTTGTCATCCAGTTGATTCCTGGTCATGACAGTAATAACAACTCTTTGACTCAGCAGACTATTTCCTGAGCAATCCATATATGTATAATAGTTCTGAAGGGTTTTTGTTTTGTTTTTGATGTTATTGTTTAGAATGGAGATAAATGAGGAATTGTTTTCGAATATGTGAAATACTATGCTGAAGTCACAATATTAGCTGCCAAACCACAAGAAAAGCAAAGAACAGTGACAGTGGTAGACATCAAAAAGCATTATGCAAGTTATTGCCACATGGCAAATTTAGCATCTGGTACCGGCATGGTGCAAACAGTTAAGCACTTGGCTGCTTACCAAAAGGTTGATGGTTCAAACCCACCCAGAGGCATCCTGGAAGAAAGGCCTGGCAATCTGCTTCTGAAAGGTCACAGCCATGAAAACCCTATGGAGCACTGTTCTACTCTGCACACGTGGGGTTGCCATGAGTTAGAATCGACTCAATGGCAACTGGTAGATAGGTGTTTAATGGATAAAGCCAAAAAACCAAACCCACTGCTGTTGAGTCAAGTCCAACTCATAGTAACCCTATAGGATAAAGTAGAAGTGCCCCATAGGGTTTCCAAGGCTGTGATCTTTACGGAAGCAGACTGCCACATCTTTCTCCCACTGAGCAGTGGTGGGTATTTAATGGATGGGGATCAGAAAATTGTGTCTATGTCAAAGTGGACATTTTAAAAGAAGGTTTCCCAAGTTGGTAGATTTTTAATATATTAAACACTAAATTTTTGTTTGTTTTTTAGACAAAGGGGGAAACTTGTGGCATAATTTTAGGCATGAAACTAAAACATGACATTAAGCATTTAATTATTCAGGATGCAAGTTAAGAGAAACGCATATTATTGTGTAACCTGTTTTCCTTCTGTGACCTCTGGATTTCTGCCCTGGAAATGCAAGGCTGGGGTACCTGGGGCAGGGCCATAATGAAGTTGTAGGCATTGGCTTCCTTGGCAGCTCGGACTATATCCTCCATCGTCACATCTTCTTTGCCATAGCGAATATTTTCTGCAATTGTGGTGGAGAACAGAGCTGGCTCTTGCTCCACTATCCCAATCTGAGCTCTAAGCCACTTAATGTTAAGAGAGCGAATGTCATGGCCATCCAGGGTCACCTAGAAAGCATGAGTACAACATCACATCTCTTGGAACTCTTCAAGGTTCTAAATCATAATATCACATAGTACTTGACCAATGCAGAGGAAAAAAAAATGGAGACTGATGAAGTTGTAACTGAAAGAATTTCTCTTGTACTGTGGTAGCTTATTGAAAGATGGCAATATATAACTGAAATCAAGGATAGCTGCAGGACACTTTATTGCAGAAACACAAATGATATAAAGGTCACGTAATTCAACACAGTTGGCCCAGGAATGGTAAGTTTTTAGCTCTTTGTAAAGAGTAGTGTCAGTTATTTGCCATGCTTTAAATATTTATGTTATCTTTTAACTTATGACCACAAGTGGACTTCCAAAGATACAAAGAATGTAAGCAATTATCTTTATCTTGTATATACATGCTTTATAGTAAATCTTACTTTCTAGCCAGAATCATCAAATAACACTTTGAAGTACAAAAACAATTGAAGCTGTAAGAGGGATAAGCAAATAAAAATAACCATCGGCAAAAAATCTTACATCAAAAATTATGAGTCTATATATTCAGAGTGTAGTTATGATGGTATGCAGTTAAAGAATACCCTATCAGAGAATGAAATGCCTGAGAAAAAGGAAAATTCCATTATGCTTGCCATAGGTTATAGAGAATCCATTGCATTTAAGCCTTTTAACATACGGTCAAATGACTATTTCAAGGCATCAAAGAGATGCTGACAAGAATGATTTTGAGGCAGAGTGAAGAGTATAGGCTTTGGCACCCAACAGACCTGGGTTCAAATCCTGACTTTGTCACTTATTAGCTGAGTAACCTGGGGCAAATTCAATCTCTCTGAGTCTCTGCTTCCTCATTTATAGATATTTTACCTTTGGGGGTCATTGTGAGAATAAGCCATCATTTTTATAAGATAGTTTATGTATAATAGGAAACTCTGGTGGTGTAGCAATTAAGTGCTACGTCTGCTAACCAAAATGTCGGAAGTTCAAATCCACCAGGAGCTCCTTGGGAACTCTATGAGGCAGTTGTACTCTGTCCTATAGGGTCACTATAAGTCAGAATTAACTTGACAGCACAGAGTTTTTTTTTTTTTTAAACGGGATGTGTAATATGTTATAAATAAATGGCTGTTATTGGTATTATTAATTTTCACAGTTTCAGTCTATGTTTAAGTCAAATAAACTGAAAAAAACCAAGCCCATTGCTGTCAAGTCAATTCCAACTCTTAACGATCCTATCGGACTGAGTAGAGCTATTCTATAGGGCATCCAAGGCTGTAAATCTTTACAGAAGCAGACTGCCACATCTCTTTCCAGCAGTGGGCTGGTGGTTTCAAACTGCTGACATTTCTGGTTAGTAACAGAGTGCTTAAGCACTGTGCCACCAAGTTTCCTTTTACAGTCAAATAAATATAAAGGAAAGAGATTAAATGGTTTGTGAAATTAAATAGTTTTTTAAAATCTAACTTCTGAAAGCAGTAACCAAGAGCAGTTCTCTGCTAATTTCTAGTTGTATTTTCTACACTTTGCATTTGGGGAATTTAGGGAAACAATCATGGTTTTGTTACAATGAAAGAAATGGAAAATTAGTTCACTGAAGAGACCGGAATACATCTTCGAGTGTATCTTCACATTCAGTTACACCACTGAGTGAATTGACTCATTATTCATCTAACACTGCCCCCATGTGGGGGATCTGTCCAGTAATTTAGTCGGAAATCATTAAATCAGCTACGCATGCATCAGAACAGTATCAGTGTATGCTAGGCCTTCGCATTTGACCAATATATTCCATCTGCACTGTCCTCGTCCCAGTGGACTGAGAGGTTTCTGAAGACACACACCATGCCTTCGCTGGGGTCGTAGAATCGCTGAATGAGTTGCAGTGCTGTACTTTTCCCAGCTCCACTGGATCCTACCAGAGCCGTCATTTCCCCTGGTTTAATGACCATGCTGAGGTTACTTAAAATCTGGAGAGAAAAGAAAACAACCAAGTTCCAGGTATCAGCATGTAACAATCAAGCCATTAGGCTATGAGTTCTTATGCTTCGTGAGGACGTGTGTATATGTGTGTGTATGTGACTTACAATTCCAAAGAAATATCCATCAGTAGCCAGCAAATTAGAAAACAGAGCCTAGGTCGAAGTTTCAGCATTTAGCACGTTCCTTAATGTTCTGTTTTGTTTTTTTTTAACTTAAAACAACAGAAATTTGTTTACTTAAAATAATAGAATTGCATTGCCCAAATTCAGGTTGTCATTGATGCTATGCTCTCTGAAGGCTCTAGGGGAAGATACCTCCTTGTCCCTTTCAGGTTCTGGAAGGCCCAGACTTTCCTTAATTATTTCAATGATGTCTGCAGCTAATAAACTAAAATGATGTGTAAAAACACTGAGGTAAATAAACCATGATAACTTTTAAAATTAGGCTCCAAAATCTAATTGGAAACATTTCTGACACACTAAGATACCTCAAGGAGACTGCTTCAATTAAAGAAAAATACATTAAGTTGGAAATAAAATACTAATTTAATGATCATGGATTAATAATAAGTCAATTTGCAAACTTTCCACTGTCCTACACTTGTACGTGAACATGTTATCTTAAATAATTTGTCTAATAAAATATTTGTGGTGTTTTGCTAGGTACAAAGCACTGTTAAAGGCAAGAAGTAGGTGCTGGTAAAAATCTATAGAGGGAAGAACAAGAAACTAATTCATAACTACCTGCCGGACATTTTCACCAGTTAAGGACAAGCTTTTAGTTCGATTTTAGTACTTATGTAAAGGGGATTTGGAGTCCTATGTGAAACAAAATCTCACATGTCTTTCATTTGATGCTAGAGTGTCAGGCTTGCCAATACATTTCCACATACTGGGCTGTATTGGACTGTAAGCTCCACCAGGCAGGCAGGCACTGAGTGTGCTTTTAATCTTTATAATAGCCCCAGTACAAGTTGAGGTATAACAGGGCTAAACACATATTCATGGCATGAATGAAGAATATTTAGGCGCCTACGTAAGAAGACTTAATTTAAACAAACTATTCGTGTTGGGTCTAGAAGATAGAACAGAAACTGAATTAATGTGTTTCAGTTGAACCAGTATTTGTTGAGCAACTACTATGAGCTGGCTCTGAATATCTACTATAAAGAACTTTTAACCATCCTTTACTGAGTGAGGGGACCCTGTTGGGTCTAGAAGATAGAACAGAAACTGAATTAATGTGTTTCAGTTGAACCAGTATTTGTTGAGCAACTACTATGAGCTGGCTCTGAATATCTACTATAAAGAACTTTTAACCATCCTTTACTGAGTGAGGGGACCCTGGTGGCACAGTGGTTAAGATCTCAGTGCTAACCAAAAGATCAGCAGTTTGAATCCACCGGCCACTCCTTGGAAGCCCTATGGGGCAGTTCTACCCTGTCCTACAGGGTAGCTATGAGTCGGAATCGACTCAGTGGCAATGGGTTTGGTTTGGCTTGGTTTACTGGTTATTGAGTGAGTGAGTGAGTACTATCTCATGATTTATATTTTTCAGAGCACTGTTACATACAATATGACATTTGGTGTTTATATATATATGTGACATATAACATTCATCAAAATATACATATTTCAAATATATAATTGGAAGATATACTATGTAGTATCAGAATTAAGATATGCTAACAGCATGGGATTTAGTTCTGTGGGAATAACAGAAATATTATTAAGAAAGGTGGCTAAAGACACTGTGTTAAAAATGAAGACTACATCTCATTTAAAATCCAATTGATTCAGGGGGAGTAGATCCTAATTTTCCTATAGAGTAAATTGCTTTTAAAGGTACTTACTTGCTCATTAAAAAGGTCTAGGAAAACTAGAATTGTTTTTCACCACATGCCCTGAACAATCACCTCGTACAAGATATGTTAGCACAATATAAGGTTATCTTCCTACAAGGACTGGTCCAGTGACCCTTGTGAACTTACAGATGGGGAGTAAAAAACTACTAAGACAGCAGCTTTCCTTTGCCACTTCATACCCTGACCACTCAGCCTGCTCCACTTTCTGCAGTCTCTAAGGAAATGGTATGAAGCTGTACTTCTTGAATGTTCTGACTACCTTAAAGTTTAGCATGCACTTAGAATGACAGGGCCTGCCACTCATTTCAATAGAATATCTTGCAGGTGACTTAACCTGAAAGGGTTATCAGATTGTGTTCCAATCAGAGGGTTTGTACATATGACTATTATAAAGGAATGTGGTGTGTCACCTGAAAATGTCACAACACCCAAGAACACTTCCAGAAAAACATGACTCTGTTCCCTGTTCCTGGAAACTGAGTCAGGCTTCAAAACGAGTAATTTGTGGCTCTGGAAATGAATCATCAAAAATGAAAATGTCACAAGGCAAGCTCCATAGACACATCCAAACTCCCTGAGGGACTGAATTGCTGGGCTGAGGGCTGTGGGACCATGGTTTCAGGGAACATCTGGTTCAATTGGCATAATATAGTTTATAAAGAAAGTGTTCTACATCCTACTTTGGTGAGTAGCATCTGGGGTCTTAAAAGCATATAAACTACCACAGACTCCACCAGACTGAGTCCAGTACAACAAGATGGTGCCCAGCTACCACCACTGACTGCTCTGATAGGGATCACAACAGAGGATCCTGGACAGAACTGGAGAAAAATGCAGAACAAAACTCTAGCTCACAAAAAAAAAAAAAAAAAGACCAGACTTGCTGGCCTGACAGAGACTGGAGAAACCCCAAGAGTATGGCCCCTGGACACCCTTTTAGCTCAGTAATGAAATTACTCTTGAGGTTCACCCTTCAGCCAAAGGTTAGACAGGCCCATAAAACAAAACGAGACTAAAGGGGCACCTCAGCCTAGGGGCAAGGACTAGAAGGCAGGAGAGGACAGGAAAGCTGGTACTAGGGAACCTAGAGTCAAGAATGGAGAGCGTTGACATGTTCTGGGGTTGTTAACCAACGTTATAAAACAATATGTGTACTAACTGTTTAATTGAAGCTAGTTTGTTCCGTAAACCTTCATCTAAAGTACAATAAAAAAAATTTTTTTTTTAATGAAAATGCCCATTGTTTCTGGGGAAAGACTGGGACTTACCTTCACGTCTGGTCTGGAGGGATAGTGGAATGTCACATTATGAAATTCAATTTCACCCTTGATTCTATCTAACTTGTAACCATCTTCTGACATGCAGTCAATGACTGGTTGCTAGAGTGGAAAACAAAAGGGTAAATAGCAGCAAGATGTATTATACATATTAAATCTCAGTTTGAATTTACTCAAAATCCAGAAAAACAACCAGGTAAAACATTGCAGATATGCTAAAGATAGATCGCTATCAGATTAAATATTTGCTAATAATACTGTTTACTATTTTACTAATAATATTTACAATATCTACCAATAATATTGCTATTGCTGTTGTTGTTGCATGCTGTCAAGTCGATTCCAACTCAGAGAGATCCGATGCGACAGAGTAGAGCTGCTCCATAGGGTTTTCTTGGCTGTAATCTTTAGAGAAGCAGGTCTCCAGATCTTTCTCACAGAGCCACTGACTGGGTGGGCTTGAACTGCCAACTATTTGCTTAGCAGCCGAGTGCTTAACCACCTTTTATTGAGATCTTACTGTATATGAAAGACAATGTACAAGCTGTTTTAATGTGCTTTTTTAATTTGTGTAATTGTCAACATACCTAACTAGACAGGTGATACACCCATTTTTCAGTTCAGGAAGTGAAGTCTCAGAGAGGTTAAGTATCTGGCCTAGGGCCATGCAACTCAGTAACCAAGCTGGGATCCAATAGTACTCCACGATTCAGTATCCATTGTAAATAAGGAAAAGTTAGTTTCCTCAAGTGATGTCTTCAGATACTACCAACTTCCAATTCATATACTTAGTTTCAACTCTTTTGTTTTTATTAGTGAACCTATCTAGGACTTAACCATCCTAGTTAATCAGGCACAGGTGAGGATCACCTCTAGTTTCTAGAATACTCTAGGGTCAGCTTCCTTCCTTTCCCACACTGGTATTCAGAGAAACCCAACATCAGAGCTCTATTTGAGGCTACAGTGTAATCTACTTTCTTTTTTTTTGGTCTCTTGTAAAATATTAAAATAATTTTACATGCTTTATTTTATTTTATTTTTGGAATATTTCGTAGTTCCAGGCACTGTTAGTCATTATCTTATTCGAGCATATACTGACCCTAAGAATGAGGTAGAATCTGGATACCTCCATATTTTTATGTGGTTTTCAACAACCTCCCTTTTTTTAAAAAAAGATAAAATCATTCTTGAAACCCCAAAATCAAAACAGATAAAACTATGAAGTTTCTTCAGGCAGGTTACAGCCTCATTACTTGGCAGAAAATATCTATGGTTCAGGGGCCCTACAAAGTACCTCTCTGATTTTTCAGGATTTTTGATTCTTAGCCCAGGGCATTTTTTTTTTTCAGAGGAAGAACAACATATTGTCATCTTCCCCCTTCTGTTCTTGAATTTTGACTCCCTAGCTCAACCTCAAATGTGCTCCAATAGAAAATCCTAACCACATTAAAAAAAAAAAAAAAAACAGGGCCTTTATTAGCTCATAGATTCTTCTTGTCACACGTAGGAGATAATCCAAACTTATGAACTTGGCTTTGAAGTCTTGCATGGTCTGGCCCCTTCCCATCCCTCCAACCTCTACCCCTTGCTCACTCTGTTGAGTCTCAGTGGCCTTCTTTCAGCTCCTTGAAGTCACCAAGAGTTCTCTCTGCCACCAATAACCTCCCTGCACTAGCTTCCCATGCCTGCCGACCAGTTGCCTCGGGGTGGGCTTTGACTCATGGAGACCCCATGTGTATCAAGTAGAACTGTGCTCTGTAGGGTTTTCTTCTTTTTGTTTTCTTTTTAATTTTATTTGTTTTGTTGTTGTTGTTGAGAATATACACAGCAAAACATATACCAATTCAACAGTTTCTACATGTACAGGTCAGTGACACTGATCACATTCTTCAAGTAGTGCGACAATTCTCTTTCTCCTTTTCTGAGTATTTCCTTCCCCAGTGACATAAACTCACTGCCCTCTAAGGTATCTGTCTAATCCTTCAAGTTGCTGTTGTCAATTTGATTCCATATAAATAGTACTTAAAAGAGTCTAATGCTCAAGGCAGACCTTTTTTTTTACTAGTCAAGCAAAGCTATTATTTGGTTTTAAGATCTCAGGGGATATTTCTGGTTTAAGAGTTTTCAATGGTTAATTTTTGGGAAATAGTTCACCAGGACTTTCTGCCAAAGCACTTCTGGGTAGGCTCAAACCTCCAACTTTTGGGTTAGCGTTGAGGCGCATGAACTGTTTGCGCCACTCAGGGACTCCCTGAGTGTGAGAGCAGAGGCTTTATTTGTTCTGCTTCACTGTTGCTTTCCCGGCTCTTAGGATTAGGTCGAGCCCATGATTACATGTAATAAGTATTGCTGAATAAAGGGCTTTGTGCTAGCTGCTCACATTTTTTAACACTGAGGGTGAGTTCCTCAGGGATTCATTCCCCCACCCCTCAACCTACTGAAGGACTTCACTTTTGGCTTTTACATACCTGGTCTATTGTCTCAAAAATACTGGTGGCAGCTGCACGTCCAGTTGCAAAGGCTTCCAAACAAGTAGATGCATGGCCAAGATTTAAAGCTGCTATTAAGACGCTGAGGAAAATCTGAAATGAAAAGAGAGAGTTTTCATGTGTTTTTTTGTTTTGCTTTGTTTTGTTTGTAAATAGTGCTCTTTATCATTTGGGCCATCCATGTGAGCTTGGAGGTTTCTCAGAAATATTCCTTCACGGGCTCTGGAAAGCTAAATGGCTCTTTGGCTCTTTGGAATCTCCAGGAACAGTTTTTGTTCTGTAAAGCTTTTCTAACTTTTCCACTGTTATAATTTTGACTGTTAAGACATAAAGCAATTTATAATTATACATTATTTTTGACTGAATGTCACTGTTTTACAACAAAGAATATGTTTCATAATTACTATGAAACCTACACAAAGCAGTATATAGACACAAAGTAGGTTAGAATAGTGGCATGTAAATTTAGTTCATTACATAAACAGCCTTCTAATGGTTTTCTAGTTAATGGGTCAAGAAAATAATAAAGACACTAAGTCAGCTTGACTGTCCTAGATATTGGCACATGCAATAGGGTGGGTCCTGCTACTACTACTATTACTATACTAATAATAACAATAAGTTATGTTTCTAAGTGTTTTACCTAAATAACTTCATTAGATCCTTAAAGCAGAACAGGAAACAGATGTATATGGAGGTTACCTAAGTTGCCCTACATCACAACATGTAATAGACAGTACAGCAGTGTTGGAACCCAGGCTCTTGACTGCCGCTATATCTAGCCCCTAGGTGCACCTGCTGCTGGGAGCATGCAGGTGGAATGGTCAGGTTCCTGTGCAGAGATGGGAGAGCTGTCCTTTGAATTACCAATACAGCCTTCTTATTAAGTTAGGAAAAGCCTGCCAGATCATGGCCAGATGTTTCTAACAAACAGCAAACCATTTTTATTAGTGCTAGTTATAAAGATGAGAAAGAGGCAATGTGGCAATTCCTCAAGTCACCTCTAGGAGGAGCACAATTCTCCTCCTCCTCCGCACCTTGTCAACCAAAGGATGAGTCCTGGTCACTTGACTCACATGGAAGAGTTTCATTGACTATGGTGTTTTGGGGACTGGAGTTATATATTATATACTAAGCTCAAGTTTGGCTCCTGCACGGATGTAATCTTTTTCAGATTATCAGGTGATCCCAGTTTATAGTGCTTTCCCTAGGCCAGAGCCTTTCTGGTTATATCTGCATTGGGCAAGTTACCACGCAGTTTCCTCCCCATTCTCTTTTTTCCTTGTGGTTGGAGCGGCTGGAGCATGAGTCGTCTCAGAGCCTCGCAGCCATCTCCCTCCCACTCCAGTAACCCCCACGTCAGGGTGATTAACAAAACCAGTGCTACACCACACAGGCGGTGGGCCAGCCCCCTCATACCTTCTCCCTGAATTCTCCACCTTATGCATGGGGACAAATAACAAACATTCTCCTTTTTCATTTTCCTCAATTACAGCAGTTAGTTTCTCACAAGGCAAATTACACCCACTCCTCACTTTTTTTTTTTTTCTCACTTACTGACATGGTTAGATTCCAAATACCTAGTCATTACATGAAAATTAGCATTATGTGAAAATGGAGGATGACCACATCAGATCACAAAATGGAGGGTAACTACATCATTACATAACTGCCAAACCACCGAGAATCATGGCCCAACCAAGTTGACACATAACCTTAATCATCACAGCCAGTGTTACTCGCATCTCACATCTCAGCATTTGCTACTGCCAGACATACATCATTAATGTGCAAAATAGTAGGATGTGCAAAATTGATACTCCCTGCGTCGTTCAATATTGCAACTTGAGGCTTGAATTTTTTCTTTGGTTCGTTCAGCTTGAGAAATGCCGACTGTATTCTTCCCTTCTGGTTGTCTAACTCCAGGTCTTTGCACATTTTATTATAATACTTTGTCTTCTCGTGCTGCCCTTTGAAATATTCTGTTTGGCTCTTTTATTTCATCATTCTTCCCTTCACTTTAGCTACTCTGTGTTCAATAGCAAGTTTCAGAGTTTCTTCTGATATGCATTTTGGTAGATTTTTTACTACTGTCGTAAATGTGAAATATTGGATGACGAGATAGTTGATAAGTGAGGAGCTGTTGTTACGTGTCATTGAGCTGGTTTCAATTCATAATGACCCTATGTACAACAGAACGAAACATCGCCCGGTCCTGTGCCACCCTCACAATCATCGTTATGCTTGAGCTTATTGTTGCTGCCACTGTGTCAATCCATCTCACTAAGGGTCTTCCTCTTTTATGCTGACCCTCTACTTTACCATGCATGATGTCCTTCTCCAGGGACTGGTCCCTCCGGATCACATGTCCAATGTACTTAAGATGAAGTCTCACCATCCTCCCTTCTAAGGAGCATTCTGGATTTGTTCATTCTTCTGACAGTCCATGGTATATTCAATATTCTTTGCCAACACCATATTTGAAAGGCATCAATTATTCTTAGGTCTTCCTTATTCATTGTCAGGCTTTCACATACATATGAAGTGATTGAAAATATCGTAGCTTGTGTCATGTGCACCTTAGTCCTCAAAGTGACAATTTTGCTTTTTAACACTTGAAAGAGGTCTTTTGCAGCAGATTTGCCCAAAGCAGTATTTCTTGCCTGCTGCTTCCATGGGTGTTGATTGTGGATCCAAGTAAAATGAAATCCTTGACAACTTCAATCTTTTCTCCATTTAGCATGTGTCGCTTATTGGTCCAGTTGTGAGGATTTGTATTTGCTTTATGTTGAGGTGTAATCCATACTGAAGTCTGTAGCCTTTGACCTTCTTCAACAAGTGCTTCAAGGCCTCTTTGCTTTCAGCAAGCAAGGTTGTGTCATCTTTATGTCAAAGGTTGTTAATGAGTCTTCCTCCAATTCTGAGGCCACATTCTTCATATAGTCCAGTTTCTCGAGTTATTTTTTCATCATACAGACTGAATAAGTATGGTAAAAAAAGACACAATCATTATGCACACCTTTCCTGACTTTAAGCCATGCAGCATCACCTTGTTCTGTTTGAATAACTGCCTTTTGGTCTATACACAGATTCCCATGAGTATGATTAAGTGTTCTGGAATTTCCATTCTTGGCAATGTTATCCGTAATTTGTTATGATAAACACAGTTGAATGCCTTTGCATAGTCAATAAGACACTAGTAAACATCCTTCTGGTATTCTCCACTTTCAGCCAAGATCCATCTGACATCAGCAATGATATCCCTGGTTCTGCATCCTCGTCTGAATCTGGCTTGAATTTCTGGCAGTTCCTGTCGATGTACTGCTGCAGCCACTTTTGAATGATCTTCAGCAACATTTTACTTGCATGTGATATTAATGATATTGTTCAATAATTTCTGCATTCTGATGGATCACTTTTCTTTAGAATGTGCACAAATATGGACTTCTTCTATTCAGTTGGCCAGGTAGCTGTCTTTCAAATTTCTTGGCAAAGACAAGCGAGCACCTCCAGCACTGTCCATTTTGTCAAATCATCTCACTTGGTATTCTGTCAATTCCTGGAGCCTTGTTTTTCGCCAATGCTTTCAGTGCAGCTTGGACTTCTTCGTTCAATACTATCAGCTCTTAATCATATGCTACCTTCTGAAATGGTTGAACATTGACCAATTCTTTTTGGCACAGCGACTCTGTATTCCTTTCATCTTTGTTTGATACTCCCTGCGTCGTTTGATATTGCAACTTGAGGCTTGAATTTTTTCTTTGGTTCGTTCAGCTTGAGAAATGCTGATCGTATTCTTCCCTTTTGGTTTTCTAACTCCAGGTCTTTGCACATTTTATTATAATACTTTGTCTTCTTGTGCTGCCCTTTGAAATATTCTGTTTGGCTCTTTTATTTCATCATTCTTCCCTTCACTTTAGCTACTCTGTGTTCAAAAGCAAGTTTCAGAGTTTCTTCTGATATCCATTTTGGTCTTTTTTTTTCTTTCCTGTCTTTTTAATGACCTTTGGCTTCTTCAAGTATGATGTCCTTGATGTCATTCCACAACTGGTCTAGTCTTCCATCATTAGTGTTCGATGTGTCCAATCTATTCCTTAGACGGTCTCTAAATTCAGGTGAGATATACTCAACATTGTATTTTGGCTCTCGTAGACTTGTTCTAATTTGCTTCAGCTTCATTTTTTTTTTCAACCTTAACATGCATAGGAACAATCGATGGTCTGTTCTGTAGTTTGCCCCTGGTCTTGTTCTGACTGATGATATTGAGCTTCTCCATCTTCTCTTTCCCCAGATGTAGTCACTTTGATTCCTGTGTATTCCATCTGGTGAGGTCCATATGTACAGTCACTGTTCATGTTATTGAAAAAAGGTATTTGCAACAAAGAAGTCTTGCAAAATTGTATCATCGATCTTCAGTGCTGTTTCCATCGCCAAAGGCGCATTTTCCAATTACTGATCCTACTTCTTTGCATTTCAATCACCAGTAATTATCGATGAATCTTGATTGCATGTTTGATCAATTTCAGCCTGTTGTTGTTGTTGCTAGGCACCATCCAGTCAGTTCCAACTCATAGCGACCCTATGTACAACAGAACGAAACACTGCCTGGTCCTGTGCCATCCTCACAATTGTTATTATGCTTAAGTCCATTGTTGCAGCCACTGTGTCATTCCATCTCATTGAGGGTCTTCCTCTTTCTCACCGACCCTCTACCTTCCCAAGCCTGATTCCCTTCTCCAGGGACTGATCCCTCCTGACAACCTGTCCAAAGTATGTGAGACATAGTCTCACCATCCTTGCTTCTAAGGAGCATTCTGGTTGTACTTCTTCCAAGACAGATTTGTCTGTTCTTTTGGCAGTCTGTAGAAGGCAGTAAAAATCTTCAATTTCTTCATCTTTGTCCTCTGTGATTGGTGCATAAATTTGAATAATAGTTGTATTAGCTTGTCTTCCTCATAGGTATATGAATATTATCCTATCACTGACAGTGTTATACTTCAGGATAGATCATGAAATGTTCTTTTTGATAATGAATGCAACACCATTTCTCTTTAATTTGTCATTCCCAGCATAGTACACCGTATGTGTTAGTCATCTAGTGCTGCTGTAACAGAAACACCACAAGTGGATGGCTTTAAAAAGGGAAATTTATTTTCTCACAGTCTACTAGGCTACAAGTCCAAATTCAGGGCATAAGTTCCAGGGAAGGCATTCTCTCTCTGTTGGCTCTGGAGGAAGGTCTTTGTCCTCAATCTTCCCCTGGTTGAAGAGCTTCTCAAGCACAGGGACCCTGTGTCCTAAGGACACGCTGTGTTCCTGGTGCTGCTTTCTTGGTGGTATGAGGTCCAAATTCTCTGCTTGCTTCTCTTCCCTTTCATCTCTTAAGAGATAAGAGGTCGTGCAGGTCACACCCTGGGGAAAATCCCTAACATTGGATCAGTGAGGTGACCTGAGTAAGGGTGATGTTACAATCCCACCCAATTCCTCTCAACATAAAATTGCAGCCACAAAATGGAGAACAACCACAGAATACTGGGAATCATGGCTTAACCAAGTTAATACATACATATTTGGGGGGACATAATTCAATCCATGACACCATATGTTTGCCCAATTCAAAATGGCCAATACAAGTCTGTTTCAGCTCACTCATTCCTAGGATATCAATCTTTATGGGTTCCATTTCATTTTTGGCAATTTCCAATTTTCCTAGATTCATATTTCGTACATTCCATATTCCGATTATTAATGCATGCCTACAGCTGTTTCTTCCCATTTTGAGTTGTGCCACATCAGCAGGTGAAGGCCCCAAAAGCTTGACTCCATCCACATCTTTATGGTTGACACTACACTGAGGAGGCAGCTCTTTCTCAGTTGAATTTTGAGTGCCTTCCAACCTGAAGGCTCATTGTCTGGCACTATATCAGACAATGTTTCATTGCTATTCATAAGGTTTTCACTGGCTAATTTTTTCCAAATTAGATTGCCAGATCCTTCTTCCTAGTCTGTCTTAGTCTGAAAGCCCACTGAACCTGTACACCATGGGTGACCCTCCTGGTATTTAAATATCAGTGGCATAGCTTCCAGCATCACAGCAACACACAAGCCACTGCAGTATGACAAACTGACAGATGAGTGGTGGAAGTGAAGTGTAGGTGTACTTAATTTTTCTAAACCCCAATTTTTCTATCTGTTATAGAGGGATAATGATAGTATATACCTCATAAGGTTGTTATGAAATATAACGAGATAATGTATGTAAAGATGATTAATCCAGTACTAATTACATAAATAATTACTATGATGATGGTTGTGATAAAAGTAGCAAGAAACCATACTTAAGAAGTGGTGAGCGGAGTTCACAGAACACTTCTTATGGTTTAATTTGGTTTGAGACCACCTTCATGAGGGGCCTTACTACCTGAGCAAAGGACGCTTTCCACATGGTCTGGAGCAGGAGGCAGAAAATGTTTTCTGTGAATGGCCAGATAGTAAATACTTTAGACTTTGTAGGTCATATGATCTCCAAAGCAACTACTCAATTCTGCCACTATAGCACAAAAACATCCACAGAAAATTTGTAAACAAGTGATCATCGCTGTGCTCCAATCAGGACTTGTAACTGGTTCTGCCAGTTCAGTCATGACTGACAAAGCAAAACTGGAACAGGCCTAAAATCTCAAAATTTAGGTGAAGTGGAAGGATAACTGGAATGGGAAAAATTATGGGTCAAAGTCCTGCTAGAAACTTAATCTCCTTCTTAGAAAACAAAGGGCAGTGTACACGTTGCATAGCAACCAAATCTCTCTCCTGTTGGATTGTGACCAGAGTAGGAAACAACAGTGCCACCCTCAAAGATTGTGGCCATTGGCACTGCTTTGAATGTGTGTTGTTCTCCACAGTTCTGCCAATAATTCAATCTCCCACATCAAGCTCCTGCAAAAGCTCATCATGCCTCTTCCAAGTCTCCCGTTCCAAGGCTTTGACCCATAATTTTTCTCGTTCTGGTTATTCTAGTTCATTCGATTTCTGAAAATTCAGTCTGTTCC